>NC_088981.1:117385912-117700912 GCF_963932015.1 Anas acuta
CCTTCACGTCTCGAGCTATGTCAAGAGCTGTTTTCTCATAGATGGCATGTCGGAGAGCTGGGGCAATCTTGCTGCACAGGAAATCAGCAAATGTTGTGATACAAGAGGCTCCTTGGCAGGAAATCTGGAAACATTTGAAGAAGTCTTCTCTCTTGCTCTCCAGGTAGACGACTGGTTCATTTGCTTTCCTGAATGCTGCATGCATGTCTTTAAACCTTTCTGCTGCCATTCTGCACAGGTACAGTGATAATTCCATTCTGTAATCTTTATTAAAACTGTAATTTGCAGTGGTAGGGACAGAGTTCATACCTTCCTTCACTTCATTTAGTATTTCATGAATAAAAGTTCGACTGTAATCCATTTTGTCCTTTTCCTTCTTCTCAATGTTTGCCTTCACACGCATTATGATGCTCTCTGTAATGCGTTGCATGCTGTTCTCATCTGCATTGTCCAAACTTTTAGAAAAGCCAAAAAAACTTTTCTTCCTAGACACGTGTTTCTCTTTGTCAACACAAAAGACAGTCTTTTGGGAAAACATTCTGATTCGTATATCTACCTTAGGCTCCTTAAAGTGATCTAGAAGCACATCTTCTATGTCCACATCAATGTCCACCTGTTCCAGAGGGGGAGCAGCAGAGGACACTTCAGTAACCCACTGTATCCAGAGGGAATTGAAGTGGTTTCTCAGTTCACTTTCACCTAATTTCTGGCCTTTTAGAGACAGGGCCAACTCTCTGCTCTTTCTCAGGAGCTCGTTTTCATATTCAGACTTCCTCTCATCCATTTTACTCTGGCTCTTCTTTACTTCTAGAAGTTTCTCACACTTCCTTCGCGTTTCAGCAAGAAGGGACTCTCTCAGTTCTTTCAGCTTCAGTTCTGTGCTGCATTTCCACTGGATCAGTATTTCACGGTCTCTGTCTTCACTGAAGAATGTTTCCATGTTCTTGGTGATGGCATCACTTCTCTCTTGCACCAGTTTTTCAAGGTGTTCCATGGTGACTTTGCCCAACTCCCCGTTCCGCACCTTGTTTTCCAGTTTCATTTGCAAGTCTAAGATGTGACTTCTCAGCTGCCAGGTCCACTGACTAAATGCAGTTTCCAGTTTCTTGTAGGCAGCAATCTCCACTGAATTCTTGAAGCTGAAAACAAAGTTTTCATTCAGCAGGGCATTCCACAGGTCACTAATACGAACTTTCAAGCTGGAGAGCCTCAAAACGCTGCTGTGCGATTCCTTCTTGGCAGCTTGGAGAATTTTGCTCTTTAATTCCTGGACGTTCTGGCTGTAGGTGGGGTTGGGCGGTGCCATCGGTGGGTTTCCTTCCCACAGGTGAGCAAAGTAATGAATGTGGGTGTTCACGTCAAAGCGGATGACGTCGCTGAAGCAGGTGATGTCACAGAATTCCTGCTGGGCCGCGGTCACGGTCATTTCATCCAGCTTTTCCTGCAGACGTCTTTGTCCTTCCATGTTCTGTTCCTTTGCAGTTATTTCGCCTATGTTTTGGTGCACAAAGAGGCAGGCTGGGGAAATATTAACTTGCTTCATCCTCAGGAAAGCCTGCACAGCAATCTGAAGGACGTCTTGCATTTCTGAAGGATTTTCTCCAAAGATGTTGATCAGAGTCATGTTGCCGATGCCAATGACAAAGGTGGCCAGCTCATTGTCATGGTTAAGTGACTGCTTATTGGCCATCTCTATGGCACGAAGTCCTTCTGTGTCAACAACGAGCATGTAATCAAAGTTCAAATCCTGTTGGAGCTTCTCATCCACTTTAATGAGCTGCATAAACGCTCCCCGGGTGCACCTCCCTGCGCTGACGTTAAACTGCAGACCAAACATGGCATTCAGCAGGGTTGACTTCCCTGTGCTCTGGATGCCAAGCACGGAAAGCACAAATACTCGCTTGTCCCCTAGCTTCTCAATTAACCTGTCAAAGATGGCTCCAATCCATTGCAGTGGTATGTAAGAAGCATCACCATCCATCAGCTCAATGGGATACCCTAAAACCATCAGATCAGCAGCAATTTCAGGTAGTTTGACATACCATTTTACTTTGGAGTTTGTTGATTCCAGTGCCTCATAAATCTGCCCCACCTCTCTCAAAATATGCTCAAGGCCAATGGACGAATCATTGATTTCATCAGAAAGGGCATCTAATTTCTTCATCAATTGAGTTTTCAGGTCGCTTTTTCCATTGCTTTTCTTTAATGCCAGGATTTGAGACCATAACTGATGATACTCTCTCTTCAGCTTCTCAAGGTGATCAGAGGAGATGTCCTCCATGAAGATCTTCATCCACTGCAGAAAGAATTTCTTGGTGTTGTCTGGCTGTGACTGGAGAAAACCAAGGACTGTTTTCATCAGCTGATTGAGGGGAAAAGCGTTGCCTAGTTGCTTTCTTCGTATTGCAGACTTCTCCAATTCAATTTGGCTCCGATGATGCTCTATGCTCTTGTTCCTCTTTTCCTGCAAGCGAGTGAGTTCTTTGTCCTTTTTACACCACATGTACCACAGTTTTCCCTGAAGAGGCAGTAGCTGTGATTTGACCTCAGTCAACTTCTCCTTCTTCAACAGATTCACCAGTTTGATTGCCGTTTCTTTGGCTGTCACGCACGCTTCTGCATCTTCATCAACTAAGAAGCCGTGCTGGCGAGCTGTGCTCAGGCATGCATTGAGGCTAACAAGCGTGCTCGACCCTTCCACTAGGTCTCGGATGGTTTTTGTCAGCTCACCCACTAATTCTGCTTCATTTCTGTTCTTGATCCCTATTCTTATGTTTTGGCTAGATCGGCCAGCTGCAATGCTCTCTTTCTCAGTGAAAAGGCAAACCAAAGGCCTCTGAGACTCCCACAGATCACGTAAAATTCTCCTGCCTTTCTTCTCGTTACTCTGATCAGACTCAGAAACAAGAACCACATTCACGGCAGAGATCTCCTGTAAAAACTGCAGCTGGGGTTCGTGATCCCTTGCATCTCCGTGCAGGTTACAGAAAGCAACAGGGCCGTTAAAGCTGTCGTCGTCGCTACCACGTGGAATGTACCAGGAGATCTCCACAACACCTTTCATCAGGAAGCAGTCTTTGGTGCTGCCTTTGCAATGGCGGTGGAAAAAAGTGTCGTGTTTTCTCATGCTCAGCAGGGCATTCAGGAGCTGAGACTTGGAAGAGGAAGGAGAGCTGCCGATGCGGAGGAAGGACACGACGGGCATCTCTGCCTGATAAATGAGTTTGTTTTTGTGACTGCTAGTCCTCGTCTGCTCTCCCGATCCCTCCGTCCCTTTCCAGCTCTTCTTGATTTGGCTGAGGGACCAGAGAGGGAACTCTATCTGTGAAGTGCCCGGGTTTGGTACCAGGAGGGGTAGTGCAAACTGGCAGAAAGCGAGCTTGGATGAAAGGTACTGTCTCATGAAATCATCAGCACAATGAAAAATTGCCATCTGGAGGTCCATGGGGTGCACATGACTCTCCCTGCTTGCAGATTCAGGGGCTCCTTTGTCCAAGTCACTGAGAAAGTCATCAAAGGAATCAGAGGGCTCGTGCTCCTCTGCTGAGGTGTTTGGTGTGGGCACAACTCCTGGCTTACTCGCCTCCTTGCAAGTCAGGTACCTCACCCGATAATCCACGGCCAGGAGCCTTTGCAGGAAGTAAAATGGTAGCTCGCTGTCCTTGCTGGGCTGGCTGTTGTGTACAGATGTCTGGTGTATTATGTGGAAATCTTCTGTGCCCATTTTTCTTGGATAGTACCTTTCCAGCCCGAGGCGCTTAAGTAAGTTGAGGAACTCCGGGTTTGCAGCGGCTTGATTTGCTTTGGATTTGCTGCTGTCTGATTTGGGTTTGCACTGACTGGGAGGCTGCATGCCTTGAAAAGCATCTTCCAGGTCTCTGGTTATACTGTCTTTGTTCAGGTTGCCAGATGTGTCCTCCAGTTGCCCATCGATGAAGGATTGCAAATCTCTTTCCAGCATCTCCCAGTCTTTGAATGCATTGTGCTTTTTGAGGAGAGCTTTCATCTCTGTGGACCATGTGTTTTTCATCTTTTCTTTCATGAAAACTAAGCGGTCATTCTTCTGCTCAGGGGTCACCTTTGTGTTTTTGGATGTTATGGTGAGTCCCATCAGCAGCAGGAAGGCCTGAGCTCTGTAAACATCCTGTTCCTTCAGGCTCTGATAGTCGTTATGTGCAATGCGCATTTCCTGTATCATGAAATTAATTTCTGGACACCCAAGGAGGTACTGAAAAGTTCTGCTTTCTACTTGGTATCCTGTGCTGGTTGTAACTAAGAGCACTAAGAGTTCTATGTCTTCCTGTGCCCTTTGCTGCAGAGACTGGAGCAAGGAAGAAACAGACTGGCTTATAGTGAAGGTGGCTTTGATCTTTGTGTCATGAATGGCAGATGCAGAAGTTGCCGGTGCGTAGGTGACTTCCTGGATGTACTCCTTCATCTGCTGCAGTGTTGTATTGAGATCTTCAAGACTGGAAATACTGGGAGTTTTGGGAAGTGTGTGCTCCTTGTGGAAGACCCATTGCATAATGAAGGAAGCCCTGGGGAAGTCCCTGACAGAGTAGATGTGAGGATCCAGCAGGCACTGCAGCAGAGATTTGATGTAGGTGGTGTTTTCTGGAGAAGACCTCTGGCAAAAAGAAACAGTGTTCACCAGGAACTCCTGCAATGCTTTGTCTGACAGACATATGTTGATCCAGACACTGTGATTCTTTGTTCTGTTATTCAGACCCTGTTGAAAATCTAGCAACATGAGCAGTTTCTTTTCATCCACTGTCCCCTCCCAGGTCTTCACTTGCTCCAGGAAAGCTCTGGCCTCTTCTATGGCACTGGCCAGTTCCTCTCCAAAGATCACACCGGTGCTGTGATTTGTTAGCGCTTCGTAGACACTCCTGAGGCCGCTGCCCATTTGATGGGAGGATTTAAAATCACTGCTGTGGTTGGACAGGACTATGTCCCACACTGGGATCAGCTGAAAGCCCCGGTCGATCACACACCAGGTTGTGTTATTGGCCACAAGCCCGCATTTCCACTCGGGAAGGGAATCCGTCTCTGCTGGGCCCCCTGTTTTGGTCACATAGAGCTGAACTGCTCTGTGGGTGCTGCTTCTGTCTCTTCCCTGAAATGATGCCTGTGAGCTGGACTTTGAAGCATCCCCCTTCACTCCCCACCTTTTGCCAAAGCCGCTGAAGCTAGCCCCGACGTAGCTGTTCAGTGCTTCAGATGTTTGTTGCTTCATCTCATCCCATTGCTCTGCCCTGAAACCTTCGGCAGATGCTTTCCACCAGAATATTCCCCCAAAGTGGAGGGGTCCCTGGTTCACGTGGGACCCAAACCTGCTGAAGAAGCTGGCGCACCTGCTCTTCAGTAGGTGGGACCTGTCTGCCTCCTGGGTGATGCTCAGAAGCTGTTCAATGTCTTGCAGCTCTCGCAGGGCTGCGTCTGAGAGGCGAAGCTGGTCCTTTTGGAAGTAGTAGGAGGCCACAGGGATGTATTGGTACTTGGTGGTGCAAATGTACGCCTGCTCCGAGCGTGACCAACGGGAGTCCTCTGACTGTGAGGACTTGCTGTAATCTACACCTGTTTCAAAACTGAACCCCCAGAACCCAGCTTTGGCAGAAGCGCTGATGCTGAACCCCAGCTGCTCCATGGACTTGGTGAAAGTGGCTTCTGCTGCAGAGGAGGAGAACTCCTTCCTCTCAAGCAGCGACCCTTGCACTGGACCAGTGAGCATGAAGCCATCAGGGACCCTGATGAGTTGCTCTCGCTTTGCCAGCACATCCTCCAGGCTGTTGGTTTGGTAAATCCCCTGCAGAGCCAGGCCTCCCGATGCCCGCCTCAGGATCTCCTCGTCAGAGACGTTCTCCCTCTTCCCCATGGACTTCTCCTGTTGCTCCAGTTGCTCCCGGATGCTCACCAGCTCATCCAGCAATGCCTTCTCTGGAGGTGCCCAGTACTCCTTGGGAATGTCCATGGCTTGCTGTAGGGCCTCCTCTTTCTGTCTTATCATTTCCTTGCTGTGGCTGCCACTCTTCTGCATTTCTTCAAGCTCCTGTAGGATTGACTTGGCTGCTTCTTGTCTCTGCTTCATCCTCTCCAAGCGCTGCTTCTGTACTTCATCAACAGCTCTTTTGTTGTCTGTGATTCCTAGGAGCCTTTGGAGTGCCTTGGTCTCCCAAGGGTACCGTACTTCGCACTCCAGTTTAAGGTAGTCTTCATATTGCAGATGTTTCAAAGCATCTCTTGACTTAACACCCAATATCTCTGACAGTTTGGGGAGCCAGTATTCTTCGTCAAGTCCTTCCTTCTCAAATGCTTCTGCCAGCAATTGCTTAGCAAGTTGTGCCTTTTCCCCAGCATCTGCTCTCTCCTCCTGTGACTCCATGGCTGTGGAAGGGGAAAAGAGACTTTTGTTACATTAGGTGAGAGGAGGCCACCACCCCTTCAAAGAGGCCTCTCCATAGTTCCCGGCTCAGGGATTTCTTCTACCCTGCTGCTGGAACCCAGCCTCGGGCACCCCCGAGATAGGCAGACACAGACCGACAGAGTACCATGGGGTCCATCCCTCAGGAGCTAACTGCTCCAACCTGGCTTCCCCACGGGCAGCAGCTCCTGCCAGGTCACCTGCTCCTGCGTGGGCTCCTCTCCACGGGCTACAGGTCCGGCCTGGAATCTGCTCCGGCAGGGGTCTTCCACAGGCGGCAGCCTCCGTCGGTGCAGGGCCACCTGCTCCACTGTGGTCTCCTCCACGGGCTGCAGCGTGGAACCCTGCTCCACCGTGGTAATCCATGGGCTGCAGGGGGACATCCTGCTTCACCATGGTCCTCATCACAGGCCGCAGGGGACTTCTGCTCCAGCGCCTGGAGCACCTCTCCCCCTCCTTCTGCACTGACCTTGGCGCCTGCAAGGCTTTTCCTCACTTCTCTCACTCTCTCAGCTGCTGTGTGGTGCAGTGTTTTTTTCCCTGTCTTAAATAAGCTCTCACAGAGACGCAAAAAGTGATGGGTGAGACCAGTCCTGGCAGCTGTAGTGGGTTTACGTGGCAAGGTTTTGGTAGCAGGGGGCCATAGGGGTGGTTTCTGTGAGAAGGATCTAGAAGCTGCCCCAAGTTTGGTAAGGGCCCCACTCCTGACCAGAGCTGAGCCAATAAGCGATGTTGTTTTGCACCTCTGTGAGAGCATATTTAAGACAGGGAAAAAACCGCTGTGCCATAAAGCAGCTGAGAGAGTGAGAGGAGTGAGGAAAATCACAGAATCACAGAACTGTAGGGGATGGAAGGGTCCTCGAAAGACCATCGGGTCCAACCCCCCTGCCAAAGCAGGTTCCTCAGAGCAGGCTGCCCAGATAGGCGTCCAGACAGGCCTTGAATATCTCCAGAGAAGGAGACTCCACAACCTCCCTAGGCAGCCTGTTCCAATGCTCCGTCACCGCCACTGTGAAGAAGTTCTTTCGCATGTCAGTGCAGAACTGCCTGGGCTCTAACTTGCAGCCATTGCCCCTTGGCCTATCCCCACAAACCACTGAGAAGAGGTTGGCTACATCCTATTGTCCCCCACCCCTCTGATATATACACTGAGGAGATCCCCTCTCAGTCTCCTCTTCTCCAGGCTGAACAGACCCAGGTCTCTCAGCTTTTCTTCATAGGGAAGATGCTCCAGGCCCCGTCTCATCTTTGTGGCCCTCCGCTGGACTCTTTCCAGGAGACCCCTGTCCTTTCTGTACCAGGAAGCCCAGAACTGGACACGGTACTCCAGGTGAGGCCTGACCAGGGCAGAGTAGAGGGGGAGGATCACCTCCCTTGACCTGCTGGCCACGCTCCCCTTAATGCACGCCAGGATCCCATTAGCCTTCTTGGCCACCAGGGCACAGTGCTGGCTCATGGTCAACCTGTCGTGCACCAGGACCCCCAGGTCCTTCTCCTCAGAGCTCCTCTCCAGCAGGTTGTCCCCCAGCCTGTACTGATACATGTGGTTGTTCCTTCCCAGGTGCAGGCCCCAAAACTCGCTCTTATTAAATCTCATATGGCTTCTTCCTGCCCATCTGTCCAGCCAGTCCAGGTCTCACTGAATGGCAGCACAGCCTTCTGGCGTGTCAGCCACTCCTCCCAGCTTTGTGTCATCGGTGTACTTGCTGAGGGCAGACAATATTCCCTCATCAAGGTCGTTGATGAAGATGTTGAACAAGACCGGACCCAGCACCGACCCCTGGGGAACACCGCTAGTCACAGGCCTCCAGCCAGACTCTGCTCCCCCGATCACCACCCTCTTTAGCCTTGCTAAAGTCAAGGTAGATGACATCCACCGCTCTCCCCCCACCTACCCAGCTGGTGATGACATCAAGGCAACGAGGTTGGTCGAGGATGACTTCCCCTCAATGAATCCATGCTGACTACTCCTCATAGCCTTCTTCTCTTCCAATTGCTTGGAGATGGCATCTAGAAAAAGCTGCTCCAATACCTTTCCAGGGACAGAGGTGAGACTGACTGGCCTGTAGTTTCCCGAATCCTCCTTCCTGCCCTTCTTGACGACCAGAGTGACATTGGCTGTCCTCTAGTCTTCAGACACCTCACCCATTCTCCAGGACCTTTCAAAGATGATAAAGAGTGGTTTGGTGATCACAACTGCCAGCTCCCTTAGCACACGTGGATGCATCCCATTGGGACCCATGGATTTGTGTGCGTTCAGCCCACTCAGACACTCCTGAACCACTCCCATGTCCACCAGGGGGGAGCCCTCCATTTCCCAGACCCTTTGTCCTCTTGTCAGGGGTGAGCAGTCCCGGGGAAGTGTCCTTGGAGCAAAGACTGAAGCAAAGAAAGAATTCAGTATCTCTGCCTTCTCAGTGTCTCCTGTGACCAGGACACCCCCTCATTCAGCAAGGGACCCACATTATCCCTAGTACTCCTCTTGCTGTTTACATACTTGAAAAAAACCCTTCTTATTATCCTTTATCTCTTTTACAAGCCTCATCTCTAGGTGGACTTTAGCCTTCCTCATTGCGTCCCTGCAGGCCCTGACAACACATTGTGTTGGGTCTGCCTGAGCTGGAGTCACCTTTTCCCTGCAGCAGCCCGCACAGTGCTGTGCTCTGCACTCGTAGCTGGAACAGCACTGATATCACTCCAGTGGTGTGTCTATTGCTGCGTAGTGCTGGCACAGCATCAGGACTCCTTCCAAGTCCCCAAGAGCCAGCAGGCTGGGGGTGGGCAAGTGATGGGGAGGGGACATTGCCGGGGCAGCTGACCTAAACCAACCAAAGGGATATTCCATAACACCTGATGTCACACTCAGCAATAAAAGAGGGGGCTCTCGTGGGGGAGGGGGCTGTTCCTCCTGAACAACCACTACGCGTTTTGAGGCCCTGCTTCCCAGGACGTGGCCGAACACCGCTCGTTGATGGGAAGTAGAGAATAATTTGGTTTTTCTCTCTCTCTGTGCTTCCGCGTGGACTGATTGCTTCTTTTGTTTCTGTTTTTCCTCCCCATTCCCTTTCCCTTTAATTAAACCTTTCTCATCTCAAACCTCGAGTTCTCTGTGTTGTATTTTCTCCCCCTTCCTCTTTGAGGAGAGGGGGAGTGAGAGAGCGGTTGTGGTGGAGCTCGTCTGCCCACCTGAGTAAAACCACCACAGTCCTTTTTGGCGCCCAACGTGGGGCTCGAGGGTTGAGATAATAATAGCATTGATTGAAGTATTTACAACTAACATATTGATAGTCATAATGCTTGGTTTTCTGGTAATACTTTTCTGTGTGGATATGTTGTATGTAGCCCACTCTCTGTTTTCTTTTTTCCTTTACATCCGATCGGAGAAAGTGTTGAAGTCTGTGCTTATTTTTTTTATCATGTTGTGCTGTCACATACTGGCCTTCAGTTTTGTTTGGTATTCAGGCCCGGCCTTGTTATCCTCCTGGTCTCCTGGAGATTATCTTATTGAAAATATTAAGAATTACAGTGCCTTCTTTTTTGCCCCTAGCAGTCAATCAGTGAATAATATCGGGTGTGGTGCCTTCTCCTTTTCTCCCTGTGGGCTAATTACAGCAGCCTTTCAGTATCTTGGATACCCTCGGTCAGATATTATCCTCCTCTTACTAGGTCTAGTGTTTGTCTTCTTCCCCAAGGTAAAGCAATTTATTAAGAATATTATCCAAGGACCTGTCCCCAGACAAAGTAGTTGTGGGTGGCAAGGTGTGTGGGGGTATTTGGGCAGGTACCTATCATGGTTTTCTCCTCCAATGGTTCTAAATTTCACCCCTGAACAAGTACAAAATCCAAGAAAACTGGTAGAATGTTTGAAAGATGTATGTCCTGACCCTGGCAATCCTAGAGAACTCCACCAGCTTGCTGCACTCTGCTGGGGTCTGGCTTACGCCTATCAGATGTCAATTAACATTGCCCAGCACCCTCAAGGGGATAGGGAGGTTCCTGAATTTGATGATGAGACAGCACACACTGTGACCACCCCAGAGGACTGACCATCTATGGTATCAGTCGCCCCTGTAGTAAAGACAAAACAGTGGAAACAGAGATCAGGTCGTTTAGTAAGGGAAGAAGCTCCTCCTACGGATGAGGGAGAAGAGGAAAAGGCAGGCAGCTCTAAAGCAGCGTCATCACGGCAATATCACGAAGAAGAGACTGAAATCATAGATGAATCAGAAACTACTTGGTCTCTATCTTTGAGTGAGCTGCGAGAAATACGAAAAGACTTCAGTCGCCATCCAGGTGAGCACATCCTCACTTGGCTGCTTCGATGCTGGGATAGTGGAGCCAATACCCAACAGCTAGAAGGCAATGAACCCAAGCAGCTGGCATCCCTTTCTAGAGAAAGGCTCATTGATAGAGTAATTGGAAGAGAGCCACAAGTTATCAGCCTCTGGAGGCGAATCCTAACAGCTGTGAAAGAAAGGTATCCCCACAAAGAGGATATTGTATACCACGTAAGCAAATGGACCACTATGGATAAGGGCCTCCAGCAGCTGCAGGAATTAACTGTGCTGGAGATGCGCTATAATGATTTAAACAACGCCCAGGTACCTAAAGACCCTGATGAAGTTCAATGCACAACGTCCATGTGGCGGAAGTTTGTACGGGCTGCACCCCCAACACATGCCAGCACACTGGCAGTAATGGGTTGGGAGGAGGGGATGGGGCCAACTGTGGACAACGTGTCCAATCAACTTCATAAATATGAAGAAAATCTCTCTGCCCCAGTACGGGGCTGCATTTCAGCTGTGGAGAGACTGTCCCAACGGCTAGATGAACACATAGCTTCGTCCTCACCTAGACGGAAAAATCTTTCGGCCATCAAGCACCAGCAGTCCCCGGCTCAAACAAGGGAGAATCCGGGACGCACACCGCGAGGTACCTTGTGGTTTTATTTACGTGACCACGGGGAAGATATGAGGAAGTGGGACGGTGAACCGACCTCGGCCCTAGCTGCTCGGGTATGTGAGCTACGGAAAGATACAGCAGCAACAAAGAGGGCCCCTAGGAGGATTGTTGCCCCAGTTTCTGTTGGACAGTCCCCCAGAGGCAGTAGAAGGGATAGTATTACTCCTGACCCTGACGAAAAGACTTCTGCTTCACATTTGGAAGAATTAATTGATAGATACTCAGAGCAGGACTAGTGGGGCCCTGCCTCTGGCCAGGTAGAGGAGAGGGACAACCGGATTTACTGGATTGTGTGGATTCGATGGCCTGGCACACCAGAACCGCAAAAATATAAAGCTTTAGTGGACACAGGCGCACAGTGTACCTTAATGCCATCAGGCCACCAAGGGGCAGAACCCACCTCTATCTCTGGAGTGACGGGGGGATCCCAAGAGCTAACCATATTGGAAGCTGAAGTGAGTCTCACTGGGAATGAGTGGCAAAAGCACCCCATCATGACTGGCCCAGAAGCTCCGTGCATCCTCGGCATAGACTACCTCAGGAAAGGGTACTTCAAGGATCCAAAAGGGTACCTACCGGTGGGCTTTTGGCATAGCTGCCTTGAGCACAGAGACGATTAAGCAGCTGTCTATCCTGCCTGGTCTCTCACAAGACCCTTCTGCTGTAGGATTGCTGAGGACTGAAGAACAGCAAGTGCCAATTGCGACTACAACTGTGCACCGGCGGCAATATCGCACCAACCGAGACTCCCTGACTCCTATCCATGAGTTAGTTCACCATCTGGAGAGCCAAGGAGTGATCAGCAAGACTCATTCACCTTTTAACAGTCCTATATGACCAGTGCGAAAGTCCAATGGTGAGTGGAGGCTAACAGTGGACTATCGGGGCCTGAATGAAGTCACACCACCACTAAGTGCAACAGTGCCAGACATGCTAGAACTCCAGTACGAACTAGAGTCAAAGGCAGCCAAGTGGTATGCTACAATCGATATTGCTAATGCATTTTTCTCTGTCCCTCTAGCAGCAACATGCAGGCCACAATTTGCTTTCACTTGGAGGGGCATTCAGTATACTTGGAATCGACTGCCCCAGGGGTGGAAACACAGCCCTACCATTAGCCACGGACTGATCCAGATGACACTGCAACAGGGGAACGCTCCTGAACACCTGCAGTACATCGATGATATCATCGTATGGGGTAACACAGCAGAAGAAGTTTTTGGGAAAGGGAAGAAAATAATTCAAATTCTCCTGAAAGCTGGCTTTGCCATTAAACAGAATAAGGTCAAGGGACCTGCACAGGAAATCCAGTTCTTGGGGGTAAAATGGCAGGATGCACGTCGCCACATTCCAACGGATGTGATCAACAAAATAACAGTTATGTCTCCACCAACTAGCAAAAAAGAAACACAAGCTTTCCAAGGCCTCGTGGGATTCTGGAGAATGCATGTGCCCGGCTATAGTCAGCTTGTGAGTCCTCTATCTCGAGTGACTCAAAAGAGGAACACTTTCGAGTGGGGCCCCAAGCAACAACAGGCCTTTGAACAACTCAAACAAGAAATAGCTCGTGCAGTAGCCCTTGGGCCTGTCCGTACCGGACCAGCTGTGCAAAACATACTGTACACTGAAGCTGGGGAGCATGGGCTCACCTGGAGCCTCTGGCACAAGACCCCAGGAGAAACTCGAGGCCGATCTCTGGGGTTCTGGGGCTGGGGCTATTGAGGATCAAAAGCCAATTACACCCCAATTGAAAAGGAAATATTAACAGCATATGAGGGGATTCGAGCTGCTTCAGAAGTTGTTGGTACAGAAGCACAACTTCTCTTGGCCCCACGGCTACCTGTGTTACATTGGATGTTCAAAGGGAAAAAACCCACTACACACCATGCAACCGACACTATGTGGAGTAAATGGGTAGCGTTAATTACACAGCGGGCTTGAACGGGGAATGCCAACCACCTGGGAATCCTGGAAGAGATTATGAACTGGCCAGGGGGCAGGGATTTTGGAGTACCGACAGAAGAGGTAACTTGTGCTGAAGAGGCACCACCATACAATGAGTTTCCAGAAGACAGAAAGCAGAAGACAGAAATGCGTTGTTTACTGACGGATCCTGCCGTGTGGTAGGGAGCCATCGGAAGTGGAAAGCTGCTGTGTGGAGTCCCACATGACAAGTTGTGGAGGCCATGGAAGGGGAAGGCAAGTCGAGTCAGGATGCAGAAGTGAAAGCTCTACAACTGGTCCTAAAAATTGCTGAAAGAGAAAAGTGGCCGGTACTGTATCTCTACACTGACTCATGGATGGTGGCAAATGCTCTGTGAGGGTGGCTGCAACAATGGAAACAGAACAACTGGCAGCGCAGAGGTAAACCTATCTGGGCTGCTACCCTGTGGCAAGATATTGCTGCCCGGGTAGAAAACCTGGCTGTAAAGGTACGTCATGTAGATGCTCACATGCCTAAGAATCGTGCTACTGAAGAACATCAGAACAAGGAAGAAGTAGATCGAGCTTCAAAAATTGAAATACCTCAGGTGGACCTGGACTGGGGACGTAAGGGTGAGCTGTTTGTAGCTCGATGGGCCCATGAAACATCAGGACATCTGGGGAGGGATGCCACTTACAGACGGGCTTGTGATCGAGGGGTGGACCTGACCATTGAGGCCATCACACAGGTTACCCAGGAGTGTGAGACTTGTGCTGCAATCAAGCAAGCCATGAGGGTAAAGTCTCCCTGGAACAGGGGGAGATGGCTAGGGTTTCAATATGGTGAGGCCTGGCAAATTGACTATATCAGACCACTCCCAAAAACTCGCCAAGGCAAACGGTACATACTCACCATGGTAGAAGCAACTACTGGGTGGCTGGAAACATATCCAGTAAACCATGCCACGGCCCTAAACACTACCTTGGGCCTGGAAAGACAAGTGCTGTGGCAACATGGTACACCAGAAAGAATTGAGTCCGACAATGGGAGTCACTTCTGAAACAATTTGATCACTTTCTGGGCCAAGAGACATGGCATTGAATGGGTGTATCACATCCCTTATCACCCACAAGCCTCTGGGAAGGTTGAGAGGTACAATGGACTGTTAAAAACTATGCTGCGAGCATTGGGTGCTGGGACGTGGAAACACTGGGATATAAATCTACCAGAGGCCACTTGGCTAGTTTACAATAGGGGGTCTGACAGCCGTCCTGGTCCTGCTGAAACAAAACCCCTACACACTGTGGGAGAAGCTGAAGTCCCTGTAGTGCATGTGGGAAAGTGGATGGGGAAGGCAGTGTGGGTTGCCCCTGCCATGGGAAAAGGCAAACCCACTCATGGGATTGTCTTTGCCCAAGGACCAGGGTCTACCTGGTGGGTCATGCAAAAGAATGGGGATATCAAGTGTGTGCCTCAAGGAGATTTAACACTGGGAGAAAATTAATCTGTCATCCAAGTTATGTGTTGTAGGAGGACACTGCAGAACCAATGACAGGTCAACTTTGCAAGGAACTGGGCAAGTGTAACAGTGATGTGAGCTAAGCTGGTGCTGGTGTCAAGAAAACCAACTTCGCCTGCCCTGAGTGACCACTTTGACAGATGAAGCTGAAACCATCAACAGTTTTTATGAGCATTTTGGGAAAAGACCTACAGAATAAAGAGAAGTACAGACATAAAAATGCTTCAATGGACAGAAAACAATGGTGATAAGAACTTCTATATACTAAACTGCACCTGATTGTGACACAAATGTTATGGAATAAGGGGTGGAAGTTGTGTTGGGTCTGTCTGAGCTGGAGTCACCTTTTCCCTGCAGCAGCCCGCACAGTGCTGTGCTCTGCACTCGTAGCTGGAACAGCACTGATATCACTCCAGTGTTGTGTCTATTGCTGCGTAGTGCTGGCATCAGGACTCCTTCCAAGTCCCCAAGAGCCAGCAGGCTGGGGGTGGGCAAGTGATGGGGAGGGGACATTGCCGGGGCAGCTGACCTAACCCAACCAAAGGGATATTCCATAACACCTGATGTCACACTCAGCAATAAAAGGGGGGGCTCTCGTGGGGGAGGGGGCTGTTCCTCCTGAACAACCACTACGCGTTTTGAGGCCCTGCTTCCCAGGACGTGGCCGAACACCGCTCGTTGATGGGAAGTAGAGAATAATTTGGTTTTTCTCTCTCTCTGTGCTTCCGCGTGGACTGATTGCTTCTTTTGTTTCTGTTTTTCCTCCCCATTCCCTTTCCCTTTAATTAAACCTTTCTCATCTCAAACCTCGAGTTCTCTGTGTTGTATTTTCTCCCCCTTCCTCTTTGAGGAGAGGGGGAGTGAGAGAGCGGTTGTGGTGGAGCTCGTCTGCCCACCTGAGTAAAACCACCACACACATCTATACTCCTCCCAAGAGGACAGGCCCTTTTTCCACATTTCACAGACCTTCCTCTTCCTTTTATTCTTATTGATGAACTCCTTGCTCATCCACGCGGGCTTCCTGCCCCCCTTCCCCGATTTCCTATTCCTCGGGATGCACTGACCCTGAGCATGGAAGAAGTGCTGCTTAAATGTAGCCGAGCTCTCACAAGCACCCTTGCCTTCTAGCAACCTATCCCATGAGATACTCCCAAGCAGGTCCCAGAAGAGGTCAAAGTTGGCTCTTCGGAAGTCCAGGGTAGCAATCCTGCTTTTAGCTTTACTTCCTTTGCCTAGTTCTATCTGGAACTCCACCATCTCATGGTCACTGCATCCCAAGCTGCCCCCAACCTTCACATCGCTAACAAGGCCATCCCTGTTGCTAAGAACGAGGTCCAGGAGCACCCTCTGCCTCGTCGGCTCCTCTACCACCTGCATCAGAAAATTGTCCTCAACACTTTGTAGGAACCCTTTGGACTGCTTGTGCCTGGCCGAGTCGCTTACCCAGCAGATGTCTGGGTAACTGAAGTTCCCCATGAGGACCAGCGCTTGTGATCGTGAGGCTACTAGCAGCTGCTCGTAGAAGGCCTCATCGACTTCCTCCTCCTGATCTGGAGACCTGTAGTAGACCCCCGCCACTGTGTCTCCCATACCAGCCCACCCCTTAATTCTCACCCACAAGCTCTCCACTTGTCCCTCACTCTCCCCCAGCTGGAGCTGGGTACACTCTAATTGCTCCCTCACATAAAGGGCAGCCCAACCCCCTTGCTTCCCCAGCCTGCCTTTCCTAAAGAGGACATAGCCCTCCATGACTGCGTTCCAGTCATGCGAGCTGTCCCACCACGTCTCAGTGATCGTACCGAGATCGTGGCCTCTCAACCGAACACAGATCTCAAGCTCATCCTGCTTGATTCCCATGCTCCGTGCATTGGTGTACAGGCACTTTAGGGAAGCAGCAGGTGCAGTTACCCCTGGGGGGATGCAAGAAGAAGATACTGGACAGGGGATTGGGAACGCTACCTTCTCTGAGGAGCCCTCAGACAATCCTATGGGAGAGCTGAGAAGTTTTTCCCTGTCTTCAACAGTGACAGCAGTGATGACTTCCCCCAGCCCTTCTCTGTCACCTTTAGCTCCCCTCCCTTCCCCCATCAAACCTAGTTTAAAGCCCTGGTAATCAGCCCAGAGAGCTTGCTCCCCAACACACTTGCGCCCCACTTGGTGTCTGTCCATAGCCCACATACCCAACCTCTCAAAGGACGGCCCAAGATCAAAATACCCAAATCCCTGGTCCAGACACCACCCCGTCAGCCAGTCATTTCTCTGTAAAAGCCTTGCAGGCGCAAAGGTCAGTGCAGAAGGAGGGGGAGAGGTGCTCCAGGCGCCGGAGCAGAAGTCCCCTGCGGCCTGTGGTTAGGCCCATGGTGAAGCAGGATGTCCCCCTGCAGCCCATGGACTACCACGGTGGAGCAGGGTTCCACGCTGCAGCCCGTGGAGGAGACCACGCAGGATCAGGTGGCCCTGCACCGATGGAGGCTCCTGCCTGTGGAAGACCCCTGCCGGAGCAGATTCCGAGCCGGACCTGTAGCCCATGGAGAGGAGCACACGCAGGAGCAGGTGACCTGGCAGGAGCTGCTGCCCGTGGGGGAGCTAGGTCGGAGCAGTTTTCTCCTGAGGGATGGACCCCGTGGTACGGACCCATATCTGGACCAGCTCTGGAAGAGCTGCTGCCTGTGGGAAGCCCACGCCGGATCAGTTCGTCAAGGACTGCATCCCGTGGGTGGGACCCCACAGCACAGGGGACGAGAGTGACCGAGAAGGAGCGGCAGAGAAGAAGTGCTGTAGACTGACCATAACCCCCATTCCCCCGTTCCCCCGCGCCGCTCGGGGGGAGGAGGTGGAAGAGGGTGGATGGGGAGGGAAGGTGCTTTTGGTTTCTTTCCTTTGTTTCTCACTTCTCTAGTTTGTTAGTAATAAGCAATAAACCTTACTGTCTCCCTATGCTGAGTCTGTTTTCCCCTCACAAATAATTACTGTGTGATCTTCTTGTCCTTATCTCAACCTTTGAGCCCTTTTCATTGTATTTTCTCCCCATTCCTCTTTGAGGAGGGGGAGTGAGAGAGTGGCTGTGGTGGAGCTCAGCTGCCCACTCGAGCAGAACATCCACAATGATCTATAATATGTCTTCCATCTCAAACCATTTTAGGATTCTTTAGGATTTGGAGCCTTGGTTTCTCATGGTCGGGAAGATGACCTGGCAATGCACAGACTCTGGGGCTGTTTTCAGAGCACGATGCAGGGAGCAGCCAATGCCTGCCCAGGGCCATGGTGGAAGGGCCCTGGGGGAGCTGCCAGAGGAGCATGAAGCCCACTGGGGTGGTGTTGGAGGATGTTGTGGTTTAACCAGGCAGGCAGCAAAGCACCACACAGCCGTTTGCTGGCTCCCCCCACACCCACAGCAGGATGGGGGAGGGAACTGAAGAAAAAAAAATTAAAGGGCAAAAAAAAATCGAGATGCTCTTAGAAGCTTATCTAAGCGCACTTGTTGAGTGATCTCCCTGTCCTTATCTCAACCCATGAGCCCTTTTCATTGCATTTTCTCCCACTTTTCCTATGAGGACGGGGAGAGAGAGAGCAGTTATGGTAGAGCTCAAATGCTTAGAAGAACAGTACCACCACAGTCCCTTCCAATCCAAACCAGTTTAGGATACTATGAAGTGCTAAAAACCTGCGTGTTAAGAAGAAGACAGTTTAATAGGACAGAAAAGGAAGGGATAATGATGATGATGGTGATAATAATAAACCAACAAATATCCAAAGCAAGTGATACACAGTGCAATTGGTCACCAACCACTGACTGAAGCCTAACCCTTGCTTTAGCAGTGGCAGCCCCCCACCCAGGCTAGCTCCCCTAGATTTTATTGCTGAGCAGTACGCCCTCTGGGATGGGACATCCTTTGGTTCCTTGGGGTCAGCTGTCCTGCTTCTGTCCCCTCCTGGCTCATTGTGCACCCTGGGCTCCTTGCTGCCAGGGCAGTGTGAGGAACAGGAAAGTCCTTGGCTCTGTGCAAGCACTGCTCCGCAACAACTAACACATTGGTGCTGTCAGCATCCTTCTCATCCTAAATCAAACCCATAGCCTATAGCAGCTACAAGGAAAAAAAATACTCCATCCTGACTGTGCCTCTGCCTGCTGTGGGTGATGCAGCAGCCCCCAAGGCAGGGAGAGGACTCCTGTGCTGGGTTGGCCCCAGCCAACAAGGAGCACCCAGCAGCTGCTTCCCCGCTCCGCACCAACAGGACTGGGAGAAATGCGGAGACACAAAAGCAAGACAAGCTCGTGGGTCAAGGTAAGGAGAGTTTAGCAATCACTGCCCTATCTAGCCCCACCACCAGGCTTCGCACCTCTGCGGGGCATTGGGCTGTCCCAGGGGGCCTCCTGCTTACCTGCCTGCTGCTGCCCCGTGTCGTGGTTCCGCTCGAATGGGCAGCCGAGCTCCACCACAGCCGCTCTCTCACTCCCCCTCCTCAAAGAGGAATGGGGAGAAAATATGTGAAAGGGGCTCAAGGATTGAGATAAGGACGAGAAAATCACGCAATAATTAGTGTAACGGGCAAACCAGACTCAGCATAAGAAGACAGATAGTAAGATTTATTGCTCATTACTAACAAGCTAGAGAAGTGAGAAACAAAGGAAAGAAACCAAAAGCACCTTCCCCCCCATCCACCCTCTTCCACCTCCTCCCCCCGAGCGGCGCAGGGGAACAGGGAAATGGGGGTTATGGTCAGTCTACAGCACTTCTTCTCTGCCGCTCCTTCTCGGTCACTCTCGTCCCCTGTGCTGTGGGGTCCCACCCACGGGATGCAGTCCTTGACGAACTGATCCAGCGTGGGCTTCCCACAGGCAGCAGCTCTTCCAGAGCTGGTCCAGATATGGGTCCGTACCACGGGGTCCATCCCTCAGGAGAAAACTGCTCCAACCTGGCTCCCCTACGGGCAGCAGCTCCTGCCAGATCACCTGCTCCTGCGTGGGCTCCTCTCCACGGGCTACAGGTCCGGCCCGGAATCTGCTCCGGCAGGGGTCTTCCACAGGCGGCAGCCTCCGTCGGTGCAGGGCCACCTGCTCCACCGTGGTCTCCTCCACGGGCTGCAGCGTGAAACCCTGCTCCACCGTGGTACTCCATGGGCTGCAGGGGGACATCCTGCTTCACCATGGTCCTCACCACAGGCCGCAGGGGACTTCTGCTCCGGCGCCTGGAGCACCTCTCCCCCTCCTTCTACACTGACCTTGGCACCTGCAAGGCTGTTTCTCACTCCCTTGACTCTCCCGGCTGCTGTGTGGCGCAGCGTTTTTTTTCCCTGTCTTAAATATGCTCTCACAGAGGCGCAAAACAACATCGCTTATTGGCTCAGATCTGGAAAACAACGGGGCCCTTCCCAAACATGGGGCGGCTTCTAGATCTTTCTCACAGAAACCACCCCTATGGCCCCCTGCTACCAAACCTTGCCACGTAAACCCACTACAGCCCCCAGATCCTCCCTGCCCTCCAGGGCAGCCCTTGCAGCACGCCCCCCCACATCCTGCAGCAGCCTGACTGGAGGGAGCTGCTCCTCCGTCCCCGACACCCGAGCAGAGCCCATTTCCCCTGTGTGAAAAGCCCTGCTGCCCTCCTGGCACCTCGCAGCCCAGCAGGAGATGAAACAGCAAGCAGGAGGAGGCCAAGGGGTCTCCGCACATGGCCTCTTCCCTGCCCAGTGCATGTCAGCTGGGACCCACCTTCCCTCCCTGGTGCTCTGCAGCTCCAGTAGCGTCTCAGCTCAGCTCCTGCACCATCTCAGCGCAGCCCCTGCACAGCCTCAGCCCACCCCTGACCCCACTCTTTATAGAGCCCCAAGCCCCTGCACTGGCCACAGTTTATTGGTTGCATGGCGGGGAGATATTTTTTGCTTTCCTGGAAGTCAGGCTATTATCTTTCAGGCAGTGCCAGAAAGTGAAACTTGACAGTTGCTGGCTGTGCTGGAGCAGCCACATCCCCAGGCACTCAGAATCACAGAATCACAGAATTTCTAGGTTGGAAGAGACCTCAAGATCATCAAGTCCAACCTCTGACCTAACACTAACAAGTCCTCCACTAAACCGTATCGCTAAGCTCTACATCTAAACGTCTTTTAAAGACCTCCAGGGATGGTGACTCCACCACTTCCCTGGGCAGCCTGTTCCAATGCCTCACAACCCTTTCAGTAAAGAAATTCTTCCTAACATCTAACCTAAAACTCCCCTGGCGCAACTTTAGCCCATTCCCCCTCGTCCTGTCACCAGGCACGTGGGAGAACAGACCAATGCCTAGCTCGCTACAGCCTCCTTTGAGGTACCTGTAGAGAGCAATAAGGTCACCCCTGAGCCTCCTTTTCTCCAGGCTGAACAAGCCCAGCTCCCTCAGCCGCTCCTCGTAGGACTTGTTCTCCAGGCCCCTCACCAGCTTCGTCGCCCTTCTGTGCACCCGCTCAAGCACCTCGATGTCCTTCTTGTAGCGAGGGGCCCAAAACTGAACACAGTACTCGAGGTGTGGCCTCACCAGAGCCGAGTACAGGGGGACGATCACCTCCCTAGCCCTGCTGGTCACAGGAACAAATTAATTAGGGGGTGATTGAATAGTCAAATTAGGATTGCAGTTGAAGACCTGTGAAAAAAGAGTAACAGTCTCAATGAATTTATTTACAGAGAATGATGAAAATGAAATAAATCCCAATGGACGGGTATGTGTTAGAACTGTTATAAATGGCTCAGTCTTCAAATTAGGGTTATAATCAAAGTTTACAATTTATTAAAGGAATAGAGGTAAGCAAACAGCGCTGGGTGCACCGGGAGTCTCTACTCCACCAGGACGCACACCAGTTACATCAAGTAGCTGATTTTTATGCTCCTAGACTAATACATATTCATTACTACTTCTAAAAAAAATGTGTTATTATAATTAGCTTCCGGGACCCAGTCCCTCCTACTGGAGCATGCACATCAGTCTCCGGTGGTCCCCCTGGGGGTCTCTAGGGGTCTTTCATGCTGAAGGCTCGTAGTCTTCCTCTCCAAGTTTTTTTTCTTGTCCTTCCCCTTTGTACTCCTTGGCACCATGTCAAGTTTACACAGCATCCCCTGCAGGTCTTGTCTCCCAACCGTCCTTCAGCTTCTTTTTTTTTCTTCTTCTTAATCTCTTGGCCACCTGGCCAGATATCAGAGGCTTGCATAGTATACCATAACAGTCACTAGTTGTTATCAGTTGTTCTGAAACACCCAGACATTAAAGACTTCACACAAACACAAATAGCTTTCTTATTGACACTTCACGAGTAATTAAAACATTCCCCACCAGCCATTCCCAGGGACAGTCACACCTATAGTTAATCTCGAAGAAGACAAAAAAAAAAGGCTGTAACTGTTAGAAATAGAAGTTCGGAATAACAAAAGCAAACAGGTTCATAGATTTGAGGAGTATTTTCTGAAGACTTGATAAATTGACTAGAATGAGGGGGAGACTGGGACACACTGCATCTGTGGTTCAAGAATTAAATTGCCAGTGCAGGACCCAGAGGCAGACAGGACTGTTCTTTATTGACACAAATTGTTAAAACATTCCTCACAGAACTAAACAGTTAGGTTGGTCCAATGTGAAACAGGGATTGCTGTGAAAGTAGCAAGGCAGAACTCTAACCTTTGATAGTACATACTGCTTGTTCAGCATTATGGCACCAGGCTGCAAGTCACCTGTGTTAGGAATGTGAAGGGGAACTTCAGCTCCAGCACCTGGAACACTTCCTCCCCCTCCTACTTCACTGACCTTAGTGTCTGTAAGGGTGTTTATCACTTCTGTTTCTCTCCCAGCTGCTGTCTTTCACCCCTGATTCCCCCCGGCTGTTTTTCAGGTCAGCCTGGGTCGTTGCACGCCCTCAACAGAACATATGGTAACCCGGGCTAATGCCCCAGGCCCAGATACTACGTGCCTGGGTCTTGCTACACCGAAGAACCTTTTTCCACCTGTCTGGTTGGAACCCCATAGGGAAAGCAATGGGTAGCCACTTTTGTGGCCAATACGTGTCCTGAGTGTCAATCTGTGAGCCCTGAAGTGACTCCTGGAATGGTTGGATATCCAGAGCTGGGGAGACACCAAGCCTCCTGTCCCAAGGATTGAGCTTCCTGGGCTCGTTCTCGGTCACCTATTGCACATTTTTCATGTATGCATGGAAAATGACTTAGTTTCATGGTGGATGGATAGTATGAAACCTGGCGTGGCTAGTGCTTGAGCGTTAACCACCCTGAATCACCTAAGGTACTGGCTAAGGAAATTTAGCAATGCCACTAGGGCTGCGCTATCTGGCTTGCTGCTTGACCTAAACTTAATAAGGCATGCTACGCTACAAAATAGAACTGCGATTGATTTTTGTTACTTGTCCATGGTCACAGTTGCGAGGACTCTGGGGGTATGTGTTGTACGATCATTCCCAGTTGGTACCAGTGAAGGAATGAGAAGAATTAAGCAAACAACTGAAGATGAATGATAGCAGGAACCCATTTGGAGACTGTATGGGGTGTCTGTGTGTGTGTGTGTGGGGGGGGTGGTGGTGGCATGGCTACAAAACTACTTTGTAGTTCTCCTATGAATTGCATTCTGTGTTCCATGTCTACTGCCCTGGCTGATATCAGTAACAGACTCTCTGTTTCAACAGCGTGTAGTACGGATTGTGGAATATCGATCTCTTCCAACAGTGGACCACGCGGTGGCATGTGTAAGTTGTTTGGTCTGTTGTGGAACACCTTGTCCTGGCATTGGGGGTGGCCTTGGTTACAAAAATGGTCACTCTACACTTTGTTAGTTCTCGCTGCATCTGCCTGTACATCATGTTGTAGCCCATGCTTACTATCCTTTTTATGCAAATATTTTTAACATTTTTATGCAGTTTCATGGCATCTCTATTTTGACACCATGCTGTATCGAAACCATGTACCATGTGTAGGTGAGTACCAGCCTGTTCCACTCTCAGACCATGCGGTGGCATGTGTTAGGACTAAAAACCGTTGTGTTGGTCTGATTTGAAACAGGCATTGTTGGTATGTTAACAAGCTAACTCATTAATAAATTCTTTGTCATTCTATTGCTCGTGTGTGTGTGTGAGTGTATTTGACATCCCCAAACAGCTCACTTGCTTTATATACATATGTATATATAGCTGTTGTCTGATCATTGCTGGGCTGAACCATTCAGTTTCTGCCCCGGAATCTAACTAGAAGAGGGTAAGGGAAGAAAATTGTGCGGGACTTAATATAGCTCCTTTAAAGCAACTGTTCAAGAAGGGAGTGGAATAGTGAAACAATGGCGGTAGCCTCTGTCTTTTGAAGGAAAAATGGGCCTGAATCTTGTACTGCAAACTTTAATTAGGGATGGTCTTTTGGAGCCTTGTATGTCACCTTATAACACTCCAGTTTTACCAGTATGAAAGCCAGACGACTTGTACTGATTGGTGCAAGACCTCAGAAAGGTTGATGAGATAGTATGAAAACGCCACCCTGTGGTTCCTAACCCTTACACTCTGATGGGTCAAATTCCTTATGAGCACGAATGGTTCACTGTTACATATTTCAAGGATGCCTTTTGGGCTTGCCCATTGGATCCTGAAAGTCAGGATATTTTTGCATTTGAATGGGAAGACCCAGAAACAGGCCGTGAACAACAATATTTTGTTGTTTGTTGCACTGGTTTGCCTCAAGGATTCACTGAATCCCCCAGTTTGTTTGGCTGACTATTGGGAAAGATTTTAGAAACATTTCAGATCCCAGAAGGGGAGACATTGTTACAATATGTAGATGATTTGTTGATATCTAGGGGTAGAAAAATCAAAGGTAAAAGAAGCCACAAACAAACTCTTGAGTTTTTTTAAGAGATCATGGGCTAAAAGTATCTAAGGTTAAATTACAATATGTAGAAATAGAGGTCAGATAGAGGGTAGATGGAGAATAAACCTTGAAAGGATTCAGGGAATTGTGCAACTTCCTCTACCTAGAACAAAGAAAGAAGAAAAGTTTTAGGTTTAAATGGATATAGCAGATTTTGGATAGAGGCATATGCGCAGACAACAAAGAACTTATATCTCAAATTATTGGAGGAAAACCTCAATGGATTGAATTGGACAAAAGAAGAAAAAAAAAATAGAGGAACAGTTAAAACAAGATCTGATGACAGCACCAGTCTTCGCTCTTCCTGCCCTAAAGAAATCATTTCATCCTTTCATAACTGCAAGTGAGGGTGCTGCTTTGAGGGTCTTAACCCAAGAATGGGACGAGACAAGAAAACCTGTAGCATATCTGTCTAAATTATTAGATGCTGTATACCGGGACTGGCGAGTGTATTCAGGCAGTGGCAACAACTGCTTTACTGGTGGAAGAGAGCAGGAAAGAATTAACCACTGGGTGGCAATGCAGTGTTGTTACCCCTCACCAAGTGAAGACCATCCTTACTCAGAAAGCAGGAAGGTGGCTGATAGACTCTAAAATACTGGAATATGAAGCTGTCCTGACTGAAAAGGATGATTTAACTGTAACTCCTGAATCTGTTTTGAATCCTGCCTCCTTCTTGTCAAAGGGAAGTGAAGATCCAATGGATGTGGAACATAACTGCTTAGGTCTAAAAAATGAGCAAACAAAGATCAGATTAGATTTACAAGATGTACCCTTGGATGAAGGGGAAATATTGTTCACAGATGGATCTTCTAGGATGATACAAGGAAGGCTATGCAATTGTTATGCCATTGTCAAAGGGATAGATGGGAAAGCTGAGGAAGTGGGAAGACTGCCTATTAATCGGCCAGCTCAAACTTGTGAATTATATGCATTAAATCAATCATTTAAGTTGTTACAAGGGAAACAGGGAACTATATAAACAGATTCTTGATATACATATGGGGTGGTAAATACATTTGGAAATCATTTGGGAAGAAAGGGGTTTAGTAAACAGTAAGGGAAAAGAATTGGTCCATGAAGAAACAATTAGACAGATTCTGGAAAATCTGAAAAAGAGATTGCTATCGTGCATGTTAGAGGACATCAAAGGAAAAATCCCTAGTCGAATGGGGAAACAGAATTGCAGATGAAAAGGCTGAAGAATTGTCCTTGCAATTAGGAGTGGAAATGAATCTGTTTCTTGTACCTGAAATAAAGCCTTCACCTGAAAAGCAAATATTCAATGAAAAAGAGATGGAAACCTTCAAGGAGTTAGGAGCAAAGAAGTCAGAAGGACAGTGGACTCTCCCTGATGATAGAGAAATGGCAAATAAACAAATAATGAGGGAAATTTTATCTGTTCTACATCAAGGAGGCCACTGGGGAGTCCAGGCAATGTGTGACGCTGTACTGAGAAAATATGTGAGTGTAGGAATGTTTACCATAGCTAAGCAGGTGTGTAACAGTTGCATAACACACCAATGGGTGAATAAGAAGGCTGTGTGGAACCTCTGGGTGGATGGGAGCCAGGACTTTGACCTTTTCAGAGCTTCCAGGTAGCTTTTACTGAATAACGTAAAGTAGGCAGATTTAAGTTGCTAGCTTAACTGACCATTTGTCAGGATGGGTAGGAGCTTTTCCTTCAATATCAGTGACATCTAATATTCAGGGGAAGAAGGTAATTCCAGAACAAATAATCCCTAGATATGGGATTGTTGAAAATATAAACTCAGATCAAGGGAGTCATTTTCCTTCATACATGTATGTTTTAGAAAGATTAATGAGAACTTCAGGAATAAAATGGTAGTTTCATACCCCATGGCATCCTTCCTCCTCTGGGAAAGTGGAACAAATGAATCAGACATTAAAGAAACACCTGTCAAAACTGGTTTTAGAGACTAAACTTGTATAATTGCAAACTATAATTGTAAATCAACTTTTTATTTTCAGAGGTAGCTACTGAATGTGACTTGTGACTGGGAGAAAGGACTGGCTCATACAGGCTTGGAGTGCCCGCAAAGGGTTTTTATTCTTGTAGAAGCATGCATCTTATTCTTGATATTCATAATTATTTGGAAACCTAAGATTTATAAACAATGACAGGCAGAGGCTAACTGTTAGTTTTGATCCTGGTGAGTGTACACCTCAGAGAAGGCCTTGGTCAGTTGACAGCTTGGAAAAGGGATGACCAGAGAAGGGGAGCGACAGAAGGAAGAGATGCTATCCAAAGAGACCTGGATAAGTTTGAGAAGTGTTCCCCCGTGAACCGAATGAGGTTCAACAAGTCCAAGTGCAGGGTGTTGCACCTGGGACGGGGCAATCCCAGACATGAGTACAGGCTGGGAGAAGAACTCATTGAGAGCAGCCCTGTGCAGAAGGATTTGGGGGTTTTGGTGGATGAGAAGCTCGACGTGAGCTGTCAGTGTGTACTTGCAACCCAGAAGTCCAACTGCATCCTGGGCTGCAGCAACAGAGGCCTGGCTGGCAGGTGAAGGGAGGTGATTGTCCCCCTCTATTCTGCCCTTGTGAGGCCCCCCTTGGAGTGCTGCGTCCAGGTCCTGGTCCCCCAGCACAAGAAAGATATGGGGCTATTAGAGTGGGTCCAGAGGAGGGCCACAGAGATGATCAGAGGGCTGGAGCACCTCTCCTAGGAAGAAAGGCTGAGAGAGCTGGGGATGTTCAGCCTGGTGAAGCGAATGCTCTGGGGGGACCTCATCACAGCCTTTCAATACTTCAAGAGTTCTTATAAAAAGGGTGAAAAGGGACTTTTTACTTGGGTAGATAATGGTAGGACAATGGGGGATGGTTTTAAACTGAAAGAAGGGAGACTTAGATTCGATGTTAGGAAGAAATTCTTAACGCAGAGGGTGGAGAAGCACTGGCACAGGTTGCCCAGAGAGGCTGTGGATGCCCCATCCCTGGAGGTGTTCAGGGTCAGTCTGGATGAGGCCCTGGCAAACCTGATCTAGTGGGTGGCATCCCTGCCTATGGCAGGGGGGTTGTAACTAGATGGTCTTTAAGCTCCCTTCCAACCCATGCCATTCTATGATTCCATGATTCTAAGAGGCATTCTACAAGCAGCTGGCAGAAGTCATGCAATCGTCAGTGCTTGCTCTCGTAGGGGACTCCAACTTGCAGGATCAGGCTGTCCCCATGGGCCTTAAGAAGAGCTGTTGGGGAGGAAGACTAACATGGCTGAACAGGGAACGTTTGCTGAGTCTTTGAGGGAAAAAGCATTTGCCTTCTGTGGAAGAAGGAACAGGGAACTCAGGGAGAGTACAAGGAGTTTGCTAGCATATGCAGAGAGGAAATCTGAAAGGCTAAAGGCCAGCATGAACTCAAACTGGCAGCTGTGGTGAAAGACAATAAAAAACATTTTCACAACTATACTAACAGTAAAAGCAGGACCAAGGAGAGTCTCCATCTTTTACTGGAACATGACTACGGAGGATAAGGAAAAGGCTGAGATTCTCAATGCCTTCTTTACATCTGTCTTCAGCAGTCAGACCAGTTATCCTCAGGTCTCAGCCTCAGGGTCTCAGGCTCCTGACCTGGAAATCTGGAGCAGAATAACCCCCCCACAGTTCAGGTGGAAAGAGACCCGCTGCTCCACCTGGACTGTCACAAGTTCATGGGGCCATATGGGATCCACCTGAGGGTGCTGAGGGAGCTAGCAGATGTGTTTGCTGAGCCAATTTCCATCATATATCAGCGGGCCTAGTCAACTGGAGATGTTGCAGATGACTGGAGACTTGCAAATATGACACCCATTGATAAGAAGGTAATGGGCCCAAGTTGTACCAGGGGAGGTTCAGCTTGGAAATGAGGAGACATTTCTGCTCAGAAAGAGCAGTCAGGCATTGGGATGGTTGCCCAGGGAGGCAGTGGCATCACCATCCCTGGGGGGTGGTGGACAAGGGGTAATGGCTTTAAACTAAAAGAGGAGAGATTTAGATTAGAAATTAGGAGGAAAATCTTTAATATGACAGCAGTGAGGCACTGGCACAGGTTTCCTAGAGATGCTGTGGATGCCCCATCCCTGGAGGTGTTCAAGGCCAGGCTGGATGGGGCTTTGAGCAACCTTGATCTAGTGGGAGGTGGCCCTGCCCATAGCAGGGGGATTGGAACTAGATGATCTTCAAAGTCCTTTCCAACCCAAACCATTCTGATTTTATGATTCTAGGAGAATTGTGGCTCACCTTGAAATGAAGCATGCAGTGACCAGTCCAGTCCAACTCAAACAGTTTACTAGCAAAGACTACAAAGCATTATAATGAATCACCACTCTTGACAGCTCTTCAGGAGACTCTGGTCATTGGGTTTGCAGCAGGATTGCAGGAAAAGTGCACAGTAAACACCCCTGCCACTGCACTGGTGCAGGCAGAGCCACTTCCATGTTCTCCAGACCCTTTTTGTTCAGTTGCCACCTGCCTGTCTTAACAGCACAAACGCTAAGCTCACGCACTGCTGACAGCTGCTGAGGAAGCTGCAAAGCTGTCTAATTCTCTACATTGGTTATAAAGGGCTTTTACCCAACACAGAAGTGCAGGGCAAAAGCAGTTGGGGTGGCTGGGAGCTGCTGGGAAGTTTGCCAGGCCCAAGCTCATGAGTAGGAGTGGCTCATGGAAGTGGGGGCACATCTTAACCTAGGACATATGCCTAATAACCACACAGTTAAAAGTCACTGTCTAAATCCGCATAGGCTGCTGCGTTAATTGCTTTAATGGTGTCGTGGTTTAACCCGGCCGGCAGCTAAACACCACGCAGCCGTTCGCTCACCCTCCCCCCTCCCTCTCTGGGACGGGGGAGAGAAATGGAAAGTGAAGCCCGTGAGTTGAGATAAAGACAGTTTAATAAGACAGGAAAATAATAATAACAAAATAATAATAACAATAATAACAATAATAATACAATGGTGATAATAGGGAAATAATAATAATATGTACAAACAAGTGATGCACAATGCAATTGCTCACCACTCGCTGACCGATGCCCAGCCTAACCCCGAGCAGTCCGGCCCCCTCCCCCCGGCTAGCCACCCCTATATATTGTTTAGCATGACGTCAGATGGTATGGAATACCCCTTTGGCTAGTTTGGGTCACCTGTCCTGGGTCTGTCCCCTCCCAGCTCTTACTGCACCCCCAGCCTGTCCGTTGGCAGGACAGAGCAAAAGGCTGAGATGTCCTTGGCTTAGTATAAGCACTGCTCTGCAACAATTAAAGCATCGGGGTGTTATCAGCACTCTTCTCATCCTAAGCCAAAACACAGCATTCCACCAGCTACTAGGAAGAAAATTAATTCTGTGCTAACTGAAACCAGGACATCTATCCACCCCTTATTCCATACCATTTATGTCATGTTCAGGTTACACTCTTTTCCATACATTCTAATTAGTCACCTATAGTAATCATGGTAGTGATAACATACAGTGTAATATACTAATTAACATGGTACAATTCAGTTCATGGGCTATTCTCACCCAGTATTAAATCTCCTTGAGGTACACACCGGACCTCTCCGTTCTTTTGCATCACCCACCAAGTGTATCCAGGTCCCTGAGCGAAAACAATTCCACGAATAGGTTTGCCTTTTCCTGAGGCAGGAGTAGCCCAGACTGTTTTACCCAGCATATTTTTTACATGCACTACAGGAACTTTATCCCCATCTACAGTACGTAACAGGTTTGATTGGGCAGGTCCAGCTCGGTTGGTGGATCCCCTAGTATTGACTAACCAGGTGGCCTTTGCCAAATGCGTATCCCAGTTTTTGAACGTCCCAGCGCCCATTGCTTTCAAGGTAGTCTTTAACAGGCCATTGTATCGTTCAACTTTCCCGGAGGCTGGTGCATGATAGGGGATGTGATACACCCATTCAATACCATGTTCTTTGGCCCAAGTGTCTATAAGGTTGTTTCGGAAGTGAGTCCCATTGTCTGATTCTATTCTTTCTGGGGTGCCATGTCGCCATAGAACTTGCTTTTCAAGGCCCAGGATGGTGTTCCGGGCGGTGGCATGAGGCACAGGATATGTTTCCAGCCATCCGGTGGTTGCTTCCACCATTGTAAGTACGTGGCGCTTGCCATTGCGAGTTTGAGGGAGTGTGATGTAATCAATCTGCCAGGCCTCTCCATATTTATATTTCAGCCATCGTCCTCCATACCAAAGAGGCTTTGACCGTTTGGCTTGCTTGATTGCAGCACATGTTTCACAGTCATGAATAACCTGTGCTATAGCGTCCATGGTCAAGTCCACCCCTCGATCACGAGCCCATCTGTATGTTGCGTCTCTACCTTGATGGCCTGAGGTGTCATGGGCCCAGCGGGCTATAAATAATTCACCTTTATGCTGCCAATCCAGGTCCACCTGAGCTACTTCAATCTTAGCAGCCTGATCCACCTGCTGGTTGTTCTGATGTTCTTCAGTAGCCCGATTCTTGGGCACATGAGCATCTACGTGGCGTACTTTCACAGCCAGGTTCTCTACCCGAGCAGCAATATCTTGCCACAATGCAGCAGCCCAGATGGGTTTGCCCCTACGCTGCCAGTTGTTTTGCTTCCATTGCTGTAACCATCCCCACAGGGCATTTGCTACCATCCATGAATCGGTGTAGAGATAGAGAACTGGCCATTTTTCTCGTTCAGCAATGTCTAAAGCCAGCTGAATGGCTTTCACTTCTGCAAACTGACTCGATTCACCTTCTCCCTCAGCAGCTTCTGCAACTCGTCGCGTAGGACTCCATACAGCAGCCTTCCATCTCCGATGCTTCCCCACAATACGACAGGACCCATCAGTGAACAGGGCATATTTCTTTTCATTCTCTGGCAACTGGTTGTACAGTGGGGCTTCTTCAGCACGACCCACCTCCTCCTCTGATGATATCCCAAAGTATTTGCCTTCTGGCCAGTCCATGATCACTTCTAATATTCCTGGGCGACTGGGGTTTCCTATTCGAGCCCGCTGAGTAATCAGTGCAACCCACTTGCTCCATGTAGCATCAGTTGCATGATGCGTAGAGGGGACCCTTCCCTTGAACATCCAGCCTAGTACTGGCAATCAGGGTGCTAGGAGGAGCTGCGCTTCAGTACCGACCACTTCCGAAGCAGATCGAACTCCTTCATATACTGCCAATATCTCCTTTTCAGTTGGAGTATAGTGGGCCTCAGATCCTCTGTATCCCCGACTCCAAAACCCCAGGGGCCGACCTCGAGTTTCCCCAGGTTCTTTCTGCCAGAGGCTCCAGGTGGGGCCGTTCTCCCCGGCTGCAGTGTAGAGCACATTCTTTACATTTGGTCCTGTTCGAACTGGCCCAAGGGCTACTGCATGGACTATTTCCTGCTTGATTTGTTCAAAGACTTGTCGTTGTTCAGGGCCCCATTCAAACTCATTCTTCTTACGGGTTACTTGGTAGAGTGGGTTTACAATCAGACTGTAATTTGGGATGTGCATTCTCCAAAACCCCACAACACCTAGGAAAGTCTGTGTTTCTTTTTTGTTAGTTGGTGGAGACATAGCTGTTATTTTGTTGATCACATCCATTGGGATTTGACGACGTCCATCTTGCCATTTTATTCCTAAAAACTGGATCTCTCGTGCAGGTCCTTTGACTTTATTTTGTTTTATGGCAAAACCGGCTTTCAGAAGGATTTGGACTATTTTCTTCCCTTTCTCGAAAACTTCCTCTGCTGTGTCACCCCACACAATAATACCGGCTAGCTCAGTCGGTAGAGCATGAGACTCTTAATCTCATCAGAAAAAGAACAGAACCTGAGTACTAAGTTTATGAATGCAAACAATAACCCCAAATAACTAAATAGCTGAGTTCCCCACAAATGTTCACCTGCTCGCAGACCCTGCTGTTCTTTCTGCAAGTGTGACAAGTATTGCTGCAGGGAAACTGTTCTTTTGCCAGTGTCATTTCTTTTCCCATAGCAGCTGATAAAACTGGTACTTGCTAATGCTGCCTTTGCTCTTGGTACTTGGTCTTGATCTTGGCGGTATGACTGCTTCCTGCAGGAATATTTTTCTAGTTTGCTTTAAGACAAAGCTGAGGTAAATATTTATGGCAAGAAAGGGAGAGGACTTTGACTTTATCATGCAGCAAGGGAATCGCTGAGCAGCGGCATGAGAAGCACTCCTTAGTTCACCCAACGTTGCAGTAATTACATTTAGTTTTATTGACATGGTTAAATCATAATCATTAAAAGAAGATTTTGTGGTTATCCCCATATTATGTTCTTCTAAAATGCAAAACACTTGCAGTTTTTCCTTCATACCAACTTAGCCTAACATTTCTCCAGTTCAGCGAGTGCATTCTGCTTTGTAACTGTGTGCCATGAAGCAGGGATTTCTCCTCTGCCATGAAATTTCCCATTGTAGCATTGTTCTAGCTGTGTCCTGAAAGAAGACACAAACCATTTCCAGTATGCTTGCATGGATGGATCAGGAAGAATGCTCCAAGTGGAATAGGGATGTCCTGCATCCCGGTATTTCTTGTAGGGGATCCTTCTGTCTTCACCAACCACGAATGTGCAGTCACTTGAAACAAGGCTAGAACAAATATCAATGATTAGGTTGTCTGTTTTATGCCATCTGCGTCCTGTCAAAACTTGTGGATGATGGAAGACAACCCGGTGGTCTCCGTCATGGTTTGGCATAGTGTTAGTGCAAACAGCCCCACAAAATGGACACTGCTCCTGGCACCCTGCAAACTGCTCAGCCAGTATTGTGTGAGGCTGCCTTTCAAAGGAGCTCATACGAGCTTCTTCAAACTCTTTCCTGAGATCATCAATAACGGGAGACAGTGCTTCTGTCATGGCATAATTCAGGAACTCTATGTCTGTTATCTCCTGATTTTCAATGCCCTTCAGGTCGCTCCTGGGCAAGCTTAGCACATCTCCGATTGCTCTGCAGAATTCATCCAGCCAAAGAGAGATTTTATCCTTTCTGTCTTTTCTGTCTTTGACAATTGTGGTTGATGCAAAAACTGCTGACTGAATGTTTTCATAGTAACGAGAGAGGGAGTCTCTTAAAAACATCTCTAACCTTTTGTACTTATCTAAACAGTACGTCTCAACTTTTGTCTTAATGTAATTATTTAAAAAGTCTCCTGGGGCATTAAGATAATACATGAATTTTTCAAAATTCTCTTCCTCTGCTAGGTATTTCAGCATGCAAGCTTCCAGAGTGGATCTATTGCCTCTGAAATCTGGAATTTTATCCTTCACGTCTCGAGCTATGTCAAGAGCTGTCTTCTCATAGATGGCGTGTCGGAGAGCTGGGGCAATCTTGCTGCACAGGAAATCAGCAAATGTTGTGATGCAAGAGGCTCCTTGGCAGGAAATCTGGAAACATTTGAAGAAGTCTTCTCTCTTGCTCTCCAGGTAGACGACTGGATCATTTGCTTTCCTGAATGCTGCATGCATGTCTTTAAACCTTTCTGCTGCCATTCTGCACAGGTACAGTGATAAATCTATTTTGTAAACTTTATTAAAACAGTAATTTGCAGTGTTAAGAACAGACTTCATACCTTCCTCCACTTCATTTAGTATTTCATGAATAAAAGTTCGACTGTAATCCATTTTGTCCTTTTCCTTCTTCTCAATATTTGCCTTCACACGCATTATGATACTATCTGTAATGCGTTGCATGCTGTTCTCATCGGCATCGTCCAAACTCTTAGAGAAGCCAAGGAAATTTTTCTTCCTAGACACGTGGTTCTCTTTGTCAACACAAAAGACAGTCTTTTGGGAAAACTTTCTGATTCGTTTAGCTATATTAAGCTCCTTAAAGTGATCTAGAAGGACATTTTCTATGTCCACATCGATGTCCACCTGTTCCAGAGGGGGAGTGGCAGAGGTCACTTCAGCAACCCACTGCTTCCAGATAGAATTGAACCAGTTTCTCAGTTCACTTTCACCTAATTTCTGGCCTTTTAGAGACAGGGCCAACTCTCTGCTCTTTCTCAGGAGCTCGTTTTCATATTCAGACTTCCTCTCATCCAGTTTACTCTGGCTCTTCTTTACTTCTAGAAGTTTCTCACACTTCCTTCGCGTTTCAACAAGAAGGGACTCTCTCAGTTCTTTCAGCTTCAGTTCCGTGCTGCTTTTCCACTGGATCAGTATTTCATGGTCTTTGTCTTCACTGAAGAATGTTTCCATGTTCTTGGTGATGGCATCACTTCTCTCTTGCACCAGTTCTTCAAGGTGTTCCGTGGTGACCTTGACCAACTCCCCGTTCTGCACCTTGTTTTCCAGTTTCATTTGCAAGTCTAAGATGTGACTTCTCAGCTGCCAGGTCCACTGACTAAATGCAGTTTCCAGTTTCTTGTAGGCAGCAATCTCCACTGAATTCTTGAAGCTGAAAACAAAGTTTTCATTCAGCAGGGCATTCCATAGGTCACTAATACGAACTTTCAAGCTGGAGAGCCTCAAAACGCTGCTGTGCGATTCCTTCTTGGCAGCTTGGAGAATTTTGCTCTTTAATTCCTGGACGTTCTGGCTGTAGGTGGGGTTGGGCGGTGCCATCGGTGGGTTTCCTTCCCACAGGTGAGCAAAGTAATGAATGTGGGTGTTCACGTCAAAGCGGATGACGTCGCTGAAGCAGGTGATGTCACAGAATTCCTGCTGGGCCGCGGTCACGGTCATTTCATCCAGCTTTTCCTGCAGACGTCTTTGTCCTTCCATGTTCTGTTCCTTTGCGGTTATTTCGCCTATGTTTTGGTGCACAAAGAGGCAGGCTGGGGAAATATTAACTTGCTTCATCCTCAGGAAAGCATGCACAGCAGTCTGAAGGACGTCTTGCATTTCCGAAGGATTTTCTCCAAAGATGTTGATCAGAGTCATGTTGCCGATGCCAATGACAAAGGTGGCCAGCTCACTGCTGTGATTAAGTGACTGCTTATTGGCCATCTCTATGGCACGAAGTCCTTCTGTGTCAACAACGAGCAGGTAATCAAAGTTCAAATCCTGTTGGAGCTTCTCGTCCACTTTAATGAGCTGCATAAACGCTCCCTGGGTGCACCTCCCTGCGCTGACGTTAAACTGCAGACCAAACATGGCATTCAGCAGGGTTGACTTCCCTGTGCTCTGGATGCCAAGCACGGAAAGCACAAAAACTCGCTTGTCCCCTAGCTTCTCAATTAACCTGTCAAAGATGGCTCCAATCCATTGCAGTGGTACGTAAGAAGCATCACCATCCATCAGCTCAATGGGATACCCTAAAAGCATCAGATTGGCAGCAATTTCAGGTAGTTTGACATACCATTTTTCTTTGGAGTTTGTTGATTCCAGTGCCTCATAAATCTGCCCCACCTCTCTCAAAATATGCTCAAGGCCAATGGACGAATCATTGGTTTCATCAGAAAGGGTATCTAATTTCTTCATTAATTCAGTTTTCAGGTTGTTATTTTCATTGCTTTTCTTTAATGCCAGGATTTGAGACCATAACTGATGATACTTTCTCTTCAGCTCATCAAGGCGATCAGAGGAGATGTCGTCCATGAAGATCTTCATCCACTGCAGAAAGAATTTCTTGGTATTGTCTGGCTGTGACTGGAGAAAGTCAAGGACTGTTTTCATCAGCTGATTGAGGGGAAACGCTTTGCCTAGTTGCTTTCTTCGTATTGCAGACTTCTCCAATTCAATTTGGCTCCCATGATGCTTTATGCTCTTGTTCCTCTTTTCCTGCAAGCGAGTGAGTTCTTTGTCCTTTTTACACCACAGGTACCACAGTTTTCCCTGAAGAGGCAGTAGCTGTGATTTGATCTCAGTCAACTTCTCCTTCTTCAACAGATTCACCAGTTTGATTGCCGTTTCTTTGGCTGTCACGCACGCTTCTGCATCTTCATCGACTAAGAAGCCGTGCTGGCGAGCTGTGCTCAGGCATGCATTGAGGCTAACAAGCGTGCTCGACCCTTCCACTAGGTCTCGGATGGTTTTTGTCAGCTCACCCACTAATTCTGCTTCATTTCTGTTCTTGATCCCTATTCTTACGTTTTGGCCAGATCGGCTAGCTGCAATGCTCTCTTTCTCAGTAAAAAGGCAAACCAAAGGCCTCTGAGACTGCCACAGATCATGTAAAATTCTCCTGCCTTTCTCGTTGCTCTGATCCAACTTAGAAACAAGAACCACATTCACGGCAGAGATCTCCTGTAAAAACTGCAGCTGGGGTTCGTGATCCCTTGCATCTCCATGCAGGTTACAGAAAGCAACAGGGCCGTTAAAGCTGTCGTCGTCGCTACCACGGGGAAGGTACCAGGAGATCTCCACAACTCCTTTCATCAGGAAGCAGTCTTTGGTGCTGCCTTTGCAATGGCGGTGGAAAAAAGTGTCGTGCTTTTTCATGCTCAGCAGGGCATTCAGGAGCTGAGACTTGGAAGAGGAAGGAGAGCTGCTGATGCGGAGGAAGGACACGATGGGCATCTCTGCCTGATAAATGAGTTTGTTGTTGTGACTGCTAATCCTCGTCTGCTCTCCCAATTTCACCGTCCCTTTCCAGCTCTTCTTGATTTGGCTGAGGGACCAGAGAGGGAACTCTATCTGTGAAGTGCCTGGGTTTGGTACCAGGAGGGGTAGTGCAAACTGGCAGAAAGCGAGCTTGGATGAAAGGTACTGTCTCATGAAATCATCAGCACAATGAAAAATTGCCATCTGGAGGTCCATGGGGTGCACATGACTCTCCCTGCTTGCAGATTCAGGGGCTTCTTTGTCCAAGTCACTGAGAAAGTCATCAAAGGAATCAGAGGGCTCGTGCTCCTCCCCTGAGGTGTTTGGTGCGGAAACAACTCCTGGCTTACTCGTCTCCTTGCAAGTCAGGTACCTCACCCGATAATCCACGGTCAGGAGCCTTTGCAGGAAGTAAAATGGTAGCTCGCTGTCCTTGCTGGGCTGGCTGTTGTGTACGGATGTCCGGTGTATTATGTGGAAATCTTCTGTGCCCATTTTTCTTGGATAGTACCTTTCCAGCCCGAGGCGCTTAAGTAAGTTGAGGAACTCCGGGTTTGCAGCGGCTTGACTTGCTTTGGATTTGCTGCTGTCTGATTTGGGTTTGCACTGACTGGGAGGCTGCATGCCTTGAAAAGCATCTTCCAGGTCTTTCATTATACTGTCTTTGTTCAGGTTGCCAGATGTGTCCTCCAGTTGCCCATCGATGAAAGATTGCAAATCTCTTTCCAGCATCTCCCAGTCTTTGAATGCGTTGTGCTTTTCGAGGAGAGCTTTCATCTCTGTGGACCATGTGTTTTTCATCTTTTCTTTCATGAAAACTAAGCGGTCATTCTTCTGCTCAGGGGTCACCTTCTTGTTTTCGGATGTTATGGTGAGCCCCGTCAGCAGCAGGAAGGCCTGAGCTCTGCAAACATCCTGTTCCTTTAGGCTCTGATATTCCTTATGTGCCACGTGCATTTTCTTTATCATGAAATTAATTTCTGGACACCCAAGGAGGTACTGAAAAGTGCCGTATTCTACTTGGTATCCTGTGCTGGTTGTAACTAAGAGCACTAAGAGTTCTATGTCTTCCTGTGCCCTTTGCTGCAGAGACTGGAGCAAGGAAGAAACAGCCAGGCTTATAGTGAAGGTGGCTTTGATCTTTGCCTCATGAATGGCAGATGCAGAATTTGCCGGTGCGTAGGTGACTTCCATGATGTACTCCTTCATCTGCTGCAGTGTTGTATTGAGATCTTCAAGACTGGAAATACTGGGAGTTTTGGGAAGTGTCTGTTCCTCCTGGAAGACCCACTGCATGATAAAGGAAGCCCTGGGGAAGTCCTTGACAGAATAGATGTGAGGATCCAGCAGGCACTGCAGCAGAGATTTGATGTAGGTGGTGTTTTCTGGAGAAGACTTCTGGCAAAAAGAAACAGTGTTCACCAGGAACCCCTGCAATGCTTTGTCTGACAGGCATATGTTGATCCAGACGCTGTGATTTTTTGTTCTCTTATTCAGACTCTGTTTAAAATCTAGCAACATGAGCAGTTTCTTTTCATCCACTGTCCCCTCCCAGGTCTTCACTTGCTCCAGGAAAGCTCTGGCCTCTTCTACAGCACTGGCCAGTTCCTCTCCAAAGATCACACCGGTGGTGTGATTCGTTAGCTCTTCGTAGGCAGCCCTGAGGCCGCTGCCCATTTGATGGGAGGATTTAAAATCGCTGCTGTGGTTGGACAGGATTATATCCCACACTGGAATCAGCTGAGAGCCCCGGTCGATCACATACCAGGTTGTGTTATTGGCCATAAGCCCGCATTTCCACTCGGGAAGGGAATCCGTCTCTGCTGGGCCCCCTGTTTTGGTCACATAGAGCTGAACTGCTCTGTGGGTGCTGCTTCTGTCTCTTCCCTGAAATGATGCCTGTGAGATGGAGTTTGAAGCATCCCCCTTCACTCCCCTCTTGGTACTGAAGCCACTGAAGCTAGCCCCAACGTAGCTGTTCAGTGCTTCAGATGTTTGTTGCTTCATCTCATCCCATTGCTCTGCTCTGAAACCTTCGGCAGATGCTTTCCACCAGAATATTCCCCCAAAGTGGAGGGGTCCCTGGTTCACGTGGGACCCAAACCTGCTGAAGAAGCTGGCGCACCTGCTCTTCAGTAGGTGGAACCTGTCTGCCTCCTGGGTGATGCTCAGAAGCTGTTCGATGTCTTGCAGCTCTCGCAGGGCTGCGTCTGAGAGGCGAAGCTGGTCCTTTTGGAAGTAGTAGGAGGCCAGAGGCATGTATTGGTACTTGGTGGTGCAAATGTACGCCTGCTCCGAGCGTGACCGACGGGAGTCCTCTGACTGTGAGGACTTGCTGGAATCTACACCTGTTTCAAAACTGAACCCCCAGAACCCAGCTTTGACAGAAGCATTGATGCTGAACCCCAGCTGCTCCATGGACTTGGTGAAAGTGGCTTCTGCTGCAGAGGAGGAGAACTCCTTCCTCTCAAGCAGCGACCCTTGCACTGGACCAGTGAGCATGAAGCCATCAGGGACCCTGATGAGTTGCTCTCGCTTTGCCAGCACATCCTCCAGGCTCTTGGTTTGGTAAATCCCCTGCAGAGCCAGGCCTCCCGATGCCCGCCTCAGAACCTCCTCGTCAGAGACGTTCTCCCTCTTCCCCATGGACTTCTCCTGCTGCTCCAGTTGCTTCTGGATGCTCACCAGCTCATCCAGCAATGCCTTCTCTGGAGGTTCCCAGTACTCCTTGGGAATGTCCATGGCTTGCTGTAGGGCCTCCACTTTCTGTCTTATCATTTCCTTGCTGTGGCTGTGGCTCTTCTGCATTTCTTCCAGCTCCCGTAGGATTGACTTGGCTTCTTCTTGCCTCTGCTTCATCCTCTCCAAGTGCTGCTTCTGCAGCTCATCAACACCTCTTTCGTTGCCTGTAATAGCTCTCATTATGTGCAACTAGGGTAAGGGTGGTTATCCGTGAATGTGATAGTTCAGTGTTCTGAATCCCACCGGAACCCCAGATGGTTAATTGGTTATTGGTGAATGTCTGGCTGGAGCCTCAGACAGTTAACACATTATTGGTGAATGTCCGACTGGATCAGTACCCTGAATCCAACCAGGCCCATAACAGTTAATCAATCAGCTACACCCCTTAACGTGACAGCAGGAAACAAGGCAAAGATAAACAAAAAACTTCTAAATACTGTCCTTCACCAGGTCAAAGTCCAGAAAGGTAAAAATTTAACCTCCTCTTCCTCATCGCCTTCATCCTGAAAGACACCTGCCCACGACCACCAGGCTACACTGCGCAGGCACAACCAGAAGGAGCTAAGGGCGGGGAGTACAGAAAGGAGTACTTGGAAGAGGTCCTCCTTTTGGGGGAAAACAATGAATATGTATTAGAGCTCATGCAATATGTAACAGTATTTCTGTATAAAGTTGTGAGAGACGATCAGGCAGGCGCGCACATTTTTGAGGGAAGCTATTCTCAATGCGCCCAGTGCAAGGCAATAAAGTATACGTACTTTACAACCCTATGGTTTTAGAGTCTTTTCCTCACATCAGTAGCAACTGGAGACTGGATAACCTTAATGAAGCCAATACTCTCACCACCCACATACCCGTATAGTTTTTCATGCACTAAACAAAGCTACTAAATAAAGGTACACAACTAAAACTACTAAATAACGGAACAAAGATGGTAAATCAACTAAAGAGGAAGACATATGAGGAGTGGCTGAAGTCACTTGGATTGTTCAGCCTGGAGAAGAGGAGACTGAGGGGAGACCTCGTGGTGGCCTCCAACTTCCTCACGAGGGGAGCGGAGGGGCAGGCACTGAGCTCTGCTCTCTGGTGACCAGCAAGAGGACCCGAGGGAACGGCATGGAGATGTGCCAGGGGAAGTTCTGGCTGGATATCAGGAAAAGGTGTTTAATGAGAGGGTGTTGCAGGCACTGGAGGCCAGGAGGTCTAGGGGCCTCCGCTGTGGCCCCTGCCCTGCCCAGCGCAAGTCAGCGGGGACCTACCTGCCCTCCCTGGTGCTCTGCAGCTTCTGCACTGCCTCAGCGCAGCTCCAGCAGCCTCTCAGCCCAGCTACTGCACTGCCTAAGCCCAGCTCTGACCCCACTTTTATAAAGGCCCAAGCTTCTTCACAGGTTGCGGTTTCCTGTTTACACAGCAGGGAGAAGCTTGCTTCTTTCTTGGACGTCAGGCCATTAGATGATACAGCACCTGAAAGTGAACTTTGGCAGCTGCTGGCTTTGCTGGGGCTGAGCCAGGCTGCTGGGGCATCCGCATCCCCAGGCACACCCTGTGCCCCTGGTGTGCAGGTACGGGGGTTTTACTTTGCTGGGCAGCTGCACTCCACAACTGTACTCTCACTCCCACTCCTTTGAAGAAGATGGGGAGAACAAAGTATGCTGAAAAGAAAAAAAAATCATGGACTGAGATAAGGATAATTTAATTAATGGGAAAAGAAAAGGAAAAGAAGAATGAAGAAAACAAAAACAAACAAAAACAAAAATAAACAAACAAACAAACAAAAAAAGAAACACAAGCAAAGGCTGGGTGGAAGCACTGCAAGAGAGAAAAGAAATTCCTGTCTACTTCCCATCGACTGGTTTAGTTGGAGGCCAGTAACCAGCAGAGTACCCTGGGGTCAGTAGCGGGTCTGGTTCAGTTTGACTTTAATCCTCATTGATGATGTGGGTGATGGGGCAGAGGGAGCCCTTACCAGGTCTGCAGATTGGCACAAAGCTTACAGGAGTGGGGGATACACCAGAGGGTGCTGCAGCCGACCCGAGGGATCCGGCCAGCCTGGAGAAATGGGTCAGTAAGAGCCTCCTGCAGTTCCATAATGCCTCCTGCAGTAGTTTGGCCAGCATATAGGTCTGAGAAAGACTTAAATTTATATGTTAATAACAAATGTCCTCTTTTGGAAGAAGAATCAAGAAGAAAAAGGAAACAGGAATGGAAAATCAAAGTGGTCACCTGCCCCCCAGCCACAGCAGATACAGAGAAGATGTTTGAAATGTGGGCAGATCAGTCATTTTAATGGAGAATGCCCTGAATTGAAAAGGGAAGAGAGATTGTTCACTATCACAAACTCAGAATAGGGCAGTCAGAGGTTCTCTGAATAGTCGTCCCACCAAGACCCCTTGATAAATTTGGAGGTGGGGCCTCATAAGGAGTTTGTATTCTTAGTAGATAGAATTTGGGGCAGCCAAATCATCCTTAGCTTATAAGATACCAGACTTAATTTGACTAGTAATACCTTAAGAGTAACAGGGGTAGACAGGTCTGGAATGTTGGTGTCACTTTTTGAGTCTACTGAATTATAGTGGGAGTCTGAAAGGGTCACCTGGCAATTGTTACATGTACCCAAAGCAGGAACAAATTAATTAGGGGGAGATTGAATAGTCAAATTAGGATTGCAGTTGAAGATCTGTGAAAAAAGAGTAACAGTCTCAATGAATTTATTTACAGAGAATGATGAAAAAGAAATAAATCCCAATGGATGGGTATGTGTTAGAGCTAAACAGTTAGGTTGGTCCAATGTGAAACAGGGATTGCTGTAAAAGTAGCAAGGCAGAACTCTAACCTTTGATAGTACATATTGCTTGTTCAGCAGTATGGCACCAGGCTGCAAGTCATTTGGATTGAAAAAATACTGCCATCAGCTGCCACTCCTCATACATCTTTCCCTCTAGTCCCTTGAACATCTTCGTCGCCCTCCTCTGGACACTCTCCAACTGTTTAATGTCCTTCTTGTACTGTGGTGCCCAGAAAGGCATGCAGTACTCGAGGTGAGGCCACACCAGCGCAGAGCAGAGCAGGACAATCACTTCCCTTGACCAACTAGCGATGCCGTGCTTGATGCACCCCAGGATACGGTTGGCCCTCCTGGCTGCCAGGGCACACTGCTGGCTCATATTCAACTTGCTGTCTACCACAACCCCCAGACCCCTCTCTGCGAGGCTGCTCTCCAGCGTTTTGTCCCCCAGTCTGGACGTATAGCCAGGGTTGCCCCATCCCAGGAGCAGGACCTCGCACTTGCTCTTGTTAAACTTCATGTGGTTGGTGATCGCCCAGCTCTCCAATCTGGCCAGATCTTTCTGCAAGGCCTTTCCACCCTCATCCGAGTCTACAATTCCTCCAAGTTTGGTGTCGTTGGCAAATTTGCTCCAAACACCTTCTAGTCCTACATCCAAATCATTTATAAAGACATTGAAGAGGACTGGCCCTAAAATGGAGCCTTGGGGGACCCCACTAGTGACCATCGACCAGCCAGATGTGGCCCCATTAACCACTACCCTTTGAGCCCTGCCCCTCAGCCAATTGCTCACCCATGGTATGATGTTTTTGCCAAGTTGTATGCTGGACGTTTTGTCCAGTAGGATCCTATGGGAAACTGTCAAAAGCTTTGTGAAGTCCAAGAAGATCACATCAGGAGATTTCCCTTGATTGACTAGAAGGGTGATCTTATCATAAAAGGAATTCAAATTTGTTAGGCAGGACCTACCCCTCATGAACCCATGTTGGCTGGAACCTATGACTTCATTGTCCCCCAGCTGCACTTCAATAACTTCAAGGATCATCTTCTCCATAATTTTACCAGGCACTGACGTGAGACAAATGTAGTACAGGCAGCCATGGTGCCAAGAGGAGCTGTGCTTCTGCACCAACAACATCTGAAGTGGCTCAAACCCCACATCCAATGTTAGTGTCTCCTTTTCAGTTGGGATGCAGTGGGCTTCTGATCCTTGATAACCCTGGCTCCAGAACTCCAGAGGTCAACCTCAGGTTTCTGCTGAGATTTTCTGCCAGAAGCTCCAGCTGAGGCCATGTGTATTGTGTTTATGTGGCAAGGGCTCTTATTGCTCTCTACAACCAACTGTAAGGAAGGTGTGGGGAGCTGTAGGTCTCTTCTCACAGGTAACTAGTGATAGGACTAGAGGGAATGGTCTCAAGTTGTGCCAGGGGAGGTTCAGGTTGGAAATGAGGAGACATTTCTGCTCAGCAAGAGAAGTCAGGTGTTGGGACAGGTTGCCCAGGGAGGTGGTAGAGTCATTGTCCTTGGAGGTGTTCGAGGAGAGGTTGGACGTGGTGCTTGGGGAAAGGGTTTAGTGAGTGACATTGGTGGTAGGGGGATGGTTGAACAAAATGATCTTGGAGGGCTTTTCCAACTGTAATGATTCTAGGATTCTATGATTCTAAGGGCTTGAATTGGGTTGGTATTGGGTTTATGTGGGTTATTTATGTATTGATGTTGGGTTTATTTGGCTTGTATTAGGTTTATGTGGCTTATGTGCAGGTTGGGCTACAGGGGAGGCCTCTACAGAGCCCAGCAGCTGCCCCAGGTCAGATCAGAGCCAGCTCCAGATGGCTCCAAAGGAACCTGCTGCTGTCCAGAGCCAACCCAGTGAGCAACACTGTGAGAACAGGTTGAGGAAAGGGGAAAAATCAGGAAAGGGGGAAATTTGAGGAAAAGGGCAGAGAGGGACGTGAAGCAGTGGCGGGGACAAAACATCAGGGACTGACTGCAGCCCCATTCCCGTGTCCCCTGCACCACTTGGGAGGAGAAGACAGAAGAGGATGGGTTGGAGGAAGGTGTCCGTAGTTTCCTTTTAGTTTCTCAGCGCTGCAGTCTGCTAGGTCAATAAATTGTATTTATCTCCCTGTGCTGAGATTGTTTTGCCCATGACAATAATTATTGAGTGATCTCCCTGTCCTTATCTCAACCCTTGAGCCCTTTCCATCATATTTTTGCCCCTTTTTCTTTTGAAGAGAGGGAGTGAGAGAACGGTTGCGGTGGAGCTCAGCAGCCCTGCAGGGTCGAACCACCACACCGTGCTTCCTAGGTACAGTGTAAAGCAGGTTTTGCATAGCTGGCCTTGTACAGACAGCCCCAAGAGATGCTGCACAAGCAGTTTCCTCTTTAGTCCATTCAAAAAGGCTTGTTGATGCTCAGGGCTGCACTCATCATAGTTTCTCTAGCGAGTCTCTTAATATAGAGTCACAAACTGAGCATGCATTGCCCATAATCCCACAAGGCCTAGGAAAGCTTGTGTTTCTCTCTTGCTAGTTGGTGGGGACATAGCTATTATCTAATTGATCACATCCACCCTGCCATTTTACTCACAAGAACTGGATCTCGTGTGTGAGTCCTTTAACCTTGTTTTGCTTTATAGCAGAACCAGCTCTCAGAATGTTCTAGTTTCAGTTAGGATAGAGTTAATTTCCCTTCTAGTAGCTGGTAGGGTGCTATATTTTGGATTAGGATGAGAAGAGTGCTGATAACATGCTGATGTTTTAATTGTTGCAGAGCAGTGCTTATGCTAAGCCAAGGATTTTCGAGCTCCTCGTGCTGCCCTGCCAGTGGGCAAACTGTGGGTGCGGCAGGAGCTGGGAGGGGACAGACCCAGGACAGCTGACCCAAATTAGCCATAGGGGTATTCCATCTCATATGGGGTCATGCTAAACAATATATATATGGGTGGCTAGCTGGGTTGGGGGGCTGGCTGCTCAGGGATAGGCTGGGCATTGTTCGTCGGGTGGTGAGCAATTGCATTGTGCATCACTTGTTTCGTACTCGTTGTTGTTGTTATTATTATTATTATTATTGTAATTATTTTCCTATCTTAATAAACTGTCTTTATCTCAACTCACAGGCTTCACTTTCCCATTTCTATCCCCTATCCCAGAGAGGGAATGGGGAGGGAGAGAGAACAGCTGCGTGGTGTTTAGCTGCTGACCGGGTTAAACCACAACAGGCCACACCAACCCCACACAGCGCTACAGGCTTGGGGCAGAGTGTCTGGAAAGCTGTTCAGAGGAAAAGGATCTGGGGGTGCTGGTTGATGCTCGCCTGACCACGAGCCGCAGTGTGCCCAGGGGGCCAAGAAGGCCAAGGGCATCCTGGTTGTGTCAGGAGCAGTGCAGCCAGCACACCAGGGAGGTGATCGTCCCCCTGGGCTCTGCTCTGGTGAGGCCAAACCTCGAGTGCTGGGTTCAGCTTTGGGCCCCTCACTACCAGAAGGACATCGAGGCCCTGGAGTGTGTCCAGAGCAGGGCTAAAAAGCTGGTGAAAGGCCTCGAGCACAAGTCCTGTGAGGGGCGGCTGAGGGAACTGGGGATGTTTGATCTGGAGAAGAGGAGGCTCAGGGCAGACCTCATTGCTCTCTACAATGACCTGAAAGGAAGGTCTGGAGAGCTTGGAGTCAGCCTCTTCTCACAGGTAACTAGTGATAGGACTAGAGGGAATGGCCTCAAGTTGTGCCAGGGGAGGTTCAGGTTGGAAATGAGGAGACATTTCTGCTCAGAAAGAGCAGTCAGGCATTGGGACAGGTTGCTGAGGGAAGTGGTGAGGTCACACTCCTGGGAGTGTTTAAGGAGACGTTGGACGTGCTGCTTGAGGACATGGTTTGGTGGTGACATTGGTGGTGGGGGGATGGTTGGATCAGATGATCTTGGAGGGCTTTTCCAACCTTCATGATTCTAGGATTCTACAGGAAAGCTGGGGTAGGACTCTTTATCAAGATGTGTAGCAATAGGACAAGGGGGAATGGCTTTAAACTAAAAGATAGGAGATTTAGATTAGAAATTACGAAGAAAATCTTTACTATGATGGCAGCGAAGCACTGGAATAGGTTTTCCACAGACACTGTGGGTGCCCCATCCCTGGAGGTGTTCAAGGCCAGGCTGGATGGGGCTCTGAGCAACCTGATCTAGTGGGAGGTGGCCCTGCCCATGTCAGGCGGGTTGGAACTAGATGATCTTCAAAGTACTTTCCAACCCAAAGCATTCTGATTTTGTGATTCTGGGATAAATGTGGCTCACCTTGAAATGAAGCACGCAGAGAAAAATATTCCTGCAGGAATATTCCTGCAGGAATATTTTTCTAGTTTGCTTTAAGACAAAGTTGAGGTAAATATTTATGGCAAGAAAGGAAGAGGACTTTGACGTTACCACAAAGCAAGGGAATTGCTGAGCAGAGGCATGAGAAGTACTCCTTAGTTCACCCAATGTTGCAGCAATTACATTAAGTTTTATTGACATTCTTTAAGTAATAATCATTAAAACAAGATTTTGTGGTTATCCCCATATTATGTTCATCTAAAATACAATGCAGCTGCAGTTTTTCCTTCATACCAACTTAGCCTAACATTTCTCCAGTTCAGCGAGTGCATTCTGCTTTGTAACTGTCTTCCAGGAAGCAGGGATTTCTCCTTTGCCATGAAATTTCCCATTGTAGCATTGTTCTAGCTGTGTCCTGAAATAAGACAAACCATTTCCAGTATGCTTGCATGGATGGATCAGGAGGAATGCTCCAAGTGGAATAGGGATGTCCTGCATCCCAGTAGTTCTTGTAGGGGATCCATGTGTCTTCACCAATCCTGAATTTGCAGTCACTTGAAACAAGGCTAGAACAAATATCAATTTTAAAGTTGTCTGTTTTATGCCATTTAGATCCTCTCTTTTCATACCATCTGTATCCTCTCAAAAACTGTGGACGATGGAAGACAACCCAGTGGTCTCCATCATGGTTTGGCAGTGTTAGTGCAAACAGCCCCACAAAATGGACACTGCTCCTGGCACCCTGCAAACTGCTCAGCCAGTATTGTGTGAGGCTGCCTTTCAAATGAGCTCATACGAGCTTCTTTAAACTCTTTCCTGAGATCATCAATAATGGAAGACAGTGCCTTTGTCATGGCATAATTCAGGAACTCTATGTCTGTTATCTCCTGATGTTCAATGCCCTTCAGGTCACTCCTCAGCAAGTTTAGCATGTCTCCAAGTGCTCTGCAGAATTCATCCAGCCAAAGAGAGATTTTATCCTTTCTGTCTTTTCTGTCTTTGACAACCATGGTTGATGCAAGAACAGCTGACTGAATGTTTTCATAGTAACGAGAGAGGGAGTCTCTTAAAAACATCTCTAGCCTTCTGTTCTTATCTAAACAGTATGTCTCAACTTTTGTCTTAATGTAATTATTTAAAAAGTCTCCTGGGGCATTAAGATAATACATGAAATTTTCAAAATTTTCTTCTTCTGCTAGGTATTTCAGCATGTAATTTTCCAGAGTGGATCTATTGCCTCTGAAATCTGGAATTTTATCCTTCACGTCTCGAGCTATGTCAAGAGCTGTCTTCTCATAGATGGCGTGTCGGAGAGCTGGGGCAATCTTGCTGCACAGGAAATCAGCAAATGTTGTGATGCAAGAGGCTCCTTGGCAGGAAATCTGGAAACATTTGAAGAAGTCTTCTCTCTTGCTCTCCAGGTAGACGACTGGATCATTTGCTTTCCTGAATGCTGCATGCATGTCTTTAAACCTTTCTGCTGCCATTCTGCACAAGTACAGTGATAATTCCATTCTGTAATCTTTATTAAAACTGTAATTTGCAGTGCTAGGAACAGAGTTCATAGCTTCCTCCACTTCATTTAGTATTTCATGAATAAAAGTTCGACTGTAATCCATTTTGTCCTTTTCCTTCTTCTCAATGTTTGCCTTCACACGCATTATGATGCTCTCTGTAATGCGGTGCATGTTGGTCATTTTGGTGTCATCCAAACTCTTAGAAATGCGGAAGCCTTTTTTCTTAGACACATGTTTCGTGATGTCAAATGAAAAGATAGTATTTTGGTATAAATTCAATCTTTGTTTAACTACATTAGACTCCCTAAAATGCTCTAGAAGGACATTTTCTATCTCCACATCAATGTCCACCTGTTCCAGAGGGGGAGTAGCAGAGGACACTTCAGCAACCCACTGCATCCAGAGTGAATTGAACCAGTTTCTCAGTACATTTTCACTTAATTTCTGGCCTTTTAGAGACAGGGCCAACTCTCTGCTCTTTCTCAGGAGCTCGTTTTCATATTCAGACTTCCTCTCATCCAGTTTACTCTGGCTCTTCTTTACTTCTAGAAGTTTCTCACACTTCCTTTGTGTTTCAACAAGAAGGGACTCTCTCAGTTCTTTCAGCTTCAGTTCTGTGCTGCATTTCCACTGGATCAGTATTTCACGGTCTTTCTCTTCACTGAAGAACGTTTCCATGTTCTTGGTGATGTCATCACTTCTCTCTTGCACCAGTTCTTCAAGGTGTTCCGTGGTGACCTTGACCAACTCCCCGTTCCGCACCTTGTTTTCCAGTTTCATTTGCAAGTCTAAGATGTGACTTCTCAGCTGCCAGGTCCACTGACTAAATGCAGTTTCCAGTTTCTTGTAGGCAGCAATCTCCACTGAATTCTTGAAGCTGAAAACAAAGTTTTCATTCAGCAGGGCATTCCATAGGTCACTAATACGAACTTTCAAGCTGGAGAGCCTCAAAACACTGCTGTGCGATTCCTTCTTGGCAGCTTGGAGAATTTTGCTCTTTAATTCCTGGACGTTCTGGCTGTAGGTGGGGTTGGGCGGTGCCATCGGTGGGTTTCCTTCCCACAGGTGAGCAAAGTAATGAATGTGGGTGTTCACGTCAAAGCGGATGACGTCGCTGAAGCAGGTGATGTCACAGAATTCCTGCTGGGCCGCGGTCACGGTCATTTCATCCAGCTTTTCCTGCAGACGTCTTTGTCCTTCCATGTTCTGTTCCTTTGCAGTTATTTCGCCCACGTTTTGGTGCACAAAGAGGCAGCCTGGGGAAATATTGACTTGCTTCATCCTCAGGAAAGCCTGCACAGCAATCTGAAGGACGTCTTGCATTTCCGAAGGATTTTCTCCAAAGATGTTGATCAGAGTCATGTTGCCGATGCCAATGACAAAGGTGGCCAGCTCATTGTCATGGTAAAGTGACTGCTTATTGGCCATCTCTATGGCACGAAGTCCTTCTGTGTCAACAACGAGCATGTAATCAAAGTTCAAATCCTGTTGGAGCTTCTCGTCCACTTTAATGAGCTGCATAAACGCTCCCTGGGTGCACCTCCCTGCGCTGACGTTAAACTGCAGACCAAACATGGCATTCAGCAGGGTTGACTTCCCTGTGCTCTGGATGCCAAGCACGGAAAGCACAAATACTCGCTTGTCCCCTAGCTTCTCAATTAACCTGTCAAAGATGGCTCCAATCCATTGCAGTGGTACGTAAGAAGCATCACCATCCATCAGCTCAATGGGATACCCTAAAACCATCAGATTGGCAGCAATTTCAGGTAGTTTGACATACCATTTTTCTTTGGAGTATGTTGATTCCAGTGCCTCATAAATCTGCCCCACCTCTCTCAAAATATGCTCAAGGCCAATGGACAAATCATTGATTTCATCGGAGAAGGTATCTAATTTCTTCATCAATTGAGTTTTCAGGTTGTTATTTTCATTGTTTTTCTTTAATGCCAGGATTTGAGACCATAAGTGATGATACTTTCTCTTCAGCTCATCAAGGCGATCAGAGGAGATGTCGTCCATGAAGATCTTCATCCACTGCAGAAAGAATTTCTTGGTATTGTCTGGCTGTGACTGGAGAAAGCCAAGGACTGTTTTCATCAGCTGATTGAGGGGAAACGCCTTGCCTAGTTGCCTTCTTCGTATTGCAGACTTCTCCAATTCAATTTGGCTCCGATGATGCTCTATGCTCTTGTTCCTCTTTTCCTGCAAGCGAGTGAGTTCTTTGTCCTTTTTACACCACTTGTACCACAGTTTTCCCTGAAGAGGCAGTAGCTGTGATTTGATCTCAGACAACTTCTCCTTCTTCAACAGATTCACCAGTTTGATTGCCATTTCTTTGGCTGTCACACATGCTTCTGTATCTTCATCAACTAGGAAGCCGTGCTGGCGAGCTGTGCTCAGGCATGCATTGAGGCTAACAAGCGTGCTCGACCCTTCCACTAGGTCTCGGATGGTTTTTGTCAGCTCACCCACTAATTCTGCTTCATTTCTGTTCTTGATCCCTATTCTTACGTTTTGGCCAGATCGGCCAGCTGCAATGCTCTCTTTCTCAGTGAAAAGGCAAACCAAAGGCCTCTGAGACTGCCACAGATCATGTAAAATTTTCCTGCCTTTCTCGTTTCTCTGATCCAACTCAGAAACAAGAACCACGATCACGGCAGAGATCTCCTGTAAAAACTGCAGCTGGGGTTCGTGATCCCTTGCATCTCCGTGCAGGTTACAGAAAGCAACAGGGCCATTAAAGCTGTCGTCGTCGCTACCACGGGGAAGGTACCAGGAGATCTCCACAACACCTTTCATCAGGAAGCAGTCTTTGGTGCTGCCTTCACAATGTCGGTGGAAAAAAGTGTCATGTTTCTTCCTGCTCAGCAGGGCATTCAGGAGCTGAGACTTGGAAGAGGAAGGAGAGCTGCCGATGCGGAGGAAGGACACGATGGGCATCTCTGCCCGATAAATGAGTTTGTTGTTGTGACTGCTAGTCCTGGTCTCCTCTCCTGATTTCACCGTCCCTTTCCAGCTCTTCTTGATTTGGCTGAGGGACCAGAGAGGGAACTCTATCTGTGAAGTGCCCGGGTTTGGTACCAGGAGGGGTAGTGCAAACTGGCAGAAAGCGAGCTTGGATGAAAGGTACTGTCTCATGAAATCATCAGCACAATGAAAAATTGCCATCTGGAGGTCCATGGGGTGCACATGACTCTCCCTGCTTGCAGATTCAGGGGCTCCTTTGTCCAAGTCACTGAGAAAGTCATCATAGGAATCAGAGGGCTCATGCTCCTCCCCTGAGGTGTTTGGTGTGGGCGTGACTCCCGGCTTACTCGCCTCCTTCCAAGTCAGGTACCTCACCCGGTAATCCACGGTCAGGAGCCTTTGCAGGAAGTAAAATGGTAGCTCGCTGTCCTTGCTGGGCTGGCTGTCATGTACAGATGTCTGGTGTATTATGTGGAAATCTTCTGTGCCCATTTTTCTTGGATAGTACCTTTCCAGCCCGAGGCGCTTAAGTAAGTTGAGGAACTCCGGGTTTGCAGCGGCTTGACTTGCTTTGGATTTGCTGCTGTCTGATTTGGGTTTGCACTGACTGGGAGGCTGCATGCCTTGAAAAGCATCTTTCACGTCTTTGATTTTATCATCTTTCTTCAGGTTGCCAGATGTGTCCTCCAGTTGCCCATCGATGATGGACTGCAAATCTCTTTCCAGCATCTCCCAGTCTTTGAATGCACTGTACTTTTCGAGGAGAGCTTTCATCTCTGTGGACCATGTGTTTTTCATCTTTTCTTTCATGAAAACTAAGCGGTCATTCTTCTGCTCAGGGGTCACCTTCTTGTTTTCGGATGTTATGGTGAGCCCCGTCAGCAGCAGGAAGGCCTGAGCTCTGCAAACATCCTGTTCCTTCAGGCTCTGATACTCGTTATATGCCATGTGCATTTCCTGTATCATGAAATTAATTTCTGGACACCCAAGGAGGTACTGAAAAGTGCCGTATTCTACTTGGTATCCTGTGCTGGTTGTAACTAAGAGCACTAAGAGTTCTATGTCTTCCTGTGCCCTTTGCTGCAGAGACTGGAGCAAGGAAGAAACAGCCAGGCTTATAGTGAAGGTGGCTTTGATCTTTGCCTCATGAATGGCAGATGCAGAAGTTGCCGGTGCGTATGTGACTTCCTGGATGTACTCCTTCATCTGCTGCAGTGTTGTATTGAGATCTTCAAGACTGGAAATACTGGGAGTTTTGGGAAGCATGTGCTCCTTCTGGAAGACCCATTGCATAATAAAGGAAGCCCTGGGGAAGTCCTTGACAGAATAGATGTGAGGATCCAGCAGGCACTGCAGCAGAGATTTGATGTAGGTGGTGTTTTCTGGAGAAGACTTCTGGCAAAAAGAAACAGTGTTCACCAGGAACTCCTGCAATGCTTTGTCTGACAGACATATGTTGATCCAGACACTGTGATTTTTTGTTCTCTTTTTCAGACTCTGTTGAAAATCTATCAACATGAGCAGTTTCTTTTCATCCACTGTCCCCTCCCAGGTCTTCACTTGCTCCAGGAAAGCTCTGGCCTCTTCTACGGCACTGGCCAGTTCCTCTCCAATGATCACACCGGTGCTGCGATTCGTTAGTTCTTCGTAGACAGTCCTGAGGCTGCTGCCCATTTGATGGGAGGATTTAAAATCGCTGCTGTGGTTGGACAGGATTATGTCCCACACTGGGATCAGCTGAAAGCCCCGGTCGATCACACACCAGGTTGTGTTATTGGCCACAAGCCCGCATTTCCACTCGGGAAGGGAATCTGTCTCTGCTGGGCCCCCTGTTTTGGTCACATAGAGCTGAACTGCTCTGTGGGTGCTGCTTCTGTCTCTTCCCTGAAATGATGCCTGTGAGATGGAGTTTGAAGCATCCCCCTTCACTCCCCTCTTGGTACTGAAGCCGCTGAAGCTAGCCCCAACGTAGCTGTTCAGTGCTTCAGATGTTTGTTGCTTCATCTCATCCCATTGCTCTGCTCTGAAACCTTCGGCAGATGCTTTCCACCAGAATATTCCCCCAAAGTGGAGGGGTCCCTGGTTCACGTGGGACCCAAACCTGCTGAAGAAGCTGGCGCACCTGCTCTTCAGTAGGTGGAACCTCTCTGCCTCCTGGGTGATGCTCAGAAGATGTTCGATGTCTTGCAGCTCTCGCAGGGCTGCGTCTGAGAGGCGAAGCTGGTCCTTTTGGAAGTAGTAGGAGGCCAGAGGCATGTATTGGTACTTGGTGATGCAAATGTACGCCTGCTCCGAGCGTGACCGACGGGAGTCCTCTGACTGTGAGGACTTGCTGGAATCTACACCTGTTTCAAAACTGAACCCCCAGAACCCAGATTTGACAGAAGCGCTGAGGCTGAACCCCAGCTGCTCCATGGACTTGGTGAAAGTGGCTTCTGCTGCAGAGGAGGAGAACTCCTTCCTCTCAAGCAGCGACCCTTGCACTGGACCAGTGAGCATGAAGCCATCAGGGACCCTGATGAGTTGCTCTCGCTTTGCCAGCACATCCTCCAGGCTCTTGGTTTGGTAAATCCCCTGCAGAGCCAGGCCTCCCGATGCCCGCCTCAGGACCTCCTCGTCAGAGACATTCTCCCTCTCCCCCATGTACTTCTCCTGCTGCTCCAGTTGCTTCCGGATGCTCACCAGCTCATCCAGCAATGCCTTCTCTGGAGGTTCCCAGTACTCCTTGGGAATGTCCGTGACTTGCTGTAGGGCCTCCTCTTTCTGTCTTATCATTTCCTTGGTGTAGCTGCATCTCTTCTGCATTTCTTCCAGCTCCCGTAGGATTGACTTGGCTTCTTCTTGCCTCTGCTTCATCCTCTCCAAATGCTGCTTCTGCAGCTCATCAACACCTGTTTCATTGCCTGTGATAGCTCTCATTATGTGCAACTAGGGGAAGGGTGGTTATCTGTGACTGTGATAGTTCAGTGTTCTGAATCCAACCAGACCCCCAGACGGTTAATTGGTTATTGGTGAATGTCTGGCTGGAGCCCCAGACAGTTAACACATTATTGGCGAATGTCCGACTGGATCAGTACCCTGAATCCAACCAGGCCCATAACAGTTAATCAATCAGCTACACCCCTTAACGTGACAGCAGGAAACAAGGCAAAGATAAACAAAAAACTTCTAAATACTGTCCAACAGCAGGTCAAAGTCCAGAAAGGTAAAAAGTTTAACCTCCTCTTACTCATCGCCTTCATCCTGAAAGACCCTTGTCCACGACCACAAGGCTACACGATGCAGGCGCAACCAGATGGAGCTAAGGGTGGGGAGTATGGAAATGAGTACTTGGTAGAGGTCCGCCTTTTGGGGGAAAATAATGAATATGTATTAGAGCTCATGTAATATGTAACAGTATTCGTGTATAAAGTTGTGAGAGACGACCGGGCAGGCGCGCACCTTTTTGAGGGAAGCTATTCCCAGTGCGCCCGGTGCACCGCAATAAAGTATACGTAGTTTACAACCCTATGGTTGTAGAGTCTCTTCCTCACATCAGTAGCAACTGGAGACTGGATAACCTTAATGAAGCCAATACTCTCACCATCCACATATCCTTATAGTTTTTCATGCACTAAACAAAGCTACTAAATAAAGGTACACAACTAAAACTACTAAATAACGGAACAAAGATGGTAAATCAACTAAAGAGGAAGACATATGAGGAGTGGCTGAAGTCACTTGGATTGTTCAGCCTGGAGAAGAGGAGACTGAGGGGAGACCTCGTGGTGGCCTCCAACTTCCTCACGAGGGGAGCGGAGGGGCAGGCACTGAGCTCTGCTCTCTGGTGACCAGCAAGAGGACCCGAGGGAACGGCATGGAGATGTGCCAGGGGAAGTTCTGGCTGGATATCAGGAAAAGGTGTTTAACAAGAGGGTGTTGCAGGCACTGGAGGCCAAGGAGGTCTAGGGGCCTCCGCTGTGGCCCCTGCCCTGCCCAGCGCAAGTCAGCGGGGACCTACCTGCCCTCCCTGGTGCTCTGCAACTTCTGCACTGCCTCAGCGCAGCTCCAGCAGCCTCTCAGCCCAGCTACTGCACTGCCTAAGCCCAGCTCTGACCCCACTTTTATAAAGGCCCAAGCTTCTTCACAGGTTGCGGTTTCCTGTTTACACAGCAGGGAGAGGCTTGCTTCTTTCTTGGAAGTCAGGCCATTAGATGATACAGCACCAGAAAGTGAAACTTGGCAGCTGCTGGCTGTGCTGGGGCTGAGCCAGGCTGCTGGGGCATCCGCATCCCCAGGTACACCCTGCTCCCCAGGTGTGCAGGTATGGTGGTTTTCCTTTGCTGGGCAGCTGCACTCCTGTGGTGTAATTGCCTGAGGTAACTAGGGAAATAAAACTAACATTCACATTTTAAAGAAAATGTACAGCATTGAAGAGGCTTTCAGGGTAGGGCATAGCATTACCTGAGCGTTCCCTGGACTTCCAACCTTAGATGCTATCGCTCTGGGGAAACTTGGTGTGCTAGCCCTAAGGAACAGCACGGAGCGTAGAGTGGAGTGGAGACACCACGGCTAGGCTCTGTAACCAGGTGGGGACTTTATTGTTCTTGTGCCCACCGAGACCGATAAGCTGCACTTTTGCCACCCTGAGCCAAGGATCTGTCATGCTTTGACAAATGCTGTACCCTAGTGTACTTTTTGCTCATTATAATATCATTATAATACCAAAACACTCTTCCATCCCAAAAGCTACCCGCCTCCAAGGTGCGACCGCCCCTCACTGAGCATGCACCCTGAATTTCTCGGAGCCTATTACTTTAAATGGAGACGGGAGAACTTTTCACCAATCATAACTAAGATATGCTTGACTAGAGTCACTCATGCTCCACCTAAAAGATAGAAAATAATATGAATTGGCCCAAGAGAGGGGATGTTAGGGAAGATACCACCATCAGGGGAGATACCATCCCGAGGAAATACAACATCCTTAGGACCTCCTGACTCCTGGGATCAGCATCTTTTTCCCCCTCATTGGGAAGCCTTTGGGTGAGATCTGAATACTTGCCTATAAATCTCTCTAGAGTCTTTGATCCTTTTAACGTGTTTATTTCTAGGCTGCGCACCTGTAACACCTGTAACACCTGAGTATTTCATGCATGCTACCTTGCTTTTGCAGACAGTCACTATCGCCAGCAATCCAAAAAAAACTGGTTAGCTGTTGCTATAATAAACCATACTTGATTGCGTTGTGATAGCTCTCATTAAGCGCAACTAGGGTAAGGGTGGTTATCTGTGACTGTGATAGTTCAGTGTTCTGAATCCAACGGGACCCCCAGACAGTTAACGTGTTATTGGTGAACGTCCAACTGGTTCAGTACGCTGACTCCAACCAGGCCCATAACGGTTGATCAGCTACACCCCTTAATGTGACAACAGGAAACAAGGCAAAGATAAACTAAATACTTCTAAATTTAAAATATATTCTAAATATATATTCGATTATTCTATATTATATATTTAGAATATATATTATATTATATAATATACATATTATATATTAAATAAACAATTCTATATATTATATATTATATTTATATAATATTCTATTCTACATATTACATATTTTATATATTATATATTCAATATATTATATATTCTATCTATTATATATTCTATTCTATGTTATATATTTAGAATATATATTCTAAATATAAAATTAACATTCACTGAGAGGGTGTTGCAGGCACTGGAGGCCAAGGAGGTCTAGGGGCCTCCGCTGTGGCCCCTGCCCTGCCCAGCGCAAGTCAGCGGGGACCTACCTGCCCTCCCTGGTGCTCTGCAGCTTCTGCACTGCCTCAGCCCAGCTCCAGCAGCCTCTCAGCCCAGCTCCTGCACTGCCTAAGCCCAGCTCTGACCCCACTTTTATAAAGGCCCAAGCCTCTTCACAGGTTGCGGTTTCCTGTTTACACAGCAGGAAGAGGCTTGCTTCTTTCTTGGAAGTCAGGCCATTAGATGATACAGCACCTGAAAGTGAAACTTGGCAGCTGCTGGCTGTGCTGCGGCTGAGCCAGGCTGCTGGGGCATCCGCATCCCCAGGTACACCCTGTGCCCCTGGTGTGCAGGTATGGGGGTTTTACTTTGCTGGGCAGCTGCACTCCTGTGGTGTAATTGCCTGAGGTAACTAGGGAAATAAAACTAACATTCACGTTTTAAAGAAAACGTACAGCATTGAAGAGGCTTTCAGGGTAGGGCATAGCTGCATTACCTGAGCGTTCCCTGGACTTCCAACCTTAGATGCTCTCGCTCTGGGGAAACTTGGTGTGCTAGCCCTAAGGAACAGTACGGAGTGTAGAGTGGAGTGGAGACACCACGGCTAGGCTTTGTAACCAGGTGGGGACTTTATTGTTCTTGTGCCCACCGAGACCGATAAGCTGCACTTTTGCCACCCTGAGCCAAGGATCTGTCATGCTTTGACAAATGCTGTACCCTAGTGTACTTTTTGCTCATTATAATATCATTATAATACCAAAACACTCTTCCATCCCAAAAGCTACCCGCCTCCAAGGTGCGACCGCCCCTCACTGAGCAAGCGCCCTGAATTTTTGGGACCTATTACTTTAAACGGAGACGGGAGAACTTTTCACCAATCATAACTAAGATATGCTTGACTAGAGTCACTCATGCTCCACCTAAAAGATAGAAAATAATTTGAATTGGCCTAAGAGAGAGGGGATGTCAGGGAAGATACCACCATCAGCGGAGATACCATCCCGAGGAAATACAACATCCTTAGGACCTCCTGACTCCTGGGATCAGTTGACGGGCTGAGCCTCTTTTTCCCCCCCATTGGGACGCCTTTGGGTGAGATCTGAATACTTGCTTATAAATCTGTCTAGACTCTTTGATCCTTTTAACGCGTTTATTTCTAGGCTGCGCACCTGTAACCCCTGTAACACCTGTGTATTTCATGCATGCTAGCTTGCTTTTGCAGACAGTCACTATCGCCAGCAATCCAAAAGAACCTGGTTATCTGTTGCTATAATAAACCATACTTGATTGCACTGTGATAGCTCTCATTAAGTGCAACTAGGGTAAGGGTGGTTATCCGTGACTGTGATAGTTCAGTGTTCTGAATCCAACCAGACCCTCCAGACGGTTAACGTGTTATTGGTGAATGTCTGACTGGAGCCCCAGACAGTTAACGCCTTATTAGTGAATGTCCGACTGGTTCAGTACCCTGAATCCAACCAGGCCCATAACGGTTAATCAGCTACACCCCTTAACGTGACAGTACAATTGGTGTAGTTGGCAGGATTGCTATGGATAAACTGCTGCAAAAATACAAATGTGCCCTTTCCCAGGTAGGGAAGGAGTTTTCCCAAAAGTTTTGGAAAGATGAGGAGAAAGTGGTAGAGTGCATTGAGCAGTGTCAGGCTTCACGAAAGATTGGTCAAAGAAAGGGTAAAGGTGCAATTTGTGCTGTGTCAGGAGCCTGTTTGTCTTGTGCTCAGGAAGAAGTTAAGGAAACTCCTGCTCCCAAACTGATCTCTGATGCGGAACATTCAGCTTTGAAATCAGAGAATGAGCTATGGAAATCATCATTGGCCTTGGAAAGGGAGACGGGAAAAACATTAGGAATCAGAGTGGATAAACTTTCGACTGAGGATGACAAAGTTGTGACTGAAAATGATAAATATGTGCATGAGAATAATCATCTTAAACAATTGCTGGAGAGGGTTAGTGTAGTGGGTTTACGTGGCAAGTTTTTGGTAGCAGGGAGCCATATGGGTCGTTTCTGTGAGAAAGATCTAGAAGCCGCCCCATGTTTGGGAAGGGCCCCATTGTTTTCCAGATCTGAGCCAATAAGCGATGTTGTTTTGCGCCTCTGTGAGAGCATATTTAAGACAGGGAAAAAAACGCTGCACCACACAGCAGCCAGGAGAGTCAAGGGAGTGAGAAACAGCCTTGCAGGTGCCAAGGTCAGTGCAGAAGGAGGGGGAGAGGTGCTCCAGGCGCTGGAGCAGAAGTCCCCTGCGGCCTGTGGTGAGGACCATGGTGAAGCAGGATGTCCCCCTGCAGCCCATGGAGTGCCACGGTGGAGCAGGGTTCCACGCTGCAGCCCGTGGAGGAGACCACGGTGGAGCAGGTGGCCCTGCACCGATGGAGGCTGCTGCCTGTGGAAGACCCCTGCCGGAGCAGATTCCGGGCCGGACCTGTAGCCCGTGGAGAGGAGCCCAGGCAGGAGCAGGTGACCTGGGAGGAGCTGCTGCCCGTAGGGGAGCCAGGTTGGAGCAGTTTTCTCCTGAGGGATGGACCCCGTGGTACGGACCCATATCTGGACCAGCTCTGGAAGAGCTGCTGCCTGTGGGAAGCCCACGCCGGATCAGTTCGTCAAGGACTGCATCCCGTGGGAGGGACCCCACAGCACAGGGGACGAGAGTGACCGAGAAGGAGCGGCAGAGAAGAAGTGCTGTAGACTGACCATAACCCCCATTCCCCCGTGCCGCTCGGGGGGAGGAGGTGGAAGAGGGTGGATGGGGGGGGAAGGTGCTTTTGGTTTCTTTCCTTTGTTTCTCACTTCTCTAGTTTGTTAGTAATAAGCAATAAATCTTACTGTCTCCCTATGCTGAGTCTGTTTTCCCCTCACTAATAATTACTGTGTGATCTTCTTGTCCTTATCTCAACCTTTGAGCCCTTTTCATTGTATTTTCTCCCCATTCCTCTTTGAGGAGGGGGAGTGAGAGAGTGGCTGTGGTGGAGCTCAGCTGCCCACTCGAGCAGAACAACCACAATGATCTATAATATAATATGTCTTCCATCTCAAACCATTTTAGGATTCTTTAGCATTTGGAGCCTTGGTTTCTCATGGTCGGGAAGATGACCTGGCAATGCACAGACTATGCCTCTGGGGCTGGTTTCAGAGCACGATGCAGGGAGCAGCCAACGCCTGCCCAGGGCCATGGTGGAAGGGCCCTGGGGGAGCTGCCAGAGGAGCATGAAGCCCACTGGGGTGGTGTTGGAGGATGTTGTGGTTTAACCAGGCAGGCAGCAAAGCACCACACAGCCGTTCGCTGGCTCCCCCCACACCCACAGCAGGATGGGGGAGGGAACTGAAGAAAAAAAAAGTTAAAGGGCAAAAAAAAATCCAGATGCTCTTAGAAGCTTATCTAAGCGCACTTGTTGAGTGATCTCCCTGTCCTTATCTCAATCCACGAGCCCTTTTCATTGCATTTTCTCCCACTTTTCCTATGAGGACGGGGAGAGAGAGAGCAGTTATGGTAGAGCTCAAATGCTTAGAAGAACAGTACCACCACAGTCCCTTCCAATCCAAACCAATTTAGGATACTATGAAGTGCTAAAAACCTGCGTGTTGAGAAGAAGACAGTTTAATAGGACAGAAAAGGAAGGGATAATGATGATGATGGTGATAATAATAAACCAACAAATATCCAAAGCAAGTGATACACAGTGCAATTGGTCACCAACCACTGTCTGAAGCCTAACCCTCGCTTTAGCGGCGGCCGCCCCCCACCCGAGCCAGCTCCCCTAGATTTTATTGCTGAGCAGTACGCCCTCTGGAATGGGACATCCTTTGGTTCCTTGGGGTCAGCTGTCCTGCTTCTGTCCCCTCCTGGCTCATTGTGCACCCTGGGCTCCTCGCTGCCAGGACAGCATGAGGAGCAGGAAAGTCCTTGGCTCTGTGCAAGCACTGCTCCGCAACAACTAACACATTGGTGCTGTCAGCATCCTTCTCATCCTAAATCAAACCCATAGCCTATAGCAGCTACAAGGAAAAAAATTACTCCACCCTGACTGTGCCTCTGCCTGCTGTGGGTGATGCGGCAGCCCCCAAGACAGAGAGAGGACCCCTGTGCTGGGTTGGCCCCGGCCAACAAGGAGAACCCAGCAGCTGCTCCCCCGCTCCCCACCAAAAGGACTGGGAGAAAAGTGGAGACACAAAAGCAAGACAAGCTCGTGGGTCAAGGTAAGGAGAGTTTAGCAATCACTGCCCTATCTAGCCCCACCACCAGGCTTCGCACCTCTGCGGGGCATTGGGCTGTCCCAGGGGGCCTCCTGCTTACCTGCCTGCTCCTGCCCCGGCCCCCAGATCCTCCCTGCCCTCCAGGGCAGCCCTTGCAGCACGCCCCCCCACATCCTGCAGCAGCCTGACTGGAGGGAGCTGCTCCTCCATCCCCGACACCCGAGCAGAGCCCGTTTCCCCTGTGTGAAAAGCCCTTCTGCCCTCCTGGCATCTCGCAGCCCAGCAGGAGATGGGTGAAACAGCGAGCAGGAGGCCAAGGGGTCTCCGCATGTGGCCCCTACCCTGCCCAGTGCATGTCAGCAGGGACCTACCTGCCCTCCCTGGTGCTCTGCAGCTCCAGTAGCGTCTCAGCCCAGCTCCCGCGCCATCTCAGCGCAGCCCCTGCACAGCCTCAGCCCTTTCCTGACCCCACTCTTTATAGAGCCCCAAGCCCCTGCACTAGCCACAGTTTATTGGTTACACAGCAGGGAGATATTTTTTCCTTTCCTGGAAGTCAGGCTATTACCTTTCAGGCAGTGCCAGAAAGTGAAACTTGGCAGTTGCTGGCTGTGCTGGAGCAGCCACATCCCCAAGCACTCCTCCACGGAAGGAAAGGGTGTTGCAGGAAGCACGGCTGAATGCATGACAGACACCAGGAGAGTCAGATCACGCTCCATTTTATTGCCCGAATAGCCTAACTTTTAGAGTGAACTTAACAGGGGCGGACAGTGTTTCACACAAGATTATTGCTCAAAAGCACTCAGACAAACAACTACAAGAAAACAACCCCACCTGCAAGAAAACTTGTGATTAGCAGTCACATAGACCTTGTCCTTGAAGCCAGCTACTGGTAACAATATTTTTCTGAATTCCTCAATTGGGCGATGTGGGAACACTGTCATGGGAACTTCTCATAGTTGCCCTGGTAGCTTGGTTTGCTCAGCTACAGCAAGCCATGGGATCTTTGCTGTTTCAAAAAATCCCGCAACAGAAGGGGAAGTGGAAGAAGCAGGCAGCTCTAAAGCAGAGCCATCACAGAAATGGGAGGGAGAAGAGACAGAAATCGTAGCAGAGTCAGAATCCACATGAACCCTATCCCTGAGAGAGGTGCGAGGTAGCAAAAGGATTTCAGCTGTCACCTACATGAGCACATTTTCACCTGGCTGCTCTGATGCTGGGATACTGGGGCTGGTAGCTGGGAATCAGAAGGCAAGGAAGCCAAGCAGCTGTAATCCCTCTCTAGGAAAAGGGTCCTTGCAAAGTGATTGGGAAAGGGCACAAGTCCTTAGCATCTGGAGATGGCCCACGTCAGGCGTGAAGGAAAGGTATCCATCCCCTCAAGGAAGGTACTGTACATCAGCCAGGCAAGTCGACCACCGTGGAGAAAGGTCTCCAGTACCTGAGGGAATGAGCTGTGCTCGAGACGGTTTATGGTGATGTGGACGATGACCAGGCACCCAAGGATCCAGATGAAATTTGTTCCACATGGTGGAAGTTTATACAGAGCACCACCATCGTGTGCCAGCATGCTGGCAGTGATGAACTGGATTGATGGGATGGGACCAACAGTGTTTAGTGTCCGGCTAACTCCAGAATTATGAAGACAGTGGACTAATGGCATGCAGGCCCCAGTTTGCTTTCCCTTGCAGGGGCGTCCAGTCCACCTGGAATCGACTGCCCCAGGGGTGGAAACGCAGCCCCACTGTTTGCCTTGGACTGATCCAGGCAACACCACAAGTCCATGGGGCTAGATGGGATCCACCGGAGGGTGCTGAGGGAGCTAGCAGATGTGATTGCTGAGCCAATCTTCTCAACCTGCGTGTTGAGAAGAAGACAGTTTAATAGGACAGAAAAGGAATGGATAATGATGATGATGGTGATTAATAATAAACCAACAAATACCCAAAGCAAGTGATACACAGTGCAATTGGTCACCAACCACTGACTGAAGCCTAACCCTTGCTTTAGCAGTGGCAGCCCCCCACCCAGGCTAGCTCCCCTAGATTTTATTGTTGAGCAGTACGCCCTGTCACAGAATCACAGAATTTCTAGGTTGGAAGAGACCTCAAGATCATCGAGTCCAACCTCTGACCTAACACAAACAGTCCCCACTAAACCATATCCCTACGCTCTACATCTAAACGTCTTTTAAAGACTTCCAGGGATGGTGACTCCACCACTTCCCTGGGCAGCCTGTTCCAGTGCCTAACAACCCTTTTGGTAAAGAAGTTCTTCCTAACATCCAACATAAAACTCCCCTGGCGTAACTTTAGCCCATTCCCCTTCGTCCTGTCACCAGGCACGTGGGAAAATAGGCCAAACCCCACCTCTCTACACCCTCCTTTAAGGTACCTATAGAGAGCGATAAGGTCACCCCTGAGCCTCCTCTTCTCCAGGCTGAACAAGCCCAGCTCCCTCAGACGCTCCTTGTAGGACTTGTTCTCCAGGCCCCTCACCAGCTTCGTCGCCCTTCTCTGCACCCGCTCAAGCACCTCGATGTCCTTCTTGTAGCGAGGGGCCCAAAACTGAACACAGTACTCGAGGTGCGGCCTCACCAGAGCCGAGTACAGGGGGACGATCACCTCCCTAGCCCTGCTGGTCACACTGTTTCTGATACAAGCCAGGATGCCGTTGGCCTTCTTGGCCACCTGAGCACACTGCTGGCTCATATTCAGCCGACTGTCCACCATCACTCCCAGGTCCTTCTCTGCCTGGCAGCTCTCCAACCACTCCTCTCCCAGCCTGTAGCTCTGCTTGGAGTTATTGCGCCCCAGGTGCAGGACCCGGCACTTGGCCTTGGTGAACTTCATGCAGTTGACCTCAGCCCATCGGTGCAGCCTATCCAGATCCTCCTGCAGAGCCTTCCTATCCTCGAGCAGATCGACACATGCACCTAACTTGGTGTCATCTGCGAACTTAATGAAGAGTGCGCCAGTCCAAGCCAAGAGCAGCCAGTTTCTTGAGGAGAATGCTGTGGGAAACAGTGTCAAAAGCCTTGCTGAAGTCAAGGTAGACCACATCCACAGTCTTTCCCTCATCCACCCAGCGCATCAGTTTGTCACAGAAGGAGATCAGGTTTGTCAAGCAGGACCTGCCTTTCTTAAACCCATGCTGACTGGGCCTGATCACCTGCTTGCCCTGCAAGTGCTGCGTGATGACTCTCAAAAGCGCCTGCCAGCTCCAGCAACGCCAGCCACCAGCCCACAAACAGCTCCTGGGCTCACCACGGAGATTTTTGGAAGGTTCCCTTCACGGGACAGTGTATTGGGTCTGGCTGGAATGTTAACTTTCCCAGCAGCAGCCCATACAGTGCCGTACTCTGTACTTGTAGCTGGAACAGCAGTGTTATCACACCAGTGTTGTGTCTGCTGCTGAGCAGCAGTGGCACAGTATTAGGCCTTTCTCTAACCCTCCTAGGGGGTGGGCAAAAGGTGAGGAGAGAAACATCACTAGGGCAGCTGGCCTAAACCAATCAAAGGGATATTCCATACCATGTGATGTCACACTCAGCAATAAAAGGTGGAAACAGGAAGAAGAGGGGAGGGGTGGGCTCTCGTTTGGAAGACGTTGGTCCTCCTCTCGAACACCGGCTGCGTGCGTTGAGGCCTTGCTTCAAGGACGTGGTCAATCATCGCTCATTTGTGGGAAGTAGAGAGTAATTTCTTTCCTCTGCACTTCCATATAGCCTTCATTTATTTTGTTTGTTTGTTTTCCTCCCTTCTTTTTATTTTCCTTTTTTTCCCCCTCCCTTTCCCCTTTCCCTTTTTATTTTCCCCTTAGTTAAATTGTTAGTTCATGGTAGTCTTTATTTAATTATTAAAATTATTTCCCTTTAATTAAATTATCCTTATCTCAACCCGTGAGTTGTTCTTTGCTTTACTTCTCCCCCTCCTCATCTAAAGGAGGGGGAGTGAGAGAGCGGTTGTGGGGTTTAGCTGCCCAGTACGGTAAAACCACCACAGTCCTTTTTGGCGCCCAACGTGGGGCTCGAAGGGTTGAGATAACAATAGAATTGATTAAACGCATATAACTAACACGCTTGCTTGCTAGTAACCATGTACATTGCCCTGTTAATAATAATAGCTTTGTTCCTATGTCATGCAATCCGTGTCATATTCTCCTTTCTCCTATATATCCGATCCGACAAAGTGCTACAATCTGTGTTCACTTTTTTTAATTCGCTGTGCTGCCAAGCACTGACCTTGGTTTTAATCTGGAATTCAGGCTCTGCACTGTTATCATTTGGGTCCCATGGAAACTATCTTTCAGAGAATATTCAGAACTACACTGCCTTCCTTTTCTCATCTGGACACCAGTTTATTAATAATATTAAGAATGGTACCTTTCCCTCCTTTCACAGTGGGCTAATTACAACCGTTTGGGAGTATTTTGAAGATCCATCTGTAACCCATGTATTGCTACTTCTAATTCTGAACAACCAGTTTCATTTTCTCTCTAAGATTAGTCGATTGTTTAGAAAACTTACTTGGGAATCTGTCCCGAAACAGTCTTGTGGTGAGTGGCTAGGTGTGTGGGATGATGTTAGCAGATACCTGTCACGAGTGTCTCCTCCAATAGTTTTGAACTTCACCCCTGAGCAAGTGCTAAATCCTAAAAAATTAGTAGAATGTTTGAGAGTTGTATGTCCTGACCCTGATAATGCCGGAGAACGACAGCTTGCAGCATTGTGCTGGGTCCTGGCTTATTCCTATCAAACACTGTTTAACATCATCCAGCAACTTGAAGAGAGGGAGGAAGTCTCTGAATATGATGACCAAGTAACACACGATGTGGCTGACCCAAAAGACCAACCAACTATGGTATCAGTCGCCCCCATAGTCAAGTCAAAAAAATGGAAACGGAGGTCAGCTCGTTTAGTAAGGGAAGAAGGCTCTCCTAAGGAGGAGGAAGAAGGGGAAATGGCAGGCACCTCTAAAGCAGGGCCATCACAAAAACAGCAGGAAGACGAGACAGAAATCATAAAGGAATCAGAAATCACTCGATCCTTATCCCTGAGTGAGATGCGAGAAATACGAAAGGATTATGGTCGACGCCCAGGTGAACACATCCTCACTTGGCTGCTTCGATGCTGGGATGCTGTGGCCAATAGCCTACAATTAGAAGGCAATGAAGCCAAGCAGCTGGGATCCCTCTCTAGAGAAAGGGTAATCGACAAAGTAATCGGGAGAGGAGCACAGGCCCTCAGCCTCTGGAGACGACTCCTGGCGGCTGTGAGAGAAAGATATCCCCATAAGGAAGATATTGTATATCAAATAGGCAAGTGGACCACTATAGATAAAGGTCTCCAGCATCTGCGGGAATTAGCTGTGCGGGAGATGATTTATAGTGATTTGGACAATGCCCAGACACCTCAAGACCCCGATGAAGTCCAGTGCACAACATCCATGTGGCGCAGATTTGTGCGGAGTGCACCACCAGCACATGCCAGTACCCTGGCATCAATTAACTGGGATGAGGGGATGGGACCAACATTGTATGATATGTCCTGCCAGCTTCAAAAATATGAAGACAATCTCTCTGCTCCGCTACAGTCCAGTGTCTCAGCTGTGGAGAAACTGTCTAAAGGACTTGACAAGCTCGTGGAACGAGTATATTCCCCCTCATTTGGACAGAGTGATACTTCAGCCACTAAGAATCAGCATTCGCGCGCTCAAGAGAGAGAGTACCCAAGACGTACACCACGTGGCACCTTGTGGTTTTTTCTGCGTGACCATGGGGAAGATATGAGGAAATGGGATGGTGTACCTACTTCAACCCTAGCTGCTCGGGTACGTGAACTGAAAGGAAATACAGCAGCAAGAAGAGGGGTTCCTAAGAGAAATGCTGCTCCAGTTTCCATGGGGCAGTACCCCAGAGGCAGTAGAAGAGCTGATGTTATTCTTGACCCTGATGAAGAGACCTCTACCTCTCATTTGCAAGAATTAAGTGGCAGACGCTCCAGCCAGGACTAGAGGGGCCCTGCCTCTGGCCAGGTAGAGGAGAGGGATAACCGGATTTATTGGACTGTGTGGATCCGATGGCCTGGAACATCAGAACCACAAGAATACAAAGCTTTAGTGGACACTGGCGCACAATGTACCTTAATGCCATCAGGCTACCAAGGGACAGAACTCACCTGTATCTCCGGAGTGACAGGGGGATCCCAACAACTATCTGTACTGGAAGCTGAAGTGAGTCTAACTGGGAATGAGTGGCAAAAGCATCCCATTGTGACTGGCCCAGAGGCTCCATGTATCCTTGGCATAGACTATCTCAAGAGAGGGTACTTCAAGGATCCAAAAGGATACCGGTGGGCTTTTGGCATAGCTGCTTTGAGCACAAAAAAGATTAGGCAGCTGTCTACCTTGCCTGGCCTTTCAGAAGACCCTTCTGTTGTAGGATTGCTGAAGGTTGAAGAACAACAGGTACCAATTGCTACTACAACGGTGCACCGACGGCAATATCGCACCAACCGAGACTCCTTGATTCCCATCCATGAGTTGATTCACCGACTGGAGAGTCAGGGAGTAATCAGCAAGACTCGCTCACCCTTTAATAGTCCTATATGGCCAGTACGAAAGTCTAATGGCGAGTGGAGGCTAACAGTGGACTACTGCGGCCTGAATGAAGTCACGCCACCACTGAGTGCTGCAGTGCCGGACATGCTGGAACTTCAGTATGAACTAGAGTCAAAGGCAGCCAAGTGGTATGCCACAATTGATATTGCTAATGCATTTTTCTCCATCCCTTTGGCAGCAGCATGCAGGCCGCAGTTTGCTTTCACTTGGAGGGGCATCCAATACACCTGGAATCGGCTGCCCCAGGGGTGGAAACACAGCCCTACCATTTGCCATGGACTGATCCAGTCTGCACTGGAGCAAGGGGGAGCCCCTGAGCACCTTCAGTACATTGACGACATCCTTGTGTGGGGCAACACAGCAGAAGAAGTTTTCGAGAAAGGGAAGAAAATAATCCAAATTCTCCTGAAAGCTGGTTTTGCCATTAAACAGAGCAAGGTCAAGGGGCCTGCACAGGAAATCCAGTTCTTGGGGGTAAAATGGCAGGATGGACGTCGCCATATTCCAATGGATGTGATCAATAAAATAACAGCAATGTCTCCGCCAACTAGCAAAAAAGAAACGCAAGCTTTCCTAGGCCTCGTGGGATTCTGGAGAATGCATGTGCCAGGCTATAGTCAGCTTGTGAATCCTCTATATCGAGTGACTCGAAAGAGAAACTATTTCGAGTGGGGCCCTGAGCAACAACAGGCATTTGAACAAATCAAACAAGAAATAGCTCGTGCAGTAGCCCTTGGGCCTGTCCGTACTGGACCAGCTGTGCAAAATATACTGTACACTGCAGCTGGGGAGCATGGCCTCACCTGGAGCCTTTGGCAGAAAACCCCAGAAGAAACTCGAGGCCGACCTCTGGGCTTCTGGAGTCGGGGCTATCGAGGATCAGAAGCCAATTACACCCCAACTGAAAAAGAAATACTCACAGCATATGAGGGTGTTCGAGCTGCTTCAGAAGTTGTGGGTACAGAGGCACAGCTCCTCTTGGCACCACGGTTACCTGTGTTACATTGGATGTTCAAAGAGAAAATTCCCACTACACACCATGCAACTGATGCTACATGGAGTAAGTGGATAGCACTAATTACACAGCGGGCTCGAATGGGAAAACCCAATCGCCCAGGAATCCTGGAAGAGATTATGGACTGGCCGGAAGGTAGAGATTTCGGAGTACCAACAGAAGAGGTAACCCGTGCTGAAGAGGCACCACCATACAATGAGTTGCCAGAGGACAGAAAGCGGTATGCGTTGTTTACTGACGGATCCTGCCGTGTGATAGGGAGTCATCGGAAATGGAAAGCTGCTGTGTGGAATCCCATACGACGAGTTGTGGAGGCCATGGAAGGGGAAGGTGAGTCGAGTCAGTATGCAGAAGTAAAAGCCATACAACTAGCCCTAGATATCGCCGAAAGAGAAAATTGGCCAGTATTGTATCTTTATACTGACTCATGGATGGTGGCAAATGCTCTGTGGGGGTGGCTGCAGCAATGGAAAGAGAGCAACTGGCAGCGCAGAGGTAAACCTATCTGGGCTGCTACCCTGTGGCAAGATATTGCTGCCCGGGTAGGAAACCTGGATGTTAAAGTACGTCATGTAGATGCCCACATGCCCAAGTCGCGCTACTGTAGAACATCGGAACAACGAAGAAGTGGATCGAGCTTCGAAAATTGAAGTGGCTCAGGTGGACCTGGACTGGGAACGTAAGGGTGAGCTGTTTGTAGCTCGATGGGCCCATGAAACATCAGGACATCTGGGGAGGGATGCCACTTACAGATGGGCTCGTGATCGAGGGGTGGACTTGACCATTGAAGCCATCACAGGTTACCCATGAGTGTGAGACCTGTGCTGCAATCAAGAAAGCCATGAAGGTAAAATCTCCCTGGAACAGGGGGAGATGGCTAGGGTTTCAATATGGTGAGGCCTGGCAAATTGACTATATTGGACCACTTCCAAAAACCCGCCAAGGCAAACGGTACATACTCACCATGGTAGAAGCAACTACGGGGTGGTTGGAAACATACCCTGTAAACCATGCCACGGCCCGAAATACTATCTTGGGCCTGGAAAGACAAGTATTGTGGCGTCATGGTACACCAGAGAGAATTGAGTCTGACAATGGGACTCATTTCCGAAACAATCTTGTTACCTCCTGGGCAAAGAGGCATGGTATTGAGTGGGTATACCACATCCCTTATCACCCACAAGCCTCTGGGAAGGTTGAGAGGTACAATGGACTGTTAAAGACTATGTTACGAGCATTAGGTGCTGGGACATGGAAACAATGGGACACAAATCTACCAGAAGCCACTTGGCTAGTTAACAATAGGGGGTCTGACAGCCGTGCTGGTCCTGCCGAAACAAAACCCCTACACACTGTGAAAGGAGCTAAAGTTCCCGTAGTGCATGTAGGAAGGTGGATGGGGAAGGCAGTGTGGGTTGCTCCTGCCTCGGGAAAAGGCAAACCCACTCGTGGGATTGTCTTCGCCCAAGGACCAGGGTCCACCTGGTGGGTCATGCAAAGGAATGGGGATATCAAGTGTGTGCCTCAAGGAGATTTGACACTGAGAGAAAACTAATCTGTAATCTAAGTTATATGTTGTAGGAAGATGCTGTAGGATCAACGACAGGTCAACGTTGCAAGGAGCCGGGCAGTGCAACAAGAACTTGAGCTAAGCTGGTGCTCGCGTCCAGACATCCAACTCCACCTGCCTTGAGTGGCCACTTTGGCAGATGAAGACCTAATCATCAACAGTTCTTATGAACGTTTTTCAAGAAAGACCTATGGAATGAGAAGATACACCTGCCTATTAATCTTGTCCTATTAAATCCTTGTCCTGTTAAAGGACAAGGAATAATGATGAGGATGCTTGTATGCTAAAGTATGGGGATCTGAGTGTGACACAAATGTTATGGAATAAGGGGTGGAGGTTGTATTGGGTCTGGCTGGAATGTTAACTTTCCCAGCAGCAGCCCATACAGTGCCGTACTCTGTACTTGTAGCTGGAACAGCAGTGTTATCACACCAGTGTTGTGTCTGCTGCTGAGCAGCAGTGGCACAGTATTAGGCCTTTCTCTAACCCTCCTAGGGGGTGGGCAAAAGGTGAGGAGAGAAACATCACTAGGGCAGCTGGCCTAAACCAATCAAAGGGATATTCCATACCATGTGATGTCACACTCAGCAATAAAAGGTGGAAACAGGAAGAAGAGGGGAGGGGTGGGCTCTCGTTTGGAAGACGTCGGTCCTCCTCTCGAACACCGGCTGCGTGCGTTGAGGCCTTGCTTCAAGGACGTAGTCAATCATCGCTCATTTGTGGGAAGTAGAGAGTAATTTCTTTCCTCTGCACTTCCATATAGCCTTCATTTATTTTGTTTGTTTGTTTTCCTCCCTTCTTTTTATTTTCCTTTTTTTCCCCCTCCCTTTCCCCTTTCCCTTTTTATTTTCCCCTTAGTTAAATTGTTAGTTCATGGTAGTCTTTATTTAATTATTAGAATTATTTCCCTTTAATTAAATTATCCTTATCTCAACCCGTGAGTTGTTCTTTGCTTTACTTCTCCCCCTCCTCATCTAAAGGAGGGGGAGTGAGAGAGCGGTTGTGGGGTTTAGCTGCCCAGTACGGTAAAACCACCACAGACAGGCAGAGGAGACCTCCACAGGCAGCACAGGGAGCATTCTTGGCCAGCCAGAGGAATTGCAGCCGCACCGTGGACAGCTTGATGCACCCTGCCCTGCCTGCCTGCCCCCTGCCAAGTCCTGCCCCAGCTCTCAGAGCCACGCAGCTCTCCCAGAGGAGCAGGACCACGGACCTCCTGGGCCCCCCTAAAACAGGAGACAGGTCACCAACAGGGTGCTGGTGTGGTTCAGAATAACCCACTGGGATCGCAGCTCTGTGCCACTCACCTCCTGTTGCTTGGAAGAGACCTTCTCCTTCCAGAAAGACAGAATTTGTCTCTGAGCAAGACCTTCAGCCCCCTCCCTCGTCCTGCAGATACCCCGAAATGCCACAGACACCACCCCACATCCACGAGCATCCCCGAATCCCGCACGCCCTGCTGCAGGGCAAGCAGCAGAGGATGATTTATTCGGCAGCGAGGAGCAGAGGGGCGCAGACCCCAGCTCTGGACGGAGACGTGGGGCTCCTGGCAGAAGGCTCCTCTCCACCACAAAGCCAAGATTCCTGCAGAGGGAAGGGGGAAGCAGGAGATCTTACCCCTCACCCCAAAGCTTTTTGATCCTCAGAGGTGGCTGAGGATACCCTGATATCCTTACCCCACAACCCCGAGCTGGAGGCCGTGTGAGACGAGGCCTCAGCCCCGAGGAATTTCCATCCCAGCTTAATTCAGCGGCGGAGGACAGAACGCTGGACGCCTTACGAGATAATAGGCTTTGGAGTAACCACCAGATAGGGGAGGAGGAGGGCTGCAGGCCCATTAAATCTCATTATCCCTGTCACGGCCTCGAACGAGGGAACAAACGCCACACCAGGAGCGAGGCAGGGGAAGCCCCCTGCAGTTTGTCTGCTGGGGCTGTGCCCTGGGGAAGGTCCCAGCTCTTTCCCCTCTCCCCATTTCCCCATCTCAGCGATCCCATGGCCAGCACAGTGCAGCAGCAGCCTCCCTGCACCCCGTAGCCCCCACAGAGCCACCCTGCAACTCCCAGCCACGTCCCTCCAGCCACACGGATGGGACACGTCCCCTCAGCTCAAAGATTCACCCCCAGGGAGGCTTCTTCCAAGCAGAGGGCCACAGTCTCCTTAAAACAATCTCCTTAAAAAAACCCTACCAGGATGAGGGGCCCTCTGTCCAGCTCCGCTGCCCCCCATCTCCAGCCCCTGCTGGGTGACGTTTCCAAAAGCAGCTGCTCCTACGCACAAAAAAAAGCCGTAAATAGGCAATTTGATTGATCTCAGCGTAATTTACACTCGGAAACTCTTTACCTGGACGCGTGAGCTCGTGCAGGCTCTTGGCACAGCTGATGAGCACGGTTCTGGGGAAGGGGCACCACACGCACACCCCGTACCTAACACGGCACTGATAAAGGCAGCAAGGAGCCCAACGCTCTGGTGCTAAGCCAGAGCCCATCAGTGGGGTCACGCTGCGTGCACCGAGGCAGCCTTCAGCCTCCCTCCTCGCACGAAGAAGCCAGCTGGGGGGGTTCTGAGGGGTACTCAGCGCCAGCATGGCCTGCAAGGGACAACTTGGTGCCACCACGGCACTGAGCTGCCTGCCAGCCTGCCAGTTACGGGGTTTAGAGACACGAGCGGCTCGCAGAGCTTACACCCAACGTTCAGCACCAAACCAGGACGTTTCCGCAGGATCCAATTACGTGCGCGAGGAAGAAAACGCAGATTTACAGCCCAGATTCCACTAATAGCTTTCCCGGGCAGAAAAACACCACGGCTTTTCAGTAATCCCATTAGCGGGAGGCAGCAGCAGACAGCACCCTGCTGTGCAGGCGCCCCGGCCTCAAACACCCAGAGGGGGCTGGGGGAGCCCCGAGGCAGGAGCAAGGCAGCGTGTGCTCGACACAGGGGCCCCAGAACATCCAGGAGGCCGTTTCCTACAACCCCCCTTCGGTACGAGGGGGGCAGCTTGCCCCACGGGGGCTGAGAGGAGGCAGCGAGCCCGGCAGGCCCCAGGACCCGCAGCCGAGCCGTGCCAGGGCAAACAAACCCCCCCTGCACTCTGCCCGTGCTCTGCTGCCACGCTTTAAGGGCGTTCAGTGCCACCGACCTGTTTGTTTTCCCCGAGGTCACTTCTCTGCTGGCACCAGGAGGGAGCACGGGGGCAGCGAGGAGCGTGCAGGGAAGGGTGCGAGGGGTGGCTGTTGGCAGGGAGGACGCATGGGGCAGCGGGACGCTGGGGAGGAGGTGCTCGAGGTGCCCCCCAGCCTCACTGCCTGCCCCATTTCCCTCCTCTCACCCGTTTTCACACGTTGATGACGTCCATGAGCAGGGCTGAAGCCCCTCTGCTGTGAGAGGAGCTGCCACGGCGAGCAGAAGCCTCGTCCGGCTCCCCAAACCACAAAGCCGAGGCTCCTTGCTCATCCGGAGCAGGAATTTCAGGATCAGAGCAGGGATAGGGGAGGGAAACAAGGCAGAAATAGAAGTGCACGAACAGGAACCTGACAGAACAGCCTTGTGACAGCCAAACAAAGCTTTTACGCTCATCTACAGCCCGCCAGGGATCTGGAGGGGAGGGCTGCAGGGCCCAGAGGGGGATCGGCCCCAAGCAGGCAGCTCTGCGAGCCCGCTCCTGGTGCTGAGTTTCAAGATGTGACCTGAAAGAGATAAAACTTTTGTTTTTTCCCCCCCAAAAAAAAAAAACATAACCCTCTGGCTCTGTTTGCAGAGAGGAGGAACGAGGGCTAGAGGAGGTTCACAACTACGAGAACCAGGCAGTGACTTTTTGGATGGAGCTCCTCACCACCACGATCCGACACGCAGCAACAAACAAAGCAGCAGGATTTCAGTGCCACGAAGAAGACCCGAGATGGGCTGACCCTCCCTTGGGTTTCTCCTACCCCACAGCAGAAGGGAAAGCTTCTCACGGCAGAGTTTGGGCCTCCCTGGGAAGCTACAAGCCCTCTGTCCTGCCATCACCTCCCTCTGAGTCCCCGCAGCCACGACTCGGGACGAGACGCACAAGATGCACCCGGCCATCCCAGCAGGCTCAGCAGGAAGGCGCACACGAATATCTCAGATATTTGGAGCAAAAACAAAAAGTAAAAGACAGAGCTTTTGGTTTCATTTGCTTTAAAGGCAACCTGAAGAGCAAAACGCCGCCAAGAAGCGGCTCTGCTTTCCCACCCCTCTGTTACACGCATCCAGGAGGAAGGCACCCGGCTCCAGCAGCCGTCCCCTCCCTCTCTGTCGGGACAAAGGACGCAGAGGGATGCGGGTGGCAGGCGGCTGAGCAAAGCTGGGAGGGCTCCTGCTGCAGGATGAGGCAAGGAGCCTGCTACCTGCACCCCTCGCACCCAGTTCACACTTTGAACAGGACTGCAGTGGTCCCCGAGCACAGAGGGCTTCGTGTGTGGCTGGGAACAGCGATGCCACCACCGCCTGCAGCCCCGGCAGCTGGGTGGTTTTCACCCAAGAGGGGGCTTTCAGACAGGCAAGGGATGCTCTGAGCTGGGCTGAGGTTTCAGCCCCTCAATTTCCCTGCAGAACTGGAGAAAAAGAAGGAAGCAGCTCCACCTCCCAGCCGCTCACCTGGAAGTGGTGAAGGCCGGGAGGATGCTGAGCTTACGGCTCCCTGTGCAAGCGGCGCCTTGGGAAGGAGATGTTTAAAGGCAGGCACACGCGGAAGCCTCAGAGCAATTAGGGAGCCCTTGGGGAAGGAGTTAAGTGATTCAGGAACAGGGCTCAAAGGCTTCTCCTCCTCCGCACCCTTCCCAGGAAGGGCCCTGCAGGAGAAGACAAGCGGTTTGCCCAGGGGGGGTGAGGACCGGCCTTTGTGTAGCCTCAAGCCTCCCATCCAGGTCGCTACCATCAAAAATCTCCCCGCCAGCTGCAGTGTTGTTCTGCAGAGCCTGCTCGCCAGAGCAAGCCCCGCGGAGATCTTTTTAGGGCTCGTATTTCCAGACGAGCCTCTGCAAGGCTGCCAGGACAGCCGCCAGCCACCTGCTTCCCGCAGCGCCACATCTGCAGCCCTGTTTGGAGGCTGCGGGGAAAAGGATTTCCTCCTGGGAGAGGGGGCACCCTCTTTTTTGGGGGCAGAGGACACCGCACGGGACTGGTGGTCCCTTCCAGCTGCTCCCCGGCCTCAGCCCTGCAGACACATGAGAACCACGAGGGCTTCGTTTCAGCGCCCACGCAGGTAAGGAGACAAAGAGCCTCTCACGAGAGCCGCCACCGAGCGCGCTGCTGCCCGCCGCCCCCGCACCGCTGCTGCTAGACACGGCCCCAGAAGGATTTTGGGGTGCGGCAGCTCTGAAAGGCACTTCCCAAACCCCAATTCCCTCTCCCCTCGCTGAGTTTGTGAGGTGAGACAGCATCCTGCCCCACCTTTGGACCCGAGCAGGCCACGTGGCGCTGCCGCAGCTCGGTGCCAGCGCCCTGCTCCGCTGGCGCTCCCCCCAGACCGTTGCCCCCGGGGCATCGCCTCCCTGCGCGGGGAGCCAAGGTCCAGCAGCAGATCGCCAGGTAAGGATGACGCCAGGTAGCCCTGTGGCAAGAGCCTTGCGCGCAGCTTTTATCACCTGAGAGCTTCCTCTGCTCCTCCTGCAGCAGCTGGATGAGAGCTGCGCCCTGGGCACCGCGCAGCAGAGGCACAGAACTCACACGAGGGCGAGAGAAGAGAGAGGAAGAGGAAGAGCAGGCGCCTCCGTGAGCGTCCCGCACCCGTTTTCTCCCCTGGCCACAGTTTTCTAGGAGGAGGTTGCCCAGGAGCCTGCCAGAAATAGATTTGGAGATGGGTTTTTCAAGCTGCAGCTCGTGATTTCTGGCAGCCAGCCGCAAGGTCTGCGCTCCTGAACAGCGGAGCCGCGCTGCATCCCTCCCGGCACGGGGTGCTCAGCGCCCAACAACACCCAACAGGGCACCTGCTTTGGGATGTGCTGGCTTTGGGGACGTGCTCCGGGCACAAAACACCTCCTCCAGGGCTGAACGCAGGCTGCTGAGGGGATGAGGCAGAGCAAGCGGCACAGCAAGAGCTGAAAGAAACCTGCTATTTTGCACCGTCACCTACCCGCACCCCAAAAGCAGCAGCCTCCTCGCTCCCTCTTTTGGGGCCACGCTGTGCCCTGATGGAGTTTCCCGGGCCCCAGCACCAGTGGAGATGCTCCAGAATCGTGCTCCGTCACAGCCCCTATTGATTCGGGGAAACCACAGCCTCCTGAGCGCAGCTACTGCTGCCAACACGACCGCAGGCCTGCCCCGGGGGCACGCGCCGCTGGCTGGGCTCCTGCCGGCCCCACGCTGCCTCCCAGTAAGGCCAGTAAGAGCAACTGGTGCTGCCAGTACGCGGCCAGAGCTGGAAGAACTGGGCAGGACCCAAGCTCCAGCTGCACGAAGCGTGGATGGAAAGCTGAGAGGGGCCTGGAGCAGCCTCCCTGCGAGGAGAGGAGGAGAGACCTGGGGAAAAGAGACCGAGAGGGGATCTCAGCAATGTGCATAAATACCTGAGGGGTGGGAGGCAGAGGGGTTTGGCCAACCTCTTTTCAGTGTTTGTGGGGACAGGACAAGGGGTAATGGGCACGAAACGGAGCCCAGGCAGTTCCGCACCAACACACAGAAAAACTTCTTCACGGTGAGGGTGCTGGAGTGCTGGGACAGGCTGCCCAGGGAGACTGGGGGGTCTCCTCCTCTGGAGATGCTCAAGGCCCGTCTGGACGCCTCCCCACAAAGACCAAGACCCCACCCCCAAGGACCAGAGCCCCCCCTCCCAGCACCAAAACACCCCCTGAAGCACCAGGACTGCTCCACAGCACCACGACCCTCCCCAGAGCACCAGGACCTGACCCCCCTCCGGCACCACGAGGCCCCCCAAAGCACCAGGACCCCCCCCCCAAGCACCAGGACCTGACCCCCCACACACACTGCACCAGGACCCCCTCCCATGACCCACAGCACTATGACCTGCCCCCCCTCAGAGCACCAGGACCCCCCCCCCCCAAGCACCAGGACACCTGGCACCAAGACCTGACCCCCCACCAATAGCCAAGACCCCCCCACTAAGGACAAGGACCCCTTTACAGCACCACAACCCCCCGCCCCCAGCACCAGGACCCCCGGCATCAAGACCTGACCCCCCCCCCAAGAACCGAGACCCCCGCCCCAAGCACCAGGACACCACCCCCTCCCGGCACCACGACCCCCAGCACCAGGACCTGACCAACCCCACAAAGCACCACGACCCCCCCCCATCACCAGGACCCCCGGCATCAAGACCTGACCCCCCCCGGCACATGGGACCCCCCCCAAAAAAACCGAAACCCCCTCCCCACGCACCTGGACCCCCAGTATCAAGACCTGACCCCCCCACCCAAGAACCAAGACCCCTCCCCAAGCACCGGGACTCCCCCCTCCCAAGCACCAGTACCCTCCCCCCAAGCACCGAGACCCCCCCCCTCCCCATAAGAACGAGGACCCCTCCAGAGCACCACGACCCCCAGCACCAAGACCTGCCCCCCCCCAAAGCACCACGACCCCTCCCCAGCACCAGGACCCCCGGCATCAAGACCTGACCCCCCCCAAGCACATGGGTCCCCCCCCCCAAAGAACCGAGACCCCCTCTCAAGCACTGAGACCCCCCCTCAAAGCACCGGGACCCCCTCCCTGGCACCACGACCCCTCTCCAGCACCAGGACCCGACCCCCCCCCCCAGCACCGGGACCCCCAGCATCAAGACCTGACCCCCTCCCAAGCACCGGGACCCCCTCCCCAAGCACCGGGACCCCCTCCCCAAGCACCGGGACCCCCTCCCCAAGCACCGGGACCCCCTCCCCAAGCACCGGGACCCCCTCCCCAAGCACCGGGACCCCCTCCCCAAGCACCGGGACCCCCTCCCCAAGCACCGGGACCCCCTCCCCAAGCACCGGGACCCCCTCCCCAAGCACCGGGACCCCCTCCCCAAGCACCGGGACCCCCTCCCCAAGCACCGGGACCCCCTCCCCAAGCACCGGGACACCCTCCCCAAGCACCGGGACCCGCTCCCCAAGCACCGGGACCCCCCCCCCCACTGCACCAGGGCCCCCAGCACCAGGACCCGACCCCCCCCCCAGCACCGGGACCCCCAGCATCAAGACCTGACCCACTCCTAAGAACCGAGACCCCCTCCCCAAGCACCGGGCCCCCCCCCCCCACTGCACCAGGCCCCCGGCACCAGGCCCCGATCCCCCCTCCCTCCCTCCCTCCAACCCCCCCCCCCAAGCACCGGGCCGCCCCCCCCCCGGCACCACGACCCCCTCCCACACCCAGCAGACCCCCCCCGCGGCCCCTCACCTTGTACTTGCCGAAGCCGGCCAGCTGCTCTCCCGTCACGTACCCCATGGCGTCCCCCCCCCCCCAGCACCGCGCCCGCCGCCTCACGGCGCCTCCCGCCGCCGCCTCGGCCCACCGGGCGTGCCCGTGACGTCACCGCCGCCCCCCCCTCCCACAGCCCCTCCCCACAGCGCCCCCTAGCGGCCTGGAGGACCCTGAGTGGGGGGGGGGGGGGGCAGGAACATGGCTGCCATTTCCCCCCCCCCCCCTCCCTCAGCCCCATCCAGCCTGGCCTTGGGCACCCCCAGGGATGGGGCAGCCTCCACCAGGGCCTCACCACCCTCAGAATAAAGGATTTCGTCCCTGCACCTGTCCCAAACGTGCCCTCTTTCATTTCATCGCCTTCACGGGGGGTGCTTGGTGTTTTGGGCATAAAAACGTTGTTTTGGGACATTTACGTGGGTGAGAGGGAAGGAAGGAAGGTGGTGTTGGGGCACGCTCGCAGCGATCAGAAAGCGCAGCAGGCGACCTTGTAAAATGCAGGCCGCCGCAAAGAGTGTCAAAGGCAAAAAAAATCCGACTCGTAACGGGACGGCAGCTGAAAGCCATGGATTGGCTGTGAAGCACCGGATAGGCTGTGAACCTGGATTATTACCCAGTCAAGGGGGAAACAGGAGGGTCCCGGTCCTCAAGAAAAAAAATAATAAATAAAAATAAATAAATATATAAACGGTGTTATGGAACTGCTTCAAAGATTGAAGCCGAAATTTCCTTAAGTGGTATATTCTTTATTGCAGCGCTGGATGCACGGGGGGATCTCTCCACCTATCGTGCATACCCAAAGCGGAAAGCAGTCTTGAATTTATACAATCAATCTATCAATATTCTACAAGCGCCTATACATATTCATTACCTATCCCCGCCTTCCCTCGCTTCTCATGCTAATTAGCCTTTTGGAACCTTGCGCCTGCGTAGAGCCTGTCCTGGTTTCAGTTAGCACAGAATTAATTTTCTTCCTAGTAGCTGGTGGAATGCTGTGTTTTGGCTTAGGATGAGAAGAGTGCTGATAACACCCCGATGCTTTAATTGTTGCAGAGCAGTGCTTATACTAAGCCAAGGACATCTCAGCCTTTTGCTCTGTCCTGCCAACGGGCAGGCTGGGGGTGCAGTAAGAGCTGGGAGGGGACAGACCCAGGACAGGTGACCCAAACTAGCCAAAGGGGTATTCCATACCATCTGACGTCATGCTAAACAATATATAGGGGTGGCTAGCTGGGGGGAAGGGGCCGGACTGCTCGGGGTTAGGCTGGGCATCGGTCAGCGAGTGGTGAGCAATTGCATTGTGCATCACTTGTTTGTACATACTATTATTACTTTCCTATTATCACCATTGTATTATTATTGTTATTATTTTTATTATTATTTTGTTATTATTATTTTCCTGTCTTATTAAACTGTCTTTATCTCAACTCATGGGCTTCACTTTCCATTTCTCTCCCCCGTCCCAGAGAGGGAGGGGGGAGGGTGAGCGAACGGCTGCGTGGTGTTTAGCTGCCGGCCGGGTTAAACCACGACAGCCTTTTTGGCGCCCAACGTGGGGCCCGAAAGGTTGAGATAACGGCAGATCTGACCAGAGTGTGTTAAACTAAAATTGGTGTAAGGATTAGACCTGCTTAATAGTCACTTGTCATGATGCTGATTGCTTTAATCTCAACTCTGCTGCGCCTGTTTTCCAAATTGAGTATTATAGTACATTATTTTCCGTATTTGCTCTCTGTCGTGTTGTTTATCCTCTCCGGGCCCTGGTTTCAGATCATTATGGTGCTGTGTGTTGTAGCAGTGCAAGTTGATCCTGCAGAGGGTATTCCAATCCCTGTAACGGGGTCAGAGAAACGAGCTGTAGCAGTGCAAGCTGCCCCTGCAGAGGGTATTCCAACCCCTGTGGCAGACCCTGTAACAAAGTCAGAGAAACGAGCAGTAGCAGTGCAAGCTGCCCCTGTAGAGAAGGTGAAAATATGGTATAGAAATTCAAGTCGTTTAGAACGCAGAGAGTCTTCTGCCAATCCAGGTAAAGCTTCTGCCAAAACTAAGTATAGAGATGACGAAGATGATGACGACGCTGGGCCATCAAGGATTCAGGAGGAGGAAGATGAGGATGCCGAAAGAGCAACAGTAACTACCCGAAGCCTAAACGAGCGCGAGCTACGAGATGTGCGAAAAGATTTTGGTCGCTGTATAGGTGAGCAGCTTGTCACCTGGCTGCTCCGGTGCTGGGACTCTGGAGCCAATTGTGTGGAATTAGACGGCAGGGAAGCCAGACGGTTGGGATCCCTTGCTCGAGATGCCGGCATTGACAAAGCAATTGCAGATGGAGCACGACCCACCAGCCTCTGGAGGCGTCTCCTCTCAGCTGTGAGGGAAAGGTATCCCTTCAAGGAAGATATTCTATGTCTACCAGGCAAGTGGACCACTATGGAGAAGGGAATCCAGTACCTGAGGGAATTAGCCGTACGGGAAGTGATTTATGAGGATCCAGACCAGAGACAAACATCCAAAGATCCAGATGAAGTCAAGTGTACACGACCCATGTGGCGGAAGTTTGTACGGAGTGCACCATCATCATATGCCAGCTCATTGGCAGTAATGGCCTGGAAAGAGGATGAGGAACCCACAGTGGATGAAGCGGCTAAACAACTCCGGCAGTACGAAGAAAGTCTCTCCTCTTCCTTACAGGCCTGCGTCTCAGCTGTGGAGAAACTTTCTGAAAAGTTTCACCAACTTGAAGAGAATCTATTGTCCTCCCCACCTGAACCAACCAGTGCCCACCGACCAAAAGAGAACACTTGGGAGAAACTTTCTGAAAAGGTTCACCAACTTGAAGAGAGATTATTCTCCTCTGCACCTGCACAAAGCAGTGTCTCAGCTGTCAGGGGTAGGCGTTCACCCACACAAGGAAGACGATATGGTGGGTACTCACCCCGTGCCACCCTGTGGTTTTACTTACGAGACCATGGAGAGGACATGAGAAAATGGGATGGAAAATCTACCGCGACCCTAGAGGCACGGGTACGTGAGTTGCAAAAGAAAACAATCAGGAAAAAAGGATTCTCCGAAAAGTTTGCTGCTCCAACTTCCAGCAGACAATCCTTCAAACACAGAAACGAAGAAGATTCTGACCAGGATTAGGGGGGCCCTGCCTCCAGCCAGGGGGAGGAAAGGGACAATCGAGTTTATTGGACTGTGTGGATTCGATGGCCTGGCACATCACGCGCACAGAAGTATAAGGCTTTAGTAGACACCGGTGCACAATGTACTATAATGCCATCGAGCTATAAAGGACCAGAGCCCATCTATATTTGTGGAGTGACAGGAGGATCTCAGCAGTTGACTGTATTGGAGGCTGAAGTGAGTCTGACTGGGAATGAGTGGGAAAAGCACCGTATTGTGACTGGCCCGGATGCTCCATGTATCCTTGGCATAGACTATCTTAGAAGAGGATATTGCAAGGACCCAAAAGGGTTCCGGTGGGCTTTTGGTATAGCTGCCTTAGAGACAGAGGGCATTAAACAATTATCTACCTTGCCTGGTCTCTCAGAGGACCCCTCTGTTGTGGGGTTGCTGAGGGTCGAAGAACAGCAAGTGCCAATCGCTACCACAACTGTGCACCGGCGGCAATATCGCACTAACCGAGACTCCCTGATTCCCATCCATAAGCTAATTCGTCAATTGGAGAGCCAAGGAGTGATCAGTAAGACCCATTCACCTTTCAATAGTCCCATATGGCCAGTGCGAAAGTCTAATGGCGAGTGGAGACTAACGGTGGACTATCGTGGCCTGAACGAAGTCACGCCACCACTGAGTGCTGCAGTGCCGGACATGCTGGAACTTCAGTATGAACTTGAATCGAGGGCAGCCAAGTGGTACGCCACAATTGATATCGCTAATGCATTTTTCTCCATCCCTCTAGCAGCAGAGTGCAGGCCACAATTTGCCTTCACTTGGAGGGGAGTCCAATATACTTGGAATAGGCTGCCCCAGGGGTGGAAACACAGCCCTACCATTTGCCATGGGCTGATCCAGTCTGCGCTAGAGCAGGGGGAAGCTCCTGAACACCTGCAGTACATCGATGACATTATTGTGTGGGGTGACACAGCAGAGGAAGTTTTCGAGAAAGGGAAGAAAATAGTCCAAATCCTTCTGAAAGCCGGTTTTGCCATAAAACAGAATAAAGTCAAAGGACCTGCACGAGAGATCCAGTTTTTAGGAATAAAATGGCAAGATGGACGTCGTCAAATCCCAATGGATGTGATCAACAAAATAACAGCTATGTCTCCACCAACTAACAAAAAAGAAACACAGACTTTCCTAGGTGTTGTGGGGTTTTGGAGAATGCACATCCCAAATTACAGTCTGATTGTAAACCCACTCTACCAAGTAACCCGTAAGAAGAATGAGTTTGAATGGGGCCCTGAACAACGACAAGCCTTTGAACAAATCAAGCAGGAAATAGTCCATGCAGTAGCCCTTGGGCCAGTTCGAACAGGACCAGATGTAAAGAATGTGCTCTACACTGCAGCCGGGGAGAACGGCCCCACCTGGAGTCTCTGGCAGAAAGAACCTGGGGAAACTCGAGGTCGGCCCCTGGGGTTTTGGAGTCGGGGATACAGAGGATCTGAGGCCCGCTATACTCCAACTGAAAAGGAGATATTGGCAGCATATGAAGGAGTTCGATCTGCTTCGGAGGTGGTCGGTACTGAAGCGCAGCTCCTCATAGCACCCCGATTGCCGGTACTAGGCTGGATGTTCAAGGGAAGGGTCCCCTCTACGCATCATGCAACTGATGCTACATGGAGCAAGTGGGTTGCACTGATTACTCAGCGGGCTCGAATAGGAAACCCCAGTCGCCCAGGAATATTGGAAGTGATCATGGACTGGCCAGAAGGCAAATACTTTGGGATATCATCAGAGGAGGAGGTGGGTCGTGCTGAAGAAGCCCCACTGTACAACCAGTTGCCAGAGAATGAAAAGAAATATGCCCTGTTCACTGATGGGTCCTGTCGTATTGTGGGGAAGCATCGGAGATGGAAGGCTGCTGTATGGAGTCCTACGCGACGAGTTGCAGAAGCTGCTGAGGGAGAAGGTGAATCGAGTCAGTTTGCAGAAGTGAAAGCCATTCAGCTGGCTTTAGACATTGCTGAACGAGAAAAATGGCCAGTTCTCTATCTCTACACCGATTCATGGATGGTAGCAAATGCCCTGTGGGGATGGTTACAGCAATGGAAGCAAAACAACTGGCAGCGTAGGGGCAAACCCATCTGGGCTGCTGCATTGTGGCAAGATATTGCTGCTCGGGTAGAGAACCTGGCTGTGAAAGTACGCCATGTAGATGCTCATGTGCCCAAGAATCGGGCTACTGAAGAACATCAAAACAACCAGCAGGTGGATCAGGCTGCTAAGATTGAAGTAGCTCAGGTGGACTTGGATTGGCAGCATAAAGGTGAATTATTTATAGCCCGATGGGCCCATGACACCTCAGGCCATCAAGGTAGAGACGCAACATACAGATGGGCTCGTGATCGAGGGGTGGACCTGACCATGGACGCTATAGCACAGGTTATTCATGACTGTGAAACATGTGCTGCAATCAAGCAAGCCAAACGGTCAAAGCCTCTTTGGTATGGAGGACGATGGCTGAAATATAAATATGGAGAGGCCTGGCAGATTGATTACATCACACTCCCTCAAACTTGCAATGGCAAGCGCCACGTACTTACAATGGTGGAAGCAACCACCGGATGGTTGGAAACATATCCTGTGCCTCATGCCACCGCCCGGAACACCATCCTGGGCCTTGAAAAGCAAGTCCTATGGCGACATGGCACCCCAGAAAGAATAGAATCAGACAATGGGACTCACTTCCGAAACAACCTTATAGACACTTGGGCCAAAGAACATGGTATTGAATGGGTGTATCACATCCCCTATCATGCACCAGCCTCCGGGAAAGTTGAACGATACAATGGCCTGTTAAAGACTACCTTGAAAGCAATGGGCGCTGGGACGTTCAAAAACTGGGATACGCATTTAGCAAAGGCCACCTGGTTAGTCAATACTAGGGGATCTACCAACCGAGCTGGACCTGCCCAATCAAACCTGTTACGTACTGTAGATGGGGATAAAGTTCCTGTAGTGCATGTAAAAAATATGCTGGGTAAAACAGTCTGGGCTACTCCTGCCTCAGGAAAAGGCAAACCTATTCGTGGAATTGTTTTCGCTCAGGGACCTGGATACACTTGGTGGGTGATGCAAAAGAACGGAGAGGTCCGGTGTGTACCTCAAGGAGATTTAATACTGGGTGAGAATAGCCCATGAACTGAATTGTACCATGTTAAATAGTATATTATACTGTATGTTATCACTACCATGATTACTATAGGTGACTAATTAGAATGTATGGAAAAGAGTGTAACCTGAGCATGACATAAATGGTATGGAATAAGGGGTGGATAGATGTCCTGGTTTCAGTTAGCACAGAATTAATTTTCTTCCTAGTAGCTGGTGGAATGCTGTGTTTTGGCTTAGGATGAGAAGAGTGCTGATAACACCCCGATGCTTTAATTGTTGCAGAGCAGTGCTTATACTAAGCCAAGGACATCTCAGCCTTTTGCTCTGTCCTGCCAACGGGCAGGCTGGGGGTGCAGTAAGAGCTGGGAGGGGACAGACCCAGGACAGGTGACCCAAACTAGCCAAAGGGGTATTCCATACCATCTGACGTCATGCTAAACAATATATAGGGGTGGCTAGCTGGGGGGAAGGGGCCGGACTGCTCGGGGTTAGGCTGGGCATCGGTCAGCGAGTGGTGAGCAATTGCATTGTGCATCACTTGTTTGTACATACTATTATTACTTTCCTATTATCACCATTGTATTATTATTGTTATTATTGTTATTATTATTTTGTTATTATTATTTTCCTGTCTTATTAAACTGTCTTTATCTCAACTCACGGGCTTCACTTTCCATTTCTCTCCCCCGTCCCAGAGAGGGAGGGGGGAGGGTGAGCGAACGGCTGCGTGGTGTTTAGCTGCCGGCCGGGTTAAACCACGACAAGCCTCCCAAGAATTGTGGGCGGGGGTCTTTGGGACGTGGGCAGGGGTCTTTGGGAGGAAGACCCCGAGTCTTCCTCACAGTATACTTTTCACCTTTGGTCAGGAATCTGCTGAGTTGGCATGTTTCTTAATTGCAACAGCTGGTCGTTGCTAATTCTTCTGTTTGTTGTATCTTTATAATGAATTCCAATGTCCAGTTTCGAGATTTATAGTCCTTACATTTGTTTCTCTGTCTGTCTGCTGCTTCCTTATCATGAGTTCCAGTGTCTTGTAGCTTCAGTTGTGTGATGCGTAGCAGGGATTCTCCCTTTAAACACAGAATCATAGAATCATAAAATATCCCGAGTTGGAAGAGACCCATAAGGATCATGGAGTCCAACTCCTGGCACCGCACAGGTCTGCCCAAAAGTTTAGACCATGTGCCTAAGTGCACAGTCCAAATGCTTCTTAAATTCCGACAGGCTTGATGCAGTGACTACGTCCCTGGGGAGCCTGTTCCAGTGTGCGACCACCCTCTCGGTGAAGAACCTCTTCCTGATGTCCAGCCTAAACTTCCCCTGCCTCAGCTTAACACCATTCCTGCGGGTCCTATCACTGGTGTTTACAGAGAATAGGTCACCTGCCTATCCACTCCCCCTCGTGAGGAAGTTGTAAATGGTGATGAAGTCCCCGCTTGGCCTCCTCTTCTCCAGGCTGAACAGGCCCAGTGCCCTCAGCTGCTCCTCACACGTCTTCCCCTCTAGGCCCTTCACCATCTTCGTCGCCCTCCCCTGGACACTCTCCAACAGTTTAATGTCCTTCTTGTACTGTGGTGCCCAGAACTGCACGCAGTACTCGAGGAGAGGCCGCACCACTGCAGAGCAGAGCAGGACAATCACTTCCCTCGACCAACTGGAGATGTCCTGCTTGATGCACCCCAGGGTACGGTTGGCCCTCCTGGCTGCCAGGGCACACTGCTGGCTCATATTCAACTTGCTGTCAGCCACAGCCCCCAGATCTCTCTCTGCAGGGCTGCTCTCCAGCGTTTCGACCCCCAGTCTGGACGTACAGCCAGGGTTGCCCCATCCCAGGAGCAGGACCTCGCACTTGCTCTTGTTAAACTTCATGTGGTTGGTGACCGCCCAGCTCCCCAGTCTGTCGAGATCCTTCTGCAAGGCCTTTCCACCCTCATCTGAGTCCACAATTCCTCCAAGTTTGGTGTCGTTGGCAAATTTGCTCCAAACACCCTCTAGTCCTACATCCAAATCGTTTATAAAGACATTGAAGAGGACTGGCTCTAAAATGGAGCCTTGGTGGACCCCACTAGTGACCATCCACCAGCCAGATATGGCCCCATTAACCGCAACCCTTTGAGCCCTGCCCCTCAACCAATTGCTCACCCATGGTATGATGTTTTTGCTAAATTTTATGCTGGACATTTTGTCCAGTAGGATCCTATGGGAAACTGTGTCAAAAGCTTTGTGAAGTCCAAAAAGATCAAATCAGGTGATTTCCCTTGATTGACTAGAAGGGTGATCTTATCATGGCCCCAGTTGACTGGCGGCTAGCAAACGTGACGCCCATCTACAAGAAGGACCGGAGGGCAGACCCGGGAAACTACAGGCCTGTCAGTTTGACCTCAGTACCAGGGAAGCTCATGGAGCAGATCCTCTTGAGAGTCATCACGCAGCACTTGCAGGGCAAGCAGGCGATCAGGCCCAGTCAGCATGGGTTTATGAAAGGCAGGTCCTGCTTGACGAACCTGATCTCCTTCTATGACAAAGTGACGCGCTGGGTGGACAAGGGAAAGGCTGTGGATGTGCTCTACCTTGACTTCAGCAAGGCTTTTGACACCATCTCCCACAGCATTCTCCTCAAGAAACTGGCTGCTCATGGCTTGGACTGGCGTATGCTTTGTTGGGTTAGAAACTGGCTGGATAGCTGGGCCCAAAGAGTCATGGTGAATGGAATCAAATCCAGTTGGAGGCCAGTCACTAGTGGCGTTCCCCAGGGCTTGGTGCTGGGGCTGGTCCTCTTTAATATCTTCATCGATGATCTGGACGAGGGCATTGAGTGCACCCTCAGTAAATTTGCAGATGACACCAAGCTAGGTGCGTGTGTCGATCTGCTCGAGGGTAGGAAAGCTCTGCAGGAGGATCTGGATAGGCTGCACCGATGGGCTGAGGTCAACTGCATGAAGTTCAACAAGGCCAAGTGCCGGGTCCTGCACCTGGGGCGCAATAACTCCAAGCAGAGCTACAGGCTGGGAGACGAGTGGTTGGAGAGCTGCCAGGCAGAGAAGGACCTGGGAGTGATGGTGGACAGTCGGCTGAATATGAGCCAGCAGTGTGCTCAGGTGGCCAAGAAGGCCAACAGCATCCTGGCTTGTATCAGAAACAGTGTGACCAGCAGGGCTAGGGAGGTGATCGTCCCCCTGTACTCGGCTCTGGTGAGGCCGCACCTCGAGTACTGTGTTCAGTTTTGGGCCCCTCGCTACAAGAAGGACATGGAGGTGCTTGAGCGGGTGCAGAGAAGGGTGACGAAGCTGGTGAGGGGCCTGGAAAACAAGTCCTACGAGGAGCGTCTGAGGGAGCTGGGCTTGTTCAGCCTGGCTCAGGGGCGACCTTATCGCTCTCTACAGATACCTTAAAGGAGGCTGTAGTGAGGTGGGGTTTGGCCTGTTCTCCCACGTGCCTGGTGACAGGATGAGGGGGAATGGGCTAAAGTTGCGCCAGGGGAGATTTAGGTTAGATGTTAGGAAGAGCTTCTTTACTGAAGGGGTTGTGAGGCATTGGAACAGGCTGCCCAGGGAGGTGGTGGAGTCACCATCCCTGGAAGTCTTCAAAAGACGTTTAGATGTAGAACTTAAGGATATGGTTTAGTGGGTACTGTTAGTGTTAGGTTAGAGGTTGGACTCGATGATCTGCTTGGACTCGATGGACTGCTTCCTGCAGGAATATTTTTCTAGTTTGCTTTAAGACAAAGCTGAGGTAAATATTTATGGCAAGAAAGGGAGAGGACTTTGACTTTATCACACAGCAAGGGAATAGCTGAGCAGCGGCATGAGAAGCAGTCCTTAGTTCACCCAATGTTGCAGTAATTATATTAGTTTTTATTGACATGGTTAAATCATAATCATTACAAGAAGATTTTGTGGTCATCCTCGTATTACGTTCTTCTAAAATGCAAAGCACTTGCAGTTTTTCCTTCATACCAACTTAGCCTAACATTTCTCCAGTTCAGCGAGTGCATTCTGCTTTGTAACTCTCTTCCAGGAAGCAGGGATTTCTCCTTTGCCATGAAATTTCCCATTGTAGTGATGTTCTAGCTGTGTCCTGAAAGAAGACACAAACCATTTCCAGTATGCTTGCATGGATGGGTCAGGAGGAATGCTCCAAGTGGAATAGGGATGTCCTGCATCCCGGTATTTCTTGTAGGGGATCCATGTGTCTTCACCAACCACAAATGTGCAGTCACTTGAAACAAGGCTAGAACAAATATCAGTGATTAGGTTGTCTGTTCTATGACATTTGGATCCTCTGATTTCATACCATATTAATCCTCTCAAAACTTGTGGACGATGGAAGACAACCCGGTGGTCTCCATCATGGTTTGGCATAGTGTTAGTGCAAACAGCCCCACAAAATGGACACTGCTCCTGGCACCCTGCAAACTGCTCAGCCAGTATTGTGTGAGGCTGCCTTTCAAAGGAGCTCATACGAGCTTCTTCAAACTCTTTCCTGAGATCATCAATAACGGGAGACAGTGCCTTTGTCATGGCATAATTCAGGAACTCTATGTCTGTTATCTCCTGATGTTCAATGCCCTTCAGGTCACTCCTGGACAAGTCTAGCACATCTCCGAGTGCTCTGCAGAATTCATCCAGCCAAAGAGAGATTTGATCCTTTCTGTCTTTTCTGTCTTTGACAACCGTGGTTGATGCAAAAACAGCTGACTTTATGCTTTCATAGTAACAGGAGAGGGATTCTCTTAAAAACATCTCTAGCCTCCTGTTCTTATCTAAACAGTACATCTCAACTTTTGTCTTAATGTAATTATTTAAAAACTCTCCTGGGGCATTAAGGTAATACATGAAATTTTCAAATTTTTCTTCTTCTGCTAGGAATTTCAGCATGTAATATTCCAGAGTCGATCTATTGCCTCTGAAATCTGGTATTTTATTCTTCACATCTCGAGCTATGTCAAGAGCTGTCTTCTCATAGATGGCGTGTCGAAGAGCTGGGGCAATCTTGCTGCACAGGAAATCAGCAAATGTGATGCAAGAGGCTCCTTGGCAGGAAATCTGGAAACATTTGAAGAAGTCTTCTCTCTTGCTCTCCAGGTAGACAACTGGATCATTTGCTTTCCTGAATGCTGCATGCATGTCTTTAAACCTTTCTGCTGCCATTCTGCACAGGTACAGTGATAGATCTATTCTGTAATCTTTATTGAAACTGTAATTTGCAGTGGTAGGAACAGAGTTCATACCTTTCTCCACTTCATTCAGTATTTCATGAATAAAAGTTTGACTGTAATCCATTTTGTCCTTTTCCTTCTTCTCAATGTTTTTCTTCACATGCATTATGATGCTCTCTGTAATGTGGTGCATGTTGTTCACGTCGGCATCGTCCAAACCCTTAGAAAAGATGCGGAAGCCTATTTTCTTAGACACATATTTCTCTATGTCAAGAGAAAAGATAGTATTTTGGTATAAATTCAATATTTGTTTAACTACATTAGACTCCCTAAAGTGCTCTAAAAGGACATTTTCTATGTCCACATCGATGTCCACCTGTTCCAGAGGGGGAGCAGCAGAGGACACTTTAGCAACCCACAGCTTCCAGATAGAATTGAAGCGGTTTCTCAGTTGACTTTCACTTAATTTCTGGCCTTTTAGAGACAGGGCCAATTCTCTGCTCTTTCTCAGGAGCTCATTTTCATATTCAGACTTCATCTCATCCAGTTTACTCTGGCTCTTCTTTACTTCTAGAAGTTTCTCACACTTCCTTCGCGTTTCAACAAGAAGGGACTCTCTCAGTTCTTTCAGTTTCAGTTCTGTGCTGCATTTCCACTGGATCAGTATTTCACGGTCTTTGTCTTCACTGAAGAATGTTTCCATGTTCTTGGTGATGGCATCACTTCTCTCTTGCACCAGTTTTTCAAGGTGTTCCATGGTGACCTTGCCCAACTCCCCATTCCGCACCTTGTTTTCCAGTTTCATTTGCAAGTCTAAGATGTGACTTCTCAGCTGCCAGGTCCACTGACTAAATGCAGTTTCCAGTTTCTTGTAGGCAGCAATCTCCACTGAATTCTTGAAGCTGAAAACAAAGTTTTCATTCAGCAGGGCATTCCACAGGTCACTAATACGAACTTTCAGGCTGGAGAGCCTCAAAACGCTGCTGTGCGATTCCTTCTTGGCAGCTTGGAGAATTTTGCTCTTTAATTCCTGGACGTTCTGGCTGTAGGTGGGGTTGGGCGGTGCCATCGGTGGGTTTCCTTCCCACAGGTGAGCAAAGTAATGAATGTGGGTGTTCACGTCAAAGCGGATGACGTCGCTGAAGCAGGTGATGTCACAGAATTCCTGCTGGGCCGCAGTCACGGTCATTTCATCCAGCTTTTCCTGCAGACGTCTTTGTCCTTCCATGTTCTGTTCCTTTGCAGTTTTTTCGCCCACGTTTTGGTGCACAAAGAGGCAGGCTGGGGAAATATTAACTTGCTTCATCCTCAGGAAAGCCTGCACAGCAATCTGAAGGACGTCTTGCATTTCCGAAGGATTTTCTCCAAAGATATTGATCAGAGTCATGTTGCCGATGCCGATGACAAAGGTGGCCAGCTCATTGTCATGGTTAAGTGACTGCTTATTGGCCATCTCTATGGCACGAAGTCCTTCTGTGTCAACAACGAGCATGTAATCAAAGTTCAAATCCTGTTGGAGCTTCTCGTCCACTTTAATGAGCTGCATAAACGCTCCCCGGGTGCACCTCCCTGCGCTGACGTTAAACTGGAGACCAAACATGGCATTCAGCAGGGTTGACTTCCCTGTGTTCCGGATGCCAAGCACGGAAAGCACAAATACTCGCTTGTCCCCTAGCTTCTCAATTAACCTGTCAAAGACAGCTCCAATCCATTGCAGTGGTACGTAAGAAGCATCACCATCCATCAGCTCAATGGGATACCCTAAAAGCATCAGATTGGCAGCAATTTCAGGTAGTTTGACATACCATTTTTCTTTGGAGTTTGTTGATTCCAGTGCCTCATAAATCTGCCCCACCTCTCTCAAAATATGCTCAAGGCCAATGGACGAATCATTGATTTCATGGGAAAGGGCATTTAATTTCTTCATCAATTCAGTTTTCAGGTTGTTGCTTTCATTATTTTTCTTTAATGCCAGGATTTGAGACCATACCTGATGGTACTCTCTGTTCAGCTCATGAAGGTGATCAGGGGAGATGTCGTCCATGAAGATCTTCATCCACTGCAGAAAGAATTTCTTGGTATTGTCTGGCTGTGACTGGAGAAAGTCAAGGACTGTTTTCATCAGCTGATTGAGGGGAAATGCTTTGCCTAGTTGCTGTCTTCGTATTGCCGACTTCTCCAATTCAATTTGGCTCCGATGATGCTCTATGCTCTTGTTCCCCTTTTCCTGCAAGCGAGTGAGTTCTTTGTCCTTTTTACACCACAGGTACCACAGTTTTCCCTGAAGAGGCAGTAGCTGTGATTTGATCTCAGACAACTTCTCCTTCTTCAACAGATTCACCAGTTTGATTGCCATTTCTTTGGCTGTCACACACGCTTCTGCATCTTCATCAACTAAGAAGCCGCGCTGGCGAGCTGTGCTCAGGCATGCATTGAGGCTAACAAGCATGCTCGACCCTTCCACTAGGTCTCGGATGGTTTTTGTCAGCTCAGCCACTAATTCTGCTTCATTTCTGTTCTTGATCCCTATTCTTACGTTTTGGCCAGATCGGCCAGCTGCAATGCTCTCTTTCTCAGTGAAAAGGCAAACCAAAGGCCTCTGAGACTGCCACAGATCATGTAAAATTTTCCTGCCTTTCTCATTGCTCTGATCCAACTCAGAAACAAGAACCACGATCACGGCAGAGATCTCCTGTAAAAACTGCAGCTGGGGTTCGTGATCCCTTGCATCTCCGTGCAGGTTACAGAAAGCAACAGGGCCTTTAAAGCTGTCATTGTCACTACCACGGGGAAGGTACCAGGAGATCTCCACAACACCTTTCATCAGGAAGCAGTCTTTGGTGCTGCCTTTGCAATGGCGGTGGAAAAAAGTGTCGTGTTTCTTCCTGCTCAGTAGGGCATTCAGGAGCTGAGACTTGGAAGACGAAGGAGAGCTGCCGATGCGGAGGAAGGACACAATGGGTGTCTCTGCCTGATAAATGAGTTTGTTGTTGTGACTGCTAAGCCTTGTCTGCTCTCCCGATTTCACCGCCCCTGTCCAGCTCTTCTTGATTTGGCTGAGGGACCAGAGAGGGAACTCTATCTGTGAAGTGCCCGGGTTTGGTACCAGGAGGGGTAGTGCAAACTGGCAGAAAGCGAGCTTGGATGAAAGGTACTGTCTCATGAAATCATCAGCACAATGAAAAATTGCCATCTGGAGGTCCATGGGGTGCACATGACTCCCCCTGCTTGCAGATTTAGGGGCTCCTTTGTCCAAGTCACTGAGAAAGTCATCAAAGGAATCAGAGGGCTCGTGCTCCTCTGCTGAGGTGTTTGGTGTGGGAACAGCTCCCGGCTTACTCGCCTCCTTGCAAGTCAGGTACCTCACCCGATAATCCACGGTCAGGAGCCTTTGCAGGAAGTAAAATGGTAGCTCGCTGTCCTTGCTGGGCTGGCTGTCGTGTACAGATGTCTGGTGTATTCTGTGGAAATCTTCTGTGCCCATTTTTCTTGGATAGTACCTTTCCAGCCCGAGGCGCTTAAGCAAGTTGAGGAGCTCTGAGCTTGCAGTGGCTTGACTTGCTTTGGATTTGCTGCTGTCTGATTTGGGTTTGCACTGACTGGGAGGCTGCATGCCTTGAAAAGCATCTTTCATGTCTTTGATTCTATTGGCTTTCTTCAGGTTGCCAGATGTGTCCTCTACTTGCCCATCGATGAAGGATTGCAGATCTCTTTCCAGCCTCTCCCAGTCTTTGAATGCATTGTGCTTTTCGAGGAGAGCTTTCATCTCTGTGGACCATGTGTTTTTCATCTTTTCTTTCATGAAAACCAAGCGGTCATGTTTCTGCTCAGGGGTGACCTTCTTGTTTTCGGATGTTATGGTGAGCCCTGTCAGCAGCAGGAAGGCCTGAGCTCTGCAAACATCCTGTTCCTTCAGGCTCTGATACTCGTTATGTGCCACGCTCATTTCCTTTATCATGAAATTAATTTCTCGACACCCAAGGAGGTACTGAAAAGTGCCGCTTTCTACTTGGTATCCCGTGCTGGTTGTAACTAAGAGCACTAAGAGTTCTATGTCTTCCTGTGCCCTTTGCTGCAGAGACTGGAGCAAGGAAGAAACAGACTGGCTTACAGTGAAGGTGGCTTTGATCTTTGCCTCATGAATGGCAGATACAGAAGTTGCCGGTGCGTAGGTGACTTCCATGATGTACTCCTTCATTTGTAGCAGTGTCGTATTGAGATCATCAAGACTGGAAATACTGCGAGTTTGGGGAAGTGTCTGATCCTTGTGGAAGACCCATTGCATAATGAAGGAAGTCTTGGGGAAGTCCCTGACAGAATAGATGTGAGGATCCAGCAGGCTCTGCAGCAGAGATTTGATGTAGGTGGTCTTTTCTGGAGAAGACTTCTGGCAAAAAGAAACAGTGTTCACCAGGAACTCCTGCAATGCTTTGTCTGACAGGCATATGTTGATCCAGACACTGTGATTTTTTGTTCTCTTATTTAGACCCTGTTTAAAATCTAGCAACATGAGCAGTTTCTTTTCATCCACTGTCCCCTCCCAGGTCTTCACTTGTTCCAGGAATGCTCTGGCCTCTTCTACAGCACTGGCTAGTTCCTCTCCAAAGCTTATGCCGGAGCTGTGATTCGTTAGCGCTTTGTAGACAGTCCTGAGGCTGCTGCCCATTTGATGGGAGGCTTTAAAATCGCTGCTGTGGTTGGACAGGATTATGTCCCACACTGGGATCAGCTGAGAGCCCCGGTCGATCACACACCAGGTTGTGTTATTGGCCACAAGCCCGCATTTCCACTCGGGAAGGGAATCCGTCTCTGCTGGGCCCCCTGTTTTGGTCACATAGAGCTGAACTGCTCTGTGGGTGCTGCTTCCGTCTCTTCCCTGAAATGATGCCTGTGAGCTGGAGTTTGAAGCATCCCCCTTCACTCTCGACTTGGTACCGAAGCCGCTGAAGCTAGCCCCGACGTAGCTGTTCAGTGCTTCAGATGTTTGTTGCTTCATCTCATCCCATTGCTCTGCCCTGAAACCTTCGGCAGATGCTTTCCACCAGAATATTCCCCCAAAGTGGATGGGTCCCTGGTTCACATGGGACCCAAACCTGCTAAAGAAGCTGGTGCACCTGCTCTTCAGTAGGTGGAACCTCTCTGCCTCCTGGGTGATGCTCAGAAGCTGTTCGATGTCTTGCAGCTCTCGCAGGGCTGCGTCTGAGAGGCGAAGCTGGTCCTTTTGGAAGTAGTAGGAGGCCAGAGGCATGTATTGGTACTTGGTGATGCAAATGTATGCCTGCTCCGAGCATGACCGACGGGAGTCCTCTGATGGTGAGGACATGCTGGAATCTACACCTCTTTCAACAATGAGCCCCGAGAACCTGTCACTGGCAGAAGCGCTGATGCTGAACCCCAGCTGCTCCATGGACTTGGTGAAAGTGGCTTCTGCTGCAGAGGAGGAGAACTCCTTCCTCTCAAGCAGCGACCCTTGCACTGGACCAGTGAGCATGAAGCCATCAGGGACCCTGATGAGTTGCTCTCGCTTTGCCAGCACATCCTCCAGGCTCTTGGTTTGGTAAATCCCCTGCAGAGCCAGGCCTCCCGATGCCCGCCTCAGGACCTCCTCGTCAGAGACGTTCTCCCTCTTCCCCATGGACTTCTCCTGCTGCTCCTCTTGCTTCCGGATGCTCACCAGCTCATCCAGCAATGCCTTCTCTGGAGGTGCCCAGTACTCCTTGGGAATGTCCATGGCTTGCTGTAGGGCCTCCTCTTTCTGTCTTATCATTTCCTTGCTGTGGTTACGGCTCTTCTGCATTTCTTCCAGCTCCCGTAGGATTGACTTGGCTTCTTCTTTTCTCTGCTTCATCATCTCCAAGTGCTGCTTCTGCAGCTCTTCAACAGCTGTTTTGTTGTCTGTGATTCCCAAGAGCTTTCGGAGTGCCCTGGTCTCCCAGGGGGACCGTATTTCACACTCCAGTTTAATGTAGTCTTCATATTGCAGATATTTCAAAGCATTTATTGACTTAACACCCAATATCTCTGACAGTTTGGGGAGCCAGTATTCTTCATCAAGTCCTTCCTTCTCAAATGCTTCTGCCAGCAATTGCTTAGCAATTCGTGCCTTTTCCCCAGCATCTGCTCTCTCCTCTTGTGACTCCATGGCTGTGGAAGGGGAAAAGAGACTTTTGTTACATCAGGTTAGAGGAGGCCACCACCCCTTCGAAGAGGCCTCTCCACAGTTCCTGGCTCAGGGATTTCTTCTGCTCTGCAGCTGGAACCCAGCCTCGGGCACCCCACGAGACAGGCAGACACAGCCAGACAGACACACGCAACCACTGGCACGGCTGCACAAATAGCCATGGACAAGGCGCTGCCTTCAACAGCACCCATGTATAAGCTGTCAGGACTGGTCTCACCCGTCACTGGCTCCTCGTCCTTACAGCACTCACCGAAACGAGGTAGAGAAAGGGATTGCCTGGAGAGAGGCAATCTCTGGCCCATCAAGTAGCGACTGGAGACTGGATGACCTTAATGAAGCCAACACTCTCGCCATCCACATACCCTTACACTTTTGTCATGCAAAACTACTAACTAAGGGAACAACGATGGTAAATTTTCTAGAGGGGAAGGCATATGAGGAGCGGCTGAAGTCACTTTGATTGTTCAGCCTGGAGAAGAGGAGACTGAGGGGAGACCTCATGGTGGCCTCCAACTTCCTCAGGAGTGGAGCGGAGGGGCAGGCGCTGCTCTCTGGTGACCAGCAATAGGACCCGAGGGAACGGCATGGAGCTGGGACAGGGGACGGTCAGGCTGGATATCAGGAAAAGGTTCTTCACCAAGAGGGTGGTTGTGCACCAGAGGCCTGGGGGAAAAGGGGGCTCCCTGTGTGGCACCTGCCCTGCCCAGCACAAGTCAGCGAGGACCTACCTGCCCACCCTGGTGCTCTGCAGCTTCTGCACCGCCTCAGCCCAGCTCCGGCAGCCTCTCAGCCCAGCTGCTGCACCACCTCAGCCCAGCTCTTGCACTGCCAAAGTCCAGCTCTTACCCCACCCCTTACAGAGCCCCAAGCCTCTGCACTGGTTGAAGCTTCCTGTTTACACAGCAGGGAGAGGCTTTCTTCTTTCTTGGAAGTCAGGCCATTAGATGATACAGCACCTGAAAGTGAAATTTGGCAGCTGCTGGTTGTTCTGGGGCTGAGCCAGGCTGCTGGGGCATCTGCATCCCAATCTCCAGCCAGGGGGTTTTACTTTGCTGGGCAGCTGAACTCCACCACAATGTGCTCTCACTCCCCCTCCTTTGAAGAAGATGTGGAGAAGAAAGTATGCTTAAAGGAAAACAAAACCCAAAAAACTCATGGACTGAGATAGTGATTTTAATTTAATCTAATTTAATTAATTTTAATTTAATTTAATTTAATTTAATTTAATTTAATTTAATTAATTAGTGATAGGTCAGAGGTTGGACTCGATGATCTTGAGGTCTCTTCCAACTTAGAAATTCTGTGATTCTGTGATTCTGTGACCATGGTGCAGCAGGCTGTCCCCTTGCAGCCCATGGAGTGCCACGGTGGAGCAGGGTTCCACGCTGCAGCCCGTGGAGGGGACTATAGTGCCATAGACTGACCACCACTCCCATTCCTCCATTACCCTGCGCTGCTTGGGGGAAAGAGGTGGAAGAGGGTGGATGGGGGGAAGGTGTTTTTGGGTTCTCTCCTTTGTTTCTCACTTCTCTATCTTGTTAGTAATTAGCAATAAATCTTACTATCTCTCTATGCCGAGTCTGTTTTGCCCATCACCATGTGTGCTGTGTGATAACCTTGTCCTTATCTCAACCTTTGAGCCCTTTTCATCGTATTTTCTCCCTGCTCCCCTCTGAGGAGGGGGAGTGAGAGAGTGGCTGTGGTGGAGCTCGGCCGCCCACCCAAGTAAAACCACCACAGAAGTAGACTCAACAAACTCCCTGGGTAAAAGGGAGGTTATAAGTTTAAAATTCTACTGTGTAGAATTTTATAAAAATCAACAGGGAAAGTCCAGAGTCGGGCCAGCTTTGTGGAAAAGCAACTTGGCACTGAGATTTGTGAAGTGCTGTAAAAACCAATATCACGACCTATTCTGTGTATCTGGAGTATTGCACACTGCATAAGAAATGCAAACACTTTATCAGACAGCACTTTGACCCTGGCTCTCCTCAGATCCTCATAGACAAGCAGATGGCGTTTGGGCTGGATGGGCAGCATGAGGTGGATCAAAAACTGGCTGAAAGGCCACGGCCTGGTTTAGTTGGAGGCCAGTAAGCAGCAGAGTACCCTGGGGTCAGTAGTGGGTCTGGTTCAGTTTGACCTCAATCCTCATTGATGATGTGGGTGATGGTGCAGAGGGAGCCCTTACCAGGTCTGCAGATGGCACAAAGCTGACAGGAGCAGAGGATACACCAGAGGGTGCTGCAGCCCACCCAAGGGATCCGGCCAGCCTGGAGAAATGGGTCAGTAAGAGCCTCCTGCAGTTCCACAATGCCTCCTGCAGTAGTTTGGCCAGCATATAGGTCTGAGAAAGACTTAAATTTATATGTTAATAACAAATCCCGACTTTTGGAAGAAGAATCAAGAAGAAAAAGGAAACAGGAATGGAAAATTAAAGTGGTCACCTGCCCCCCAGCCACAGCAATAACAAGTACAGAGAAGATGTTTGAAATGTGGGCAGATTGGTCATTTTAAAGGAGAATGCTCTGAATTGAAAAGGGAAGAGAGATTGTTCACTATCACAAACTCAGAATAGGGCAGTCAGAGGTTCTCTGAAGAGTCGTCCCACCAAGACCCCTTGATAAATTTGGAGGTGGGGCCTAATAAGGAGTCTGTATTCTTAGTAGATAGAATTTGGGGCAGCCAAATCATCCTTAGCTTATAAGATACCAGGACTTAATTTGACTAGTAATACCTTAAGAGTAACAGGGGTAGACAGGTCTGGAATGTTGGTGTCACTTTTTGAATCTGCTGAATTAAGCTGGGAGACTAAAAGGGTCACCAGGCAATTGTTACATGTACAGAAGCAGGAACGAATTCATTAGGGGGAGATTGAATAGTCAAATTAGGATTGCAGTTGAAGACGTGTGAAAAAAGAGTAACAGTCTCAATTAATTTATTTACAGAGAATAATGAAAAAGAAATAAATCCCAATGGACGGGTATGTGTTAGAAGTGTTATAAATGGCTCAGTCTTCAAATTAGGATTATAATCAAAGTTTACAATTTATTAAAGGAATAGAGGTAAGCAAACAGCGCTGGCTGCATCAGGAGTGTCTGCTCCACCAGGACGCACACCAGTTACATCAAGTAGCTGATTTTTATGCTCCTAGACTAATACATATTTATTACTAATTCTAAAAAAAATGGGTTATTATAATTAGCTTCCAGGGTCCAGTCCCTCCTACTGGAGCATGCACATCAGTCTCCGGTGGTCCCTCTGGGGGTCTCTAGACGACTTTCATGCTGAAGGCTTGTAGTCTTCCTCTCCAAGTTTTTTTTCTTGTCCTTCCCCTTTGTACTCCTTGGCACCATGTCAAGTTTACACAGCATCCCCTGCAGGTCTTGTCTCCCAACCGTCCTTCAGCTTCTTTTTTTTTCTTCTTCTTAATCTCTTGGCCACCTGGCCAGATATCAGAGGCTTGCATAGTATCCCATAGCAGTCACTAGTTGTTATCAGTTGTTCTGAAACTCCCAGACATCAAACACAAACAGCTTTCTTATTTGACGCTTCACGAGTATTTAAAACTTTCTTCCCCAGCCATTCACAGACACATCTATAGCAGTGTTAAGTTAATCTCGAAGAAGAGAAAAAAAAAAGGCTGTAACTGTTAGAAATAGAAGTTTGGAATAACAAAAGCAAACTGGTTCATAGATTTGAGGAGTATTTTCTGAAGACTTGATAAACTGACTAGAATGAGGGGGAGACTGGGACACACTGCATCTGTGGTTCAAGAATTAAATTGCCAGTGCAGGACCCATAGGCAGACAGGACTGTTCTTTATTGACACAAATTGTTAAAACATTCCTCACAGAACTAAACAGTTAGGTTGGTCCAATGTGAAACAGGGATTGCTATGAAAGTAGCAAGGCAGAACTCTAACCTTTGAAAGTACATATTGCTTGTTCAGCAATATGGCACCAGGCTGCAAGTCACCTGTGTTAGGAATGTTTTGATTGCTTGCCCATCATATGATTTATTTTTTTGTTTTTATCTCTATGCTGGACATTTTGTCCAGTAGGATCCCATGGGAAACTGTGTCAAAAGCTTTGCTAAAGTCCAAGAAGATCACATCAGGTCGTTTACCTTGGTTGTGCAGGGGCACAACCCATAAAAAGAGCAAGTTGCTCTGTGTCAGCAGGGCGGGGGGGCAGGAACATCAACTGAGGTTAATGTTACCTCCACAGGGAAACCTGCAAGACATTGATGCCTACCACACCAACGGGATGCCGACCATGACCTGGCTAAGTATCTATGACACCAATGACTGGGAAAAGCATTGTGAACATCAGTACCCTTGTCATCACCCTGGGGTCGGTATGTTAACAAGCTAACTCATTAATAAATTCTTTGTGTTCCCCTGAGAGACCTCCACTGGGACCCTAATCCCCCCAGAACTTATGGACAATTATGTAACTGGACAGCACCCACAGCTGTTTATCCTTTGTACTACATGGTGGACCCAAATAAACAAGCAACTGATTAGGGCGTTAGTGGACGCTGGGGCGGAGGTCAGTATTATACATGGCAACCCAGGAAAACATAGCGGAACTTTAAGCCCGGTGCGGGGTCTAGGGGAGCAACCAGTCACGGGGAAACTCATGAAACGCAAGTTGCAAATAGGCGATTGGCTACCTCATGACTATCAGGTCATGATTGCTGAAGTTGAAGAGTTTATGACTGGCATGGATATACTCTGAGGAGGTGCACTAGAAATAGGAGGCACCCTAGGGGCATTGGGCACCACACAGTGGCTGCATATGCAAGCAGTCCGGGTAGGGAAAATAGCGGAGGAGGCTCATGTTCCAGTTGCTACTGAGGTAGTTATGTGTGGTGGTTTTACTCGGATGGGCAGCCGAGCTCCACCTCAGCCACTCTCACTCCTCCTCCTCAAAGGGAAAGGGGAGGAAAATACGATGCAAAGGTGTGTTGGGTCTGTCTGAGCTGGAGTCACCTTTTTCCTGCAGCAGCCCACACAGTGCTGTGCTCTGCACTCGTAGCTGTAACAGCACTGATATCACCCTAGTGTGGTGGCAAATGCTCTCTGGGGGTGGCTGCTACAATGGAAACAGAACAACTGGCAGCGCAGAGGTAAACCTATCTGGGCTGCTACCCTGTGGCAAGATATTGCTGCCCGGGTAGAAAACCTGGCTGTAAAGGTACATCGTGTAGATGCTCACATGCCTAAGAATCGTGCCACTGAAGAACATCTGAACAATGAAGAAGTAGATCGAGCTTCCAAAATTGAATTAGCTCAGGTGGACCTAGACTGGGGGCGTAAGGGTGAGCTGTCTGTAGCTCGATGGGCCCATGAAACATCAGGACATCTAGGGAGGGATGCCACTTACAGGTGGGCTCGTGATCGAGGGGTGGACCTGACCATTGAGGCTATCACACAGGTTACCCATCAGTGTGAGATCTGTGCTGCAATCAAGCAAGCCATGAGGGTAAAGTCTCCCTGGAACAGGGGGAGATGGTTTGGATTTTGAAATGGTGAGGCCTGGCAGATTGACTACATTGGACCACTTCCACAAAGCTGCCAAGGTAAACGTTACATACTCACCATGGTAGAAGCAACTACTGGGTGGCTGGAAACATATCCAGTAAACCATGCCACGGCCTGAAAGGAAAACTACGATGCAAAGGGCTCAAGGCTTGAGATAAGGATGAGGAGATTGCTCAACAATTGCTGTGATGGGCAAAACCGATTCAACGTAGGGAGATAATAAAATTTGTTGCCTCTTACTAACAGGCTAGAGAAGTGAGAAGCAAAGGAAATAAACCAGAAACGCCTTCTCCCTATCCACCCTCCTCCATCTCCTTCCCCCAAGAGATGCAGGGGAATGGGAGAATGGGAGTTGTGGTCAGTCTATGGCACTTTGTCTCTGCCGCTCCTTCTCGGTCACTCTCTGTCCCTGCTCCACTCGGGGTTCCTCCCACAGGATGCCATCCTTCCTGAACTGATCCTGTGTGGGCTTCTCACAGGCAGCAGCTCTTCCAGAACTGCTCCAGATATGGGTCCGTACCACGGGGTCCATCCCTCAGGAGAAAACTTCTCCAGCCTGGGTCCCCCACGGGCAGCAGCTCCTGCCAGATCACCTGCTCCTGCGTGGTCTCCTCTCCATGGGCTACAGGTCTGGCCTGGAATCTTCTCCAGTGGGGATCCTCCACAGGCGGCAGCCTCATTCTGTGGAGGTCCACCTGCTCCACCGTGGTCCCCTCCACGGGCTGCAGCGTGGAACCCTGCTCCACCATGGTACTCCATGGGCTGCAGGGGGACAGCCTGCTTCACCATGGTCCTCACCACAGGCCACAGGGGACTTCTGCTCCGGCACCTGGAGCACCTCTCCCCCTCCTTCTTCACTGACCTTAGTGTCTGTAAGGGTGTTTATCACTTCTGTTTCTCTCCCAGCTGCTGTCTTTCACCCCTGATCCCCCCTGGCTGTTTTTCAGGTCAGCCTGGGTCGTCACACTCCCTCAACAGAACATATGGTAACCCGGACTAATGCCCCAAGCCAAGATACTACGTGCCTGGGTCTTGCTACACCGAAGAACCTTTTTTCACCTGTCTGGTTGGAGCCCCATTGGGAAAGCAATGGGTAGCCACTTTTGTGGCCAATACGTGTCCTGAGCATCAATCTGCGAGACCTGGAGTGACTCCTGGAATGGTTGGTTATCCAGAGCTGGGGAGACACCAAGCCTCCTGTCCCAAGGATTGAGCTTCCTGGGCTCGTTCTCGGTCACCTATTGCACATTTTTCATGTATGCATGGAAAAGGACTTAGTTTCATGGCGGATGAATAGTATGAAACCTGGCGTGGCTAGTGCTTGAGCGTTAACCGCCTTGAATCACCTAAGGTGCTAGCTAAGGAAATTTAGCAATGCCACTAGGGCTGCGCTATCTGGCTCGCTGCTTGACCTAAATTTAATAAGGCATGCTACGCTACAAAATAGAACTGCGATTGATTTTTGTTACTTGCCCATGGTCACAGTTGCGAGGACTCTGGGGGTATGTGTTGTACGATCATTCCCAGTTAGTACCAGTGAAGGAATGAGAAGAATTAAGCAAACAACTGAAGATGAATGATAGCAGGAACCCATTTGGAGACTGTATGGGGCAGGTGTTTGTGTGTGGGGGGGAAGGGGTGGCATGGCTACAAAACTACTGTGTAATTCTCCTATGAATTGCATTCTGTGTTCCATGTCTATTGCCCTGGCTGATATCAGTAATAGACTCTCTGTTTCAACAGCGTGTAGTACGGATTGTGGAATATCGATCTCTTCCAACAGTGGACCACGCGGTGGCATGTGTAAGTTGTTTGGTCTGTTGTGGAAAAGCTTGTCCTGGCATTGGGGGTGGACTTTTTCCAAATTGATCACTCTACACTTAGTTAGTTCTCACTGCATCTGCCTGTACATCATGTTGTAGCCCATGCTTGCTATCCTTTTTATGCAAATATTTTTAACATTTTTATGCAGTTTCATGGCATCTCTATTTTGACACCATGCTGTATCGAAACCATGTACCATGTGTACCAATGAGTACCAGCGTGTTCCACTCTCAGGCCATGCGGTGGCATGTGTTAGGACTAAAAACAGTTGGGTTGGTCTGATTTGAAACAGGCATTGTTGGTATGTTAACAAGCTAACTCATTAATAAATTCTTTGTCGTTCTATCGCTCAAGTGTGTGTGTGTGAGTGTATTTGACATCCCCAAACAGCTCACTTGCTTTATACACATATGTATATATAGCTGTTGTCTGATCATTGCTGGGCTGAACCAAACAGCTTCTGCCCCGGAATCTAACTAGAGGAGGGTAAGGGAAGAAAATTGTGGGGGTCTTAAGATAGCTCCTTTAAAACAACTGTTCAAGAAGGGAGTGGAATAGTGAAACAATGGCGTTAGCCTATGCCTTTTGAAGGAAAAATGGGCCTGAATCTTGTATCGCAAACTTTAATTAGGGATGGTCTTTTGGAGCCTTGTATGTCACCTTATAACACTCCAGTTTTACCAGTATGAAAGCCAGACGACTTGTACTGATTGGTGCAAGACCTGAGAAAGGTTGATAAGATAGTATGCAAACGCCACCCTGTGGTTCCTAACCCTTACACCCTGATGGGTCAAATTATGAGCCCGAATGGTTCACTGTTACATATTTCAAGGATGCTTTTTTGGGCTTGCCCATTGGATCCTGAAAGTCAGGATATTTTTGCATTTGAATGGGAAGACCCAGAAACAGGCTGTGAACAACAATATTTTGTTGTTTGTTGGACTGTTTTGCCTCAAGGATTCACTGAATCCCCCAGTTTGTTTGGCCAAATATTGGAAAAGATTTTAGAAACATTTCAGATCCCAGAAGGGGTGACATTGTTACAATATGTAGATGATTTGTTGATATCTAGGGGTAGAAAAATCAAAGGTAAAAGAAGCCACAAATGAACTCTTGAGTTTTTTAAGAGAACATGGGCTAAAAGTATCTAAGGTTAAATTAACATATGTAGAAAAAGAAGTCAGATAGAGGGTAGATGGAGAATAAACGCTGAAAGGATTCAGGGAATTGTGCAACTTCCTCTACCTAGAACAAAGAAAGAATTAAGAAAAGTTTTAGGTTTAAATGGATATAGCAGATTTTGGATAGAGGCATATGCGCAGACAACAAAGAAGTGATATCACAAATTATTGGAGGAAAATCTCAATGCATTGAATTGGACAGAAGAAGAAAAAGAAATAGAGGAACAGAAGAAGAAAAAGAAATAGAGGAACGGTTAAAACAAGATCTGATTACAGCACCAGTCTTAGCTCTTCCTGCCCTAAAGAAATCATTTCATCCTCTCATAACTGCAAGTGAGGGTGCTGCTTTGGGGGTCTTAACCCAAGAATGGGATGAGAATAGAAAACCTGTAGCATATCTGTCTAAATTATTAGATGCTGTATACCGGAACTGGCGAGTGTATTCAGGCAGTGGCAACAACTCCCTTACTGGTGGAAGAGAGCAGGAAAGAATTAACCACTGGGGGGCAATGCAGTGTTGTTACCCCTCACCAAGTGAAGACCATCCTTACTCAGAAAGCAGGAAGGTGGCTGATAGACTCTAAAATACTGAAATATGAAGGTGTCCTGACTGAAAAGGATGATTTAACTGTAACTCCTGAATCTGTTTTGAATCCTGCCTCCTTCTTGTCAAAGGGAAGTGAAGATCCAAAGGATGTGGAACATAACTGCTTAGGTCTAAGAAATGAGCAAAGATCAGATTAGATTTAAAAGATGTACCCTTGGATGAAGGGGAAATATTGTTCACAGATGGATCTTCTAGAACGATACAAGGAAGGCTATGCCATTGTTAAAGGGGCAGATGGGAAAGCTGAGGAAGTGGGAAGACTGCCTATTAATGGGCCAGCTCAAACTTGTGAATTATCTGCATTAAATCAAGCATTTAAGTTGTTACAAGGGAAACAGGGAACTATATAGACAGATTCTTGATACACATATGGGGTGGTAAATACATGTGGAAATCATTTGGGAAGAAAGGGGTTCAGTAAACAGTAAGGGAAAAGAATTGGTCCATGAAGAATCAATTAGACAGATTTTGGAAAATCTGAAAAAGAGATTGCTATGGTGCATGTGAGAGGACATCAAAGGGAAACTCCCTAGTCGAATGGGGAAACAGAATTGCATATGAAAAGGCTGAAGAATTGTCTTTGCAATTAGGAGTAGAAATGAAGCTGTTTCTTGTACCTGAAATAAAGCCTTCACCTGAAAAGCAAATATTCGATGAAAAAAGAGGTAGAAACCTTCAAGGAGTTAGGAGCAAAGAAGTCAGAAGGACAGTGGACTCTCCCTGATGGTAGAGAAACGGTAAATAAACAAATAATGGAGGAAATTTTATCTGTTCTACAACAAGGAGGCCACTGGGGAGTCCAGGCAATGTGTGATGTTGTACTGAGAAAATATGTGAGTGAAGGAATGTTTACCATAGTTAAGCAGGTGTGCAACAGTTGCATAACACACCAACGGGTGAATAAGAAGGCTGTGTGGAAACAGCCTCTGGGTGGATGGGAGCCAGGACTTTGACCTTTTCAGAGCTTCCAGGTAGCTTTTACTGAATAACGTAAAGTAGGCAGATTTAAGTTGCTAGCTTAACTGACCATTTGTCAGGATGGGTAGAAGCTTTTCCTTCAATATCAGTGACAGCTAATATTCAGGTGAAGAAGGTAATTCCAGAACAAATAATCCCTAGATATGGGATTGTTGAAAATATAAAGTCAGATCAAGGGAGTCATTTTCCTTCATACATGTATGTTTTAGAAAGATTAATGAGAACTTCAGGAATAAAATGGTAGTTTCATCCCCATGGCATCCTTCCTCCTCTGGGAAAGTGGAACAAATGAATCAGACATTAAAGAAACACCTGTCAAAGCTGGTTTTAGAGACTAAACTTGTATAATTGTAAACTATAATTGTAAATCAACTTTTTATTTTCAGAGGTAACTACTGAATGTGACTTGCGACTGGGAGAAAGGACTGGCTTATACAGGCTTGGAGTGCCCGCAAGGGGTTTTTATTCTTGTAGAAGCATGCATCTTATTCTTGATTTTCATAATTATTTGGAAACCTAAGATTTATAAATAATGACAGGCAGAGGCCAACTGTTAGTTTTGGTCCTGGTGAGTGCACACCTCAGAGAAGGCCTGCACCAACAGAGGCATGGCTGGCAGGTGGAGGGATGTGATTGTCCAGCTCTATTCTGCCCTTGTGAGGCCCCCCTTGGAGTGCTGCGTCCAGGTCCTGGGCCCCCAGCACAAGAAAGATATGGGGCTATTAGAGTGGGTCCAGAGGAGGGCCACAGAGATGATCAGAGGGCTGGGGCACCTCTCCTAGGAAGAAAGGCTGAGAGAGCTGGGGATGTTCAGCCTGGTGAAGCGAATGCTCTGGGGGGACCTCATCACAGCCTTTCAATACTTCAAGAGTTCTTATAAATAGGGTGAAGAGGGACTTTTTACTTGGGTAGATAATGATAGGACAATGGGGGATGGTTTTAAACTGAAAGAGGGAAGATATAGATTGGATGTTAGGAAGAAATTCTTCACGCAGACGGTGGAGAAGCACTGGCACAGGTTGCCCAGAGAGGTTGTGGATGCCCCATCCCTGGAGGTGTTCAGGGTCAGTCTGGATGAGGCCCTGGCAAACCTGATCTAGTGGGTGGCATCCCTGCCTATGGCAGGGGGGTTGCAACTAGATGGTCTTTAAGCTCCCTTCCAACCCACGCCATTCTATGATTCCATGATTCTAAGAGGCATTCTACAAGTAGCTGGCAGAAGTCATGCAATCGTCAGTGCTTGCTCTCGTAGGGGACTTCAACTTGCAGGATCAGGCTGTCCCCATGGGCCTTAAGAAGAGCTGTTGGGGAGGAAGACTGACATGGATGAACAGGGAACTTTTGCTAAGTCTTTGAGGGAAAAAGCGTTAGCCTCCTGTGGAAGAAGGAGCAGAGAACTCAGGGAGAGTACAAGGAGTTTGCTAGCATATGCAGAGAGAAAATCTGAAAGGCTAAAGGCCAGCATGAACTCAATCTGGCAGCTGTGGTGAAAGACAATAAAAAACATTTTCACAACTATATTAACAGAAAGAGAAGGACCAAGGAGAGTCTCCATCTTTTACTGGAACATGACTACGGAGGATAAGGAAAAGGCTGAGATTCTCAATGCCTTCTTTACATCTGTCTTCAGCAGTCAGACCAGTTATCCTCAGGTCTCAGCCTCAGGGTCTCAGGCTCCCAACCTGGAAATCTGGAACGGGGAGCAGAATAACCCCCCCACAGATCAGGTGGAAACAGTAAGAGACCTGCTGCTCTACCTGGACTGTCACAAGTCCATGGGGCCAGATGGGATCCACCCAAGGGTGCTGAGGGAGCTAGCAGATGTGATTGCTGAGACACTTTCAATCATCTATCAGCGGTCCTGGTCAACTGGAGATGTTGCAGATGACTGGAGACTTGCAAATGTGACACCCATCGATAAGAAGGCTGGAAATGAGGAGACATTTCTGCTCAGCAAGAGCAGTCAGGCATTGGGATGGGTTTCCCAGGGAGGCAGTGGCATCACCATCCCTGGGGGTGTTCAAGGAGAGGTTGGACGTGGTGCTTGGGGACACGGTTTGGTGGGTGACATTGGTGATGGGGTGATGGTTGGACCAGATGATCTTGGAGGGCTTTTCCAACCTTCATGATTCTAGGATTCTACAGGAAAGCTGAGGTGGGACTCTTTATCAGGACGTGTAACAATAGGACAAGGGGGAATGGCTTTAAACTAAAAGAGGGGAGATTTAGATTAGAAACAAGGAATAAAATCTTTAATATGACAGCAGTGAGGCACTGGCACAGGTTTCCTAGAGATGCTGTGGATGCCCCATCCCTGGAGGTGTTCAAGGCCAGGCTGGATGGGGCTTTGAGCAACCTTGATCTAGTGGGAGGTGGGCCTGCCCATAGCAGGGGGATTGGAACTAGATGATCTTCAAAGTCCTTTCCAACCCAAACCATTCTGATTTTATGATTCTAGGAGAATTGTGGCTCACCTTGAAATGAAGCACGCAGAGACCAGTCCAGTCCAACTCAAACAGTTTATTAGCAAAGACTACAAAGCATTATAATGAATCACCACTCTTGACAGTGTGAGGAATGTGTTAACAATTCGTGTCCATAAAGAACAATTCTGTTTGAATCCTGTCTGCCTCTGGGTCCTGCACTGGCAATTTAATTCTTGAACCACAGATGCAGTGTGTCCCAGTCTCCCCCTCATTCTAGTCAATTTATCACGTCTTCAGAAAACACTCCCTAAATTTATGAACCTGTTTGCTTTTGTTATTCCGGACTTCTATTTCTAACAGTTACAGCCTTTTTTCCTGTCTTCTTTGAGATTAACTTAACACTGCTATAGATGTGTCTGTGAATGGCTGGGGAAGAATGTTTTAATTACTCGTGAAGCGTCAAATAAGAAAGCTGTTTGTGTTTGATGTCTGGGAGTTTCAGAACAACTGATAACAACTAGTGACTGTTATGGGATACTATGAGGATCCTTGGTATCTGGCCAGGGGGGGCCAAGAGATTAAGAGGAAGAAAAAAGAAGCTGAAGGACGGTTGGGAGACAAGACCTGCAGAGAGTGTACAGAGAGTGTTCCATAAACTTGGAATAGTGCCGAGTAAGTACAAAGGTGAGAGGAAGACTACGAGCCTTCAGCATGAAAGACCCCTAGAGACGCCCAGAGGAGACTGATGCGCATGCTACAGTAGGAGGAACTGGACCCCGGAAGCTAATTATAATAATCTATTTTTTTAGAAGTAGTAATGAATATGTATTAGTCTAGGTGCATAAAAATCAGCTGCTTGATGTAACTTGTGTGTGTCCTGGTGGAGCGGAGACTCCCGGTGCACCCAGCACTGTTTGCTTACCTCTATTCCTTTATATTCTTTTAATAAATCCTATTTTTTTATTTAATCCTAATTTGAATCCTGAGCCATTTATAACAACAGTTCTTCAGGCAGAACTCTCCCTCTGTGCTGGTGCAGGCAGAGCCACTTCCATGTTCTCCAGACCCTTTTTGTTCAGTTGCCATCTGTCCGTCTTGACAGCACAAACGCTAAGCTCACGCACTGCTGACAGCTGCTGGGGAAGCTGCAAAGCTGTCTAATTCTCTACATTGGTTATAAAGGGCTTTTACCCAACACAGAAGTGCTTGGCAAAAGGAATTGGGGTGGCTAGGTGCTGGAGGGAACTTTGCCAGGCCCAGGCTCATGAATAGGAATGGCTCATGGAAGTGGGGGTACATCTTAACCTAGGACATATACCTAATAACCACAGAGTTAAAATCACTGTCTAAATCCGCATAGGCTGCTGTGTTAATTGCTTTAATGGCATCAGAAAGAGAACAGCACCTGAGTACTAAGTTTATGAATGCAAACAATAATCCCAAAAATCAAAACAGCCAAGTTCCCCACAAATGTTCACCTGCTCGCAGACCCCACTGTCCTTTCTGCAAGTGTGACAAGTATTGCTTCAGGGAAACTGTTCTTTTGCCAGAGTCCATTCTTTTCCCATAGCAGCTGATAAAACTGGTACTTGCTAATGCTGCCTTTGCTCTTCATCTGGCACTTGGTCTTGATCTTGGCGGTATGACTGCTTGCTACTGGAATGTTTTTCTAGTTTGCTTTAAGACAAAGCTGGTGTAAATATTTATGGCAAGAAAGGAAGAGGACTTTGACTTTATCACACAGCAAGGGAATCGCTGAGCAGCAGCATGAGAAGCACTCCTTAGTTTGCCCAACGATGCAGCAATTACATTTAGTTTTATTGACAAGGTTTAAGTCATAATCATTACATGAAGATTTTGTGGTTATCCTCGTATTATGTTCTTCTAAAATGCAAAGCACTTGCAGTTTTTCCTTCATACCAACTTAGCCTAACATTTCTCCAGTTCAGCGAGTGCATCCCTTTTTGAAACTGTGTGCCATGAAGCAGGGATTTCTCCTTTGCCATGAAATTTCCCATTGTAGCATTGTTCTAGCTGTGTCCTGAAAGAAGACACAAACCATTTCCAGTATGCTTGCATGGATGGATCAGGAAGAATGCTCCAAGTGGAATAGGGAGGTCCTGCATCCTGGTATTTCTTGTAGGGGATCCATCTGTCTTCACCAATCCTGAATATGCAGTCACTTGAAACAAGGCTAGAACAAATATCAATGACTAGGTTGTCTGTTTTATGCCATCTGCATCCTTTAAAAACTTGTGGACGATGGAAGACAACCCGGTGGTCTCCGTCATGGTTTGGCATAGTGTTAGTGCAAACAGCCCCACAAAATGGACACTGCTCCTGGCACCCTGCAAACTGCTCAGCCAGTATTGTGTGAGGCTGCCTTTCAAAGGAGCTCATATGAGCTTCTTCAAACTCTTTCCTAAGATCATCAATAACGGGAGACAGTGCTTCTGTCATGGCATTATTCAGGAACTCTACGTCTGTTATCTCCTGATGTTCAATGCCCTTCAGGTCGCTCCTGGGCAAGCTTAGCACATCTCCGAGTGCTCTGCAGAATTCATCCAGCCAAAGAGAGATTTTATCCTTTCTGTCTTTTCTGTCTTTGATAACTGTGGTTGATGCAAAAACAGCTGACTGAATGTTTTCAGAGTAACGAGAGAGGGAGTCTCTTAAAAACATCTCTAGCCTTCTGTTCTTATCTAAACAGTATGTCTCAACTTTTGTCTTAATGTAATTATTTAAAAAGTCTCCTGGGGCAATAAGGTAATGCTTGAAATTTTCAAAATTTTCTTCTTCTGCTAGGTATTTCAGCATGTAATTTTCCAGAGTGGATCTATTGCCTCTGAAATCTGGAATTTTATCCTTCACGTCTCGAGCTATGTCAAGAGCTGTCTTCTCATAGATGGCATGTCGGAGAGCTGGGGCAATCTTGCTGCACAGGAAATCAGCAAATGTTGTGATGCAAGAGGCTCCTTGGCAGGAAATCTGGAAACATTTGAAGAAGTCTTCTCTCTTGCTCTCCAGGTAGACGACTGGTTCATTTGCTTTCCTGAATGCTGCATGCATGTCTTTAAACCTTTCTGCTGCCATTCTGCACAGGTACAGTGATAATTCCATTCTGTAATCTTTATTAAAACTGTAATTTGCAGTGGTAGGGACAGAGTTCATACCTTCCTTCACTTCATTTAGTATTTCATGAATAAAAGTTCGACTGTAATCCATTTTGTCCTTTTCCTTCTTCTCAATGTTTGCCTTCACACGCATTATGATGCTCTCTGTAATGCGTTGCATGCTGTTCTCATCTGCATCGTCCAAACTTTTAGAAAAGCCAAAAAAACTTTTCTTCCTAGACATGTGTTTCTCTTTGTCAACACAAAAGACAGTCTTTTGGGAAAACATTCTGATTCGTATATCTACCTTAGGCTCCTTAAAGTGATCTAGAAGCACATCTTCTATGTCCACATCAATGTCCACCTGTTCCAGAGGGGGAGCAGCAGAGGACACTTCAGTAACCCACTGTATCCAGAGGGAATTGAAGTGGTTTCTCAGTTCACTTTCACCTAATTTCTGGCCTTTTAGAGACAGGGCCAACTCTCTGCTCTTTCTCAGGAGCTCGTTTTCATATTCAGACTTCCTCTCATCCATTTTACTCTGGCTCTTCTTTACTTCTAGAAGTTTCTCACACTTCCTTCGCGTTTCAGCAAGAAGGGACTCTCTCAGTTCTTTCAGCTTCAGTTCTGTGCTGCATTTCCACTGGATCAGTATTTCACGGTCTCTGTCTTCACTGAAGAATGTTTCCATGTTCTTGGTGATGGCATCACTTCTCTCTTGCACCAGTTTTTCAAGGTGTTCCGTGGTGACCTTGCCCAACTCCCCATTCCGCACCTTGTTTTCCAGTTTCATTTGCAAGTCTAAGGCGTGACTTCTCAGCTGCCAGGTCCACTGACTAAATGCAGTTTCCAGTTTCTTGTAGGCAGCAATCTCCACTGAATTCTTGAAGCTGAAAACGAAGTTTTCATTCAGCAGGGCATTCCACAGGTCACTAATACGAACTTTCAAGCTGGAGAGCCTCAAAACGCTGCTGTGCGATTCCTTCTTGGCAGCTTGGAGAATTTTGCTCTTTAATTCCTGGACGTTCTGGCTGTAGGTGGGGTTGGGCGGTGCCATCGGTGGGTTTCCTTCCCACAGGTGAGCAAAGTAATGAATGTGGGTGTTCACGTCAAAGCGGATGACGTCGCTGAAGCAGGTGATGTCACAGAATTCCTGCTGGGCCGCGGTCACGGTCATTTCATCCAGCTTTTCCTGCAGACGTCTTTGTCCTTCCATGTTCTGTTCCTTTGCAGTTATTTCACCCACGTTTTGGTGCACAAAGAGGCAGCCTGGGGAAATATTAACTTGCTTCATCCTCAGGAAAGCCTGCACAGCAATCTGAAGGACGTCTTGCATTTCCGAAGGATTTTCTCCAAAGACGTTGATCAGAGTCATGTTGCCGATGCCGATGACAAAGGTGGCCAGCTCATTGTCATGGTTAAGTGACTGCTTATTGGCCATCTCTATGGCACGAAGTCCTTCTGTGTCAACAACGAGCATGTAATCAAAGTTCAAATCCTGTTGGAGCTTCTCATCCACTTTAATGAGCTGCATAAACGCTCCCCGGGTGCACCTCCCTGCGCTGACGTTAAACTGCAGACCAAACATGGCATTCAGCAGTGTTGACTTCCCTGTGCTCTGGATGCCAAGCACGGAAAGCACAAATACTCGCTTGTCCCCTAGCTTCTCAATTAACCTGTCAAAGATGGCTCCAATCCATTGCAGTGGTATGTAAGAAGCATCACCATCCATCAGCTCAATGGGATACCCTAAAACCATCAGATTGGCAGCAATTTCAGGTAGTTTGACATACCATTTTACTTTGGAGTTTGTTGATTCCAGTGCCTCATAAATCTGCCCCACCTCTCTCAAAATATGCTCAAGGCCAATGGACGAATCATTGATTTCATCAGAAAGGGCATCTAATTTCTTCATCAATTGAGTTTTCAGGTCGCTTTTTCCATTGCTTTTCTTTAATGCCAGGATTTGAGACCATAACTGATGATACTCTCTCTTCAGCTTCTCAAGGTGATCAGAGGAGATGTCCTCCATGAAGATCTTCATCCACTGCAGAAAGAATTTCTTGGTATTGTCTGGCTGTGATTGGAGAAAACCAAGGACTGTTTTCATCAGCTGATTGAGGGGAAAAGCTTTGCCTAGTTGCTTTCTTCGTATTGCTGACTTCTCCAGTTCAATTTGGCTCCGATGATGCTCTATGCTCTTGTTCCTTTTTTCCTCCAAGCGAGTGAGTTCTTTGTCCTTTTTACACCACAGGTACCACAGTTTTCCCTGAAGAGGCAGTAGCTGTGATTTGATCTCAGTCAACTTCTCCTTCTTCAACAGATTCACCAGTTTGATTGCCATTTCTTTGGCTGTCACGCACGCTTCTGCATCTTCATCGACTAAGAAGCCGTGCTGGCGAGCTGTGCTCAGGCATGCATTGAGGCTAACAAGCGTGCTCGACCCTTCCACTAGGTCTCGGATGGTTTTTGTCAGCTCACCCACTAATTCTGCTTCATTTCTGTTCTTGATCCCTATTCTTATGTTTTGGCTAGATCGGCCAGCTGCAATGCTCTCTTTCTCAGTGAAAAGGCAAACCAAAGGTCTCTGAGACTCCCACAGATCACGTAAAATTCTCCTGCCTTTCTTCTCATTACTCTGATCAGACTCAGAAACAAGAACCACATTCACGGCAGAGATCTCCTGTAAAAACTGCAGCTGGGGTTCGTGATCCCTTGCATCTCCGTGCAGGTTACAGAAAGCAACAGGGCCGTTAAAGCTGTCGTCGTCGCTACCACGTGGAATGTACCAGGAGATCTCCACAACACCTTTCATCAGGAAGCAGTCTTTGGTGCTGCCTTTGCAATGGCGGTGGAAAAAAGTGTCGTGTTTTCTCATGCTCAGCAGGGCATTCAGGAGCTGAGACTTGGAAGAGGAAGGAGAGCTGCCGATGCGGAGGAAGGACACGACGGGCATCTCTGCCTGATAAATGAGTTTGTTTTTGTGACTGCTAATGCTCGTCTCCTCTCCCGATCTCACCGTCCCTTTCCAGCTCTTCTTGATTTGGCTGAGGGACCAGAGAGGGAACTCTATCTGTGAAGTGCTCGGGTTTGGTACCAGGAGGGGTAGTGCAAACTGGCAGAAAGCGAGCTTGGATGAAAGGTACTGTCTCATGAAATCATCAGCACAATGAAAAATTGCCATCTGGAGGTCCATGGGGTGCACATGACTCTCCCTGCTTGCAGATTCAGGGGCTCCTTTGTCCAAGTCACTGAGAAAGTCATCAAAGGAATCAGAGGGCTCGTGCTCCTCCGCTGAGGTGTTTGGTGTGGGAACAACTCCTGGCTTACTCGCCTCCTTGCAAGTCAGGTACCTCACCCGATAATCCACGGTCAGGAGCCTTTGCAGGAAGTAAAATGGTAGCTCGCTGTCCTTGCTGGGCTGGCTGTTGTGTACAGATGTCTGGTGTATTATGTGGAAATCTTCTGTGCCCATTTTTCTTGGATAGTACCTTTCCAGCCCAAGGCGCTTAAGTAAGTTGAGGAACTCTGGGCTTGCAGCGGCTTGATTTGCTTTGGATTTGCTGCTGTCTGATTTGGGTTTGCACTGACTGGGAGGCTGCATGCCTTGAAAAGCATCTTCCAGGTCTCTGGTTATACTGTCTTTGTTCAGGTTGCCAGATGTGTCCTCCACTTGCCCATCGATGAAGGATTGCAAATCTCTTTCCAGCCTCTCCCAGTCTTTGAATGCATTGTGCTTTTTGAGGAGAGCTTTCATCTCTGTGGACCATGTGTTTTTCATCTTTTCTTTCATGAAAACTAAGCGGTCATTCTTCTGCTCAGGGGTCACCTTTGTGTTTTTGGATGTTATGGTGAGTCCCATCAGCAGCAGGAAGGCCTGAGCTCTGTAAACATCCTGTTCCTTCAGGCTCTGATAGTCGTTATGTGCAATGCGCATTTCCTGTATCATGAAATTAATTTCTGGACAGCCAAGGAGGTACTGAAAAGTGCTGCTTTCTACTTGGTATCCCGTGCTGGTTGTAACTAAGAGCACTAGGAGTTCTATGTCTTCCTGTGCCCTTTGCTGCAGAGACTGGAGCAAGGAAGAAACAGACTGGCTTACAGTGAAGGTGGCTTTGATCTTTGCCTCATGAATGGCAGATGCAGAAGTTGCCGGTGCATAGGTGACTTCCTGGATGTACTCCTTCATCTGCTGCAGTGTTGTATTGAGATCTTCAAGACTGGAAATACTGGGAGTTTGGGGAAGTGTGTGCTCCTTGTGGAAGACCCATTGCATAATGAAGGAAGCCCTGGGGAAGTCCCTGACAGAGTAGATGTGAGGATCCAGCAGGCACTGCAGCAGAGATTTGATGTAGGTGGTGTTTTCTGGAGAAGACCTCTGGCAAAAGGAAACAGTGTTCACCAGGAACTCCTGCAATGCTTTGTCTGACAGACATATGTTGATCCAGACACTGTGATTCTTTGTTCTGTTATTCAGACCCTGTTGAAAATCTAGCAACATGAGCACTTTCTTTTCATCCACTGTCCCCTCCCAGGTCTTCACTTGCTCCAGGAAAGCTCTGGCCTCTTCTACAGCACTGGCCAGTTCCTCTCCAAAGATCACACCGGTGCTGTGATTTGTTAGCACTTCGTAGACAGTCCTGAGGCCGCTGCCCATTTGATGGGAGGATTTAAAATCAGTGCTGTGGTTGGACAGGACTATGTCCCACACTGGGATCAGCTGAAAGCCCCGGTCGATCACACACCAGGTTGTGTTATTGGCCACAAGCCCGCATTTCCACTCGGGAAGGGAATCCGTCTCTGCTGGGCCCCCTGTTTTGGTCACATAGAGCTGAACTGCTCTGTGGGTGCTGCTTCTGTCTCTTCCCTGAAATGATGCCTGTGAGCTGGAGTTTGAAGCATCCCCCTTCACTCCCCACTTGGTACCGAAGCCGCTGAAGCTAGCCCCGACGTAGCTGTTCAGTGCTTCAGATGTTTGTTGCTTCATCTCATCCCATTGCTCTGCCCTGAAACCTTTGGCACATGCTTTCCACCAGAATATTCCCCCAAAGTGGATGGGTCCCTGGTTCACGTGGGACCCAAACCTGCTGAAGAAGCTGGTGCACCTGCTCTTCAGTAGGTGGAACCTCTCTGCCTCCTGGGTGATGCTCAGAAGATGTTCGATGTCTTGCAGCTCTCGCAGGGCTGCGTCTGAGAGGCGAAGCTGGTCCTTTTGGAAGTAGTAGGAGGCCAGAGGGATGTATTGGTACTTGGTGGTGCAAATGTACGCCTGCTCCGAGTGTGACCAACGGGAGTCCTCTGACTGTGAGGACTTGCCGTAATCTACACCTGTTTCAACACTGAACCCCCAGAACCCAGCTTTGGCAGAAGCGCTGATGCTGAACCCCAGGTGCTCCATGGACTTGGTGAAAGTGGCTTCTGCTGCAGAGGAGGAGAACTCCTTCCTCTCAAGCAGCGACCCTTGCACTGGACCAGTGAGCATGAAGCCATCAGGGACCCTGATGAGTTGCTCTCGCTTTGCCAGCACATCCTCCAGGCTCTTGGTTTGGTAAATCCCCTGCAGAGCCAGGCCTCCCGATGCCCGCCTCAGGACCTCCTCGTCAGAGACGTTCTCCCTCTTCCCCATGGACTTCTCCTGCTGCTCCAGTTGCTCCCGGATGCTCACCAGCTCATCCAGCAATGCCTTCTCTGGAGGTGCCCAGTACTCCTTGGGAATGTCCATGGCTTGCTGTAGGGCCTCCTCTTTCTGTCTTATCATTTCCTTGCTGTGGCTGCGGCTCTTCTGCATTTCTTCCAGCTCCTGTAGGATTGACTTGGCTGCTTCTTGTCTCTGCTTCATCCTCTCCAAGCGCTGCTTCTGTACTTCATCAACAGCTCTTTTGTTGTCTGTGATTCCTAGGAGCCTTTGGAGTGCCTTGGTCTCCCAAGGGTACCGTACTTCGCACTCCAGTTTAAGGTAGTCTTCATATTGCAGATGTTTCAAAGCATCTCTTGACTTAACACCCAATATCTCTGACAGTTTTGGGAGCCAGTATTCTTCGTCAAGTCCTTCCTTCTCAAATGCTTCTGCCAGCAATTGCTTAGCAAGTTGTGCCTTTTCCCCAGCATCTGCTCTATCCTCCTGTGACTCCATGGCTGTGGAAGGGGAAAAGAGACTTTTGTTACATTAGGTGAGAGGAGGCCACCACCCCTTCAAAGAGGCCTCTCCATAGTTCCCGGCTCAGGGATTTCTTCTACCCTGCTGCTGGAACCCAGCCTCGGGCACCCCCGAGATAGGCAGACACAGACCGACAGAGTACCATGGGGTCCATCCCTCAGGAGCAAACTGCTCCAACCTGGCTTCCCCACGGGCAGCAGCTCCTGCCAGGTCACCTGCTCCTGCGTGGGCTCCTCTCCACGGGCTACAGGTCCGGCCCAGAATCTGCTGAGGCAGGGGTCTTCCACAGGCGGCAGCCTCCGTCTGTGCAGGGCCACCTGCTCCACTGTGGTCTCCTCCACGGGCTGCAGCGTGGAACCCTGCTCCACCGTGGTAGTCCATGGGCTGCAGGGGGACATCCTGCTTCACCATGGTCCTCACCACAGGCCGCAGGGGACTTCTGCTCCAGCGCCTGGAGCACCTCTCCCCCTCCTTCTGCACTGACCTTGGCGCCTGCAAGGCTTTTCCTCACTCCTCTCACTCTCTCAGCTGCTGTGTGGTGCAGTGTTTTTTTCCCTGTCTTAAATAAGCTCTCACAGAGACGCAAAAAGTGATGGGTGAGACCAGTCCTGGCAGCTGTATTGGGTTTACGTGGCAAGGTTTTGGTAGCAGGGGGCCATAGGGGTGGTTTCTGTGAGAAGGATCTAGAAGCTGCCCCAAGTTTGGTAAGGGCCCCACTGCTGACCAGAGCTGAGCCAATAAGCGATGTTATTTTGCACCTCTGTGAGAGCATATTTAAGACAGGGAAAAAACCGCTGCGCCATAAAGCAGCTGAGAGAGTGAGAGGAGTGAGGAAAATCACAGAATCACAGAACTGTAGGGGATGGAAGGGACCTCGAAAGACCATCGGGTCCAACCCCCCTGCCAAAGCAGGTTCCTCAGAGCAGGCTGCCCAGATAGGCGTCCAGACAGGCCTTGAATATCTCCAGAGAAGGAGACTCCACAACCTCCCTAGGCAGCCTGTTCCAATGCTCCGTCACCGCCACTGTGAAGAAGTTCTTTCGCATGTCAGTGCAGAACTGCCTGGGCTCTAACTTGCAGCCATTGCCCCTTGGCCTATCCCCACAAACCACTGAGAAGAGGTTGGCTACATCCTATTGTCCCCCACCCCTCTGATATATACACTGAGGAGATCCCCTCTCAGTCTCCTCTTCTCCAGGCTGAACAGACCCAGGTCTCTCAGCTTTTCTTCATAGGGAAGATGCTCCAGGCCCCGTATCATCTTTGTGGCCCTCCGCTGGACTCTTTCCAGGAGATCCCTGTCCTTTCTGTACCAGGAAGCCCAGAACTGGACACAGTACTCCAGGTGAGGCCTGACCAGGGCAGAGTAGAGGGGGAGGATCACCTCCCTTGACCTGCTGGCCACGCTCCCCTTAATGCACGCCAGGATCCCATTAGCCTTCTTGGACACCAGGGCACAGTGCTGGCTCATGGTCAACCTGTCGTGCACCAGGACCCCCAGGTCCTTCTCCTCAGAGCTCCTCTCCAGCAGGTTGTCCCCCAGCCTGTACTGATACATGTGGTTGTTCCTTCCCAGGTGCAGGCCCCAAAACTGGCTCTTATTAAATCTCATATGGCTTCTTCCTGCCCATCTGTCCAGCCAGTCCCGGTCTCACTGAACGGCAGCACAGCCTTCTGGCGTGTCAGCCACTCCTCCCAGCTTTGTGTCATCGGTGTACTTGCTGAGGGCAGACAATATTCCCTCATCAAGGTCGTCGATGAAGATGTTGAACAAGACCGGACCCAGCACCGACCCCTGGGGAACACCGCTAGTCAGAGGCCTCCAGCCAGACTCTGCTCCCCTGATCACCACCCTCTTTAGCCTTGCTAAAGTCAAGGTAGATGACATCCACCGCTCTCCCCCCATCTACCCAGCTGGTGATGACATCAAGGCAACGAGGTTGGTCGAGGATGACTTCCCCTCGATGAATCCATGCTGACTACTCCTCATAGCCTTCTTCTCTTCCAATTGCTTGGAGATGGCATCCAGAGCAAGTTGCTCCAATACCTTTCCAGGGACAGAGGTGAGACTGACTGGCCTGTAGTTTCCCGAATCCTCCTTCCTGCCCTTCTTAAAGACCAGAGTGACATTGGCTGTCCTCTAGTCTTCAGACACCTCACCCATTCTCCAGGACCTTTCAAAGATGATAAAGAGTGGTTTGGTGATCACAACTGCCAGCTCCCTTAGCACACGTGGATGCATCCCATTGGGACCCATGGATTTGTGTGCGTTGAGCCCACTCAGACACTCCTGAACCACTCCCATGTCCACCAGGGGGGAGCCCTCCATTTCCCAGACCCTTTGTCCTATTGTCAGGGGTGAGGAGTCCTGGGGGAGTGTCCTTGGAGCAAAGACTGAAGCAAAGAAAGCATTCAGTATCTCTGCCTTCTCAGCGTCTCCTGTGACCAGGACACCCCCTCATTCAGCAAGGGACCCACATTATCCCTAGTCCTCCTCTTGCTGTTTACATACTTGAAAAAACCCTCTTATTATCCTTTATCTCTTTTACAAGCCTCATCTCTAGGTGGACTTTAGCCTTCCTCGTTGCGTCCCTGCAGGCCCTGACAACACATTGTGTTGGGTCTGTCTGAGCTGGAGTCACCTTTTCCCTGCAGCAGCCCGCACAGTGCTGTGCTCTGCACTCGTAGCTGGAACAGCACTGATATCACTCCAGTGGTGTGTCTATTGCTGCGTAGTGCTGGCACAGCATCAGGACTCCTTCCAAGCCCCCAAGAGCCAGCAGGCTGGGGGTGGGCAAGTGATGGGGAGGGGACATTGCCGGGGCAGCTGACCTAAACCAACCAAAGGGATATTCCATAACACCTGATGTCACACTCAGCAATAAAAGGGGGGGCTCTCGTGGGGGAGGGGGCTGTTCCTCCTGAACAACCACTACGCGTTTTGAGGCCCTGCTTCCCAGGACGTGGCCGAACACCGCTCGTTGATGGGAAGTAGAGAATAATTTGTTTTTTCTCTCTCTCTGTGCTTCCGCGCGGACTGATTGTTTCTTTTGTTTCTGTTTTTCCTTCCCATTCCCTTTCCCTTTAATTAAACCTTTCTCATCTCAAACCTCGAGTTCTCTGTGTTGTATTTTCTCCCCCTTCCTCTTTGAGGAGAGGGGGAGTGAGAGAGCGGTTGTGGTGGAGCTCGGCTGCCCACCTGAGTAAAACCACCACACACATCTATACTCCTCCCAAGAGGACAGGCCCTTTTTCCACATTTCACAGACCTTCCTCTTCCTTTTATTCTTATTGATGAACTCCTTGCTCATCCACGTGGGCTTCCTGCCCCCCTTCCCCGATTTCCTATTCCTCGGGATGCACTGACCCTGAGCATGGAAGAAGTGCTGCTTAAATGTAGCCGAGCTCTCACAAGCACCCTTGCCTTCTAGCAACCTATCCCATGAGATACTCCCAAGCAGGTCCCAGAAGAGGTCAAAGTTGGCTCTTCGGAAGTCCAGGGTAGCAATCCTGCTTTTAGCTTTACTTCCTTTGCCTAGTTCTATCTGGAACTCCACCATCTCATGGTCACTGCATCCCAAGCTGCCCCCAACCTTCACATCGCTAACGAGGCCATCCCTGTTGCTAAGAACGAGGTCCAGGAGCACCCTCTGCCTCGTCGGCTCCTCCACCACCTGCATCAGAAAATTGTCCTCAACACATTGTAGGAACCCTTTGGACTGCTTGTGCCTGGCCGAGTCGCTTACCCAGCAGATGTCTGGGTAATTGAAGTCCCCCATGAGGACCAGCGCTCGTGATCGTGAGGCTACTAGCAGCTGCTCGTAGAAGGCCTCATTGACTTCCTCCTCCTGATCTGGAGACCTGTAGTAGACCCCCACCACTGTGTCTCCCATACCATACCTCTTTGAGGAGAGGGGGAGTGAGAGAGCGGTTGTGGTGGAGCTCGGCTGCCCACCTGAGTAAAACCACCACAGTCCTTTTTGGCGCCCAACGTGGGGCTCGAGGGTTGAGATAACAATAGCATTGATTGAAGTATTTACAACTAACATATTGATAGTCATAATGCTTGGTTTTCTGGTAATACTTTTCTGTGTGGATATGTTGTATGTAGCCCACTCTCTGTTTTCTTTTTTCCTTTACATCCGATTGGAGAAAGTGTTGAAGTCTGTGCTTGTTTTTTTTATCATGTTGTGCTGTCACATACTGGCCTTCAGTTTTGTTTGGTATTCAGGCCCGGCCTTGTTATCCTCCTGGTCTCATGGAGATTATCTTATTGAAAATATTAAGAATTACAGTGCCTTCTTTTTTGCCCCTAGCAGTCAATCAGTGAATAATATCGGGTGTGGTGCCTTCTCCTTTTCTCCCTGTGGGCTAATTACAGCAGCCTTTCAGTATCTTGGATACCCTCGGTCAGATATTATCCTCCTCTTACTAGGTCTAGTGTTTGTCTTCTTCCCCAAGGTAAAGCAATTTATTAAGAATATTATCCAAGGACCTGTCCCCAGACAAAGTAGTTGTGGGTGGCAAGGTGTGTGGGGGTATTTGGGCAGGTACCTATCATGGTTTTCTCCTCCAATGGTTCTAAATTTCACCCCTGAACAAGTACAAAATCCAAGAAAACTGGTAGAATGTTTGAAAGATGTATGTCCTGACCCTGGCAATCCTAGAGAACTCCACCAGCTTGCTGCACTCTGCTGGGGTCTGGCTTACGCCTATCAGATGTCAATTAACATTGCCCAGCACCCTCAAGGGGATAGGGAGGTTCCTGAATTTGATGATGAGACAGCACACACTGTGACCACCCCAGAGGACTGACCATCTATGGTATCAGTCGCCCCTGTAGTAAAGACAAAACAGTGGAAACAGAGATCAGGTCGTTTAGTAAGGGAAGAAGCTCCTCCTACGGATGAGGGAGAAGAGGAAAAGGCAGGCAGCTCTAAAGCAGCGTCATCACGGCAATATCACGAAGAAGAGACTGAAATCATAGATGAATCAGAAACTACTCGGTCTCTATCTTTGAGTGAGCTGCGAGAAATACGAAAAGACTTCAGTCGCCATCCAGGTGAGCACATCCTCAGTTGGCTGCTTCGATGCTGGGATAGTGGGGCCAATACCCAACAGCTAGAAGGCAATGAAGCCAAGCAGCTGTCATCCCTTTCTAGAGAAAGGCTCATTGATAGAGTAATTGGAAGAGAGGCACAAGTTATCAGCCTCTGGAGGCGAATCCTAACAGCTGTGAAAGAAAGGTATCCCCACAAAGAGGATATTGTATACCAAGTAAGCAAATGGACCACTATGGATAAGGGCCTCCAGCAGCTGCAGGAATTAGCTGTGCTGGAGATGCGCTATAGTGGTTTAAACAACGCCCAGGTACCTAAAGACCCTGATGAAGTTCAATGCACAACGTCCATGTGGCGGAAGTTTGTACGGGCTGCACCCCCAACACATGCCAGCACACTGGCAGTAATGGGTTGGGAGGAGGGGATGGGGCCAACTGTGGACAACGTGTCCAATCAACTTCATAAATATGAAGAAAATCTCTCTGCCCCAGTACGGGGCCGCATTTCAGCTGTGGAGAGACTGTCCCAACGGCTAGATGAACACATAGCTTCGTCCTCACCTAGACGGAAAAATCTTTCGGCCATCAAGCACCAGCAGTCCCCGGCTCAAACAAGGGAGAATCTGGGACGCACACCGCGAGGTACCTTGTGGTTTTATTTACGTGACCACGGGGAAGATATGAGGAAGTGGGACGGTGAACCGACCTCGGCCCTAGCTGCTCGGGTATGTGAGCTACGGAAAGATACAGCAGCAACAAAGAGGGCCCCTAGGAGGATTGTTGCCCCAGTTTCTGTTGGACAGTCCCCCAGAGGCAGTAGAAGGGATAGTATTACTCCTGACCCTGACGAAAAGACTTCTGCTTCACATTTGGAAGAATTAATTGATAGATACTCCGACCAGGACTAGTGGGGCCCTGCCTCTGGCCAGGTAGAGGAGAGGGACAACCGGATTTACTGGATTGTGTGGATTCGATGGCCTGGCACACCAGAACCGCAAAAATATAAAGCTTTAGTGGACACAGGCGCACAGTGTACCTTAATGCCATCAGGCCACCAAGGGGCAGAACCCACCTCTATCTCTGGAGTGACGGGGGGATCCCAAGAGCTAACCATATTGGAAGCTGAAGTGAGTCTCACTGGGAATGAGTGGCAAAAGCACCCCATCATGACTGGCCCAGAAGCTTCGTGCATCCTCGGCATAGACTACCTCAGGAAAGGGTACTTCAAGGATCCAAAAGGGTACCTACCGGTGGGCTTTTGGCATAGCTGCCTTGAGCACAGAGACGATTAAGCAGCTGTCTATCCTGCCTGGTCTCTCACAAGACCCTTCTGCTGTAGGATTGCTGAGGACTGAAGAACAGCAAGTGCCAATTGCGACTACAACTGTGCGCCGGCGGCAATATCGCACCAACCCAGACTCTCTGACACCTATCCATGAGTTAGTTCACCATCTGGAGAGCCAAGGAGTGATCAGCAAGACTCATTCACCTTTTAACAGTCCTATATGACCAGTGCGAAAGTCCAATGGTGAGTGGAGGCTAACAGTGGACTATCGGGGCCTGAATGAAGTCACACCACCACTAAGTGCAACAGTGCCAGACATGCTAGAACTCCAGTACGAACTAGAGTCAAAGGCAGCCAAGTGGTATGCTACAATCGATATTGCTAATGCATTTTTCTCTGTCCCTCTAGCAGCAGCATGCAGGCCACAATTTGCTTTCACTTGGAGGGGCATTCAGTATACTTGGAATCGACTGCCCCAGGGGTGGAAACACAGCCCTACCATTAGCCACGGACTGATCCAGATGACACTGCAACAGGGGAACGCTCCTGAACACCTGCAGTACATCGATGATATCATCGTATGGGGTAACACAGCAGAAGAAGTTTTTGGGAAAGGGAAGAAAATAATTCAAATTCTCCTGAAAGCTGGCTTTGCCATTAAACAGAATAAGGTCAAGGGACCTGCACAGGAAATCCAGTTCTTGGGGGTAAAATGGCAGGATGGACGTCGCCACATTCCAACGGATGTGATCAACAAAATAACAGTTATGTCTCCACCAACTAGCAAAAAAGAAACACAAGCTTTCCAAGGCCTCGTGGGATTCTGGAGAATGCATGTGCCCGGCTATAGTCAGCTTGTGAGTCCTCTATCTCGAGTGACTCAAAAGAGGAACACTTTCGAGTGGGGCCCCGAGCAACAACAGGCCTTTGAACAACTCAAACAAGAAATAGCTCGTGCAGTAGCCCTCGGGCCTGTCCGTACCGGACCAGCTGTGCAAAACATACTGTACACTGAAGCTGGGGAGCATGGGCTCACCTGGAGCCTCTGGCACAAGACCCCAGGAGAAACTCGAGGCCGACCTCTGGGGTTCTGGAGCCGGGGCTATCGAGGATCAGAATCCGATTACACCCCAACTGAAAAGGAAATATTAACAGCATATGAGGGGATTCAAGCCACTTCAGAAGTTGTTGGTACAGAAGCACAACTCCTCCTGGCCCCACGGCTACCTGTGTTACATTGGATGTTCAAAGAGAAAATCCCCACTACACATCATGCAACCGACACTATGTGGAGTAAATGGGTAGCGTTAATTACACAGTGGGCTTGAATGGGGAAAGCCAACCACCTGGGAATCCTGGAAGAGATTATGAACTGGCTGGAGGGCAGGGATTTTGGAGTACCGACAGAAGAAGTAACTTGTGCTGAAGAGGCACCACCATACAATGAGTTTCCAGAAGACAGAAAGCAGTATGCGTTGTTTACTGACGGATCCTGCCGTGTGGTAGGGAGCCATCGGAAGTGGAAAGCTGCTGTGTGGAGTCCCACACGACAAGTTGTGGAGGCCATGGAAGGGGAAGGCAAGTCGAGTCAGTATGCAGAAGTGAAAGCTCTACAACTGGTCCTAGAAATTGCTGAAAGAGAAAAATGGCCAGTAATGTATCTCTACACTGACGCATGGGTGGTGGCAAATGCTCTGTATGGGTGACTGCTACAATGGAAACAGAACAACTGGCAGCGCAGAGGTAAACCTATCTGGGCTGCTACCCTGTGGAAAGATATTGCTGCCCGGGTAGAAAACCTGGCTGTAAAGGTACGTCATGTAGATGCTCACATGCCTAAGAATCGTGCTACTGAAGAACATCAGAACAACGAAGAAGTAGATCGAGCTTCAAAAATTGAAATACCTCAGGTGGACCTAGAATGGGGGGCGTAAGGGTGAGCTGTTTGTAGCTCGATGGGCCCATGAAACATCAGGACATCTGGGGAGGGATGCCACATACAGATGGGCTCGTGATCGAGGGGTGGACCTGACCATTGAGGCTATTACACAGGTTACCCAGGAGTGTGAGACTTGTGCTGCAATCAAGCAAGCCATGAGGGTAAAATCTCCCTGGAACAGGGGGAGATGGCTAGGGTTTCAATATGGTGAGGCCTGGCAAATTGACTATATCAGACCACTCCCAAAAACTCGCCAAGGCAAACGGTACATACTCACCATGGTAGAAGCAACTACTGGGTGGCTGGAAACATATCCAGTAAACCATGCCACGGCCCGAAACACTACCTTGGGCCTGGAAAGACAAGTGTTGTGGCGACATGGTACACCAGAAAGAATTGAGTCCGACAATGGGAGTCACTTCTGAAACAATTTGATCACTTTCTGGGCCATGAGACATGGCATTGAATGGGTGTATCACATCCCTTATCACCCACAAGCCTCTGGGAAGGTTGAGAGGTACAATGGACTGTTAAAAACTATGTTGCGAGCATTGGGTGCTGGGACGTGGAAACACTGGGATATAAATCTACCAGAGGCCACTTGGCTAGTTTACAACAGGGGGTCTGACAGCCGTCCTGGTCCTGCTGAAACAAAACCCCTACACACTGTGGGAGAAGCTGAAGTCCCTGTAGTGCATGTGGGAAAGTGGATGGGGAAGGCAGTGTGGGTCGCCCCTGCCATGGGAAAAGGCAAACCCACTCATGGGATTGTCTTTGCCCAAGGACCAGGGTCTACCTGGTGGGTCATGCAAAAGAATGGGGATATCAAGTGTGTGCCTCAAGGAGATTTAACACTGGGAGAAAATTAATCTGTCATCCAAGTTATGTGTTGTAGGAGGACACTGCAGAACCAATGACAGGTCAACTTTACAAGGAACTGGGCAAGTGCAACAGTGATGTGAGCTAAGCTGGTGCTGGTGTCAAGAAAACCAACTTCGCCTGCCCTGAGTGACCACTTTGACAGATGAAGCTGAAACCATCAACAGTTTTTATGAGCATTTTGGGAAAAGACCTATAGAATAAAGAGAAGTACAGACATAAAAATTCTTCAATGGACAGAAAACAATGGTGATGAGAACTTCTATATACTAAACTGCACCTGATTGTGACACAAATGTTATGGAATAAGGGGTGGAAGTTGTGTTGGGTCTGTCTGGGCTGGAGTCACCTTTTCCCTGCAGCAGCCCGCACAGTGCTGTGCTCTGCACTCGTAGCTGGAACAGCACTGATATCACTCCAGTGGTGTGTCTATTGCTGCGTAGCGCTGGCACAGCATCAGGACTCCTTCCAAGCCCCCAAGAGCCAGCAGGCTGGGGGTGGGCAAGTGATGGGGAGGGGACATTGCCGGGGCAGCTGACCTAAACCAACCAAAGGGATATTCCATAACACCTGATGTCACACTCAGCAATAAAAGGGGGGGCTCTCGTGGGGGAGGGGGCTGTTCCTCCTGAACAACCACTACGCGTTTTGAGGCCCTGCTTCCCAGGACGTGGCCGAACACCGCTCGTTGATGGGAAGTAGAGAATATTTTTTTTTCTCTCTCTCTGTGCTTCCGCGCGGACTGATTGTTTCTTTTGTTTCTGTTTTTCCTCCCCATTCCCTTTCCCTTTAATTAAACCTTTCTCATCTCAAACCTCGAGTTCTCTGTGTTGTATTTTCTCCCCCTTCCTCTTTGAGGAGAGGGGGAGTGAGAGAGCGGTTGTGGTGGAGCTCGTCTGCCCACCTGAGTAAAACCACCACACACATCTATACTCCTCCCAAGAGGACAGGCCCTTTTTCCACATTTCACAGACCTTCCTCTTCCTTTTATTCTTATTGATGAACTCCTTGCTCATCCACGCGGGCTTCCTGCCCCCCTTCCCCGATTTCCTATTCCTCGGGATGCACTGACCCTGAGCATGGAAGAAGTGCTGCTTAAATGTAGCCGAGCTCTCACAAGCACCCTTGCCTTCTAGCAACCTATCCCATGAGATACTCCCAAGCAGGTCCCAGAAGAGGTCAAAGTTGGCTCTTCGGAAGTCCAGGGTAGCAATCCTGCTTTTAGCTTTACTTCCTTTGCCTAGTTCTATCTGGAACTCCACCATCTCATGGTCACTGCATCCCAAGCTGCCCCCAACCTTCACATCGCTAACGAGGCCATCCCTGTTGCTAAGAACGAGGTCCAGGAGCACCCTCTGCCTCGTCGGCTCCTCCACCACCTGCATCAGAAAATTGTCCTCAACACTTTGTAGGAACCCTTTGGACTGCTTGTGCCTGGCCGAGTCGCTTACCCAGCAGATGTCTGGGTAATTGAAGTCCCCCATGAGGACCAGCGCTTGTGATTGTGAGGCTACTAGCAGCTGCTCGTAGAAGGCCTCATCGACTTCCTCCTCCTGATCTGGAGACCTGTAGTAGACCCCCACCACCGTGTCTCCCATACCAGCCCACCCCTTAATTCTCACCCACAATCTCTCCACTTGTCCCTCACTCTCCCCCAGCTGGAGCTGGGTACGCTCTAATTGCTCCCTCACATAAAGGGCAGCCCAACCCCCTCGCTTCCCCAGCCTGCCTTTCCTAAAGAGGACATAGCCCTCCATGACTGCGTTCCAGTCATGCGAGCTGTCCCACCACGTCTCAGTGATCGTACCGAGATCGTGGCCTCTCGACCAAACACAGATCTCGAGCTCATCCTGCTTGTTTCCCATGCTCCGTGCATTGGTGTACAGGCACTTTAGGGAAGCAGCAGGTGCAGTTACCCCTGGGGGGATGCAAGAAGAAGATACTGGACAGGGGATGGGGAACGCTACCTTCTCTGAGGAGCCCTCAGACAATGCTATGGGAGAGCTCAGAAGTTTTTCCCTATCTTCAACAGTGACAGCAGTGATGACTTCCCCCAGCCCTTCTCTGTCACCTTTAGCTCCCCTCTCTTCCCCCATCAAACCTAGTTTAAAGCCCTGGTAATCAGCCCAGAGAGCTTGCTCCCCAATAAACTTGCGCCCCACTTGGTGTCTGTCCATAGCCCACATACCCAACCTCTCAAAGGACGGCCCAAGATCAAAATACCCAAATCCCTGGTAAAGACACCACCCCGTCAGCCAGTCATTTCTCTGTAAAAGCCTTGCAGGCGCCAAGGTCAGTGAAGAAGGAGGGGGGAGAGGTGCTCCAGGCGCCGGAGCAGAAGTCCCCTGCGGCCTGTGGTGAGGACCATGGTGAAGCAGGATGTCCCCCTGCAGCCCATGGACTACCACGGTGGAGCAGGGTTCCACGCTGCAGCCCGTGGAGGAGACCACGGTGGAGCAGGTGGCCCTGCACCGATGGAGGCTGCCGCCTGTGGAAGACCCCTGCCGGAGCAGATTCCAGGCCAGACCTGTAGCCTGTAGAGAGGAGCCCACGCAGGAGCAGGTGACCTGGCAGGAGCTGCTGCCCGTGGGGGAGCTAGGTCGGAGCAGTTTTCTCCTGAGAAAATGGACCAGCTCTGGAAGAGCTGCTGCATGTGGGCAGCCCACGCCGGATCAGTTCGTCAAGGACTGCATCCCATGGGAGGGACCCCACAGCACAGGGGACGAGAGTGACCGAGAAGGAGTGGCGGAGAAGTGCTGTAGGCTGACCATAACCCCCATTCCCCCGTTCCCCCGCGCCGCTCGGGGGGAGGAGGTGGAAGACGGTGGGTGGGGGGGGAAGGTGCTTTTGGTTTCTTTCCTTTGTTTCTCACTTCTCTAGTTTGTTAGTAATAAGCAATAAATCTTACTGTCTCCCTATGCTGAGTCTGTTTTCCCCTCACAAATAATTACTGTGTGATCTTCTTGTCCTTATCTCAACCTTTGAGCCCTTTTCATTGTATTTTCTCCCCATTCCTCTTTGAGGAGGGGGAGTGAGAGAGTGGCTGTGGTGGAGCTCAGCTGCCCACTCGAGCAGAACAACCACAATGATCTATAATATGTCTTCCATCTCAAACCATTTTAGGATTCTTTAGCATTTGGAGCCTTGGTTTCTCATGGTCGGGAAGATGACCTGGCAATGCACAGACTATGCCTCTGGGGCTGTTTTCAGAGCACGATGCAGGGAGCAGCCAACGCCTGCCCAGGGCCATGGTGGAAGGGCCCTGGGGGAGCTGCCAGAGGAGCATGAAGCCCACTGGGGTGGTGTTGGAGGATGTTGTGGTTTAACCAGGCAGGCAGCAAAGCACCACACAGCCCTTTGCTGGCTCCCCCCACCCCCACAGCAGGATGGGGGAGGGAACTGAAGAAAAAAAAATTAAAGGGCAAAAAAAAATCCAGATGCTCTTAGAAGCTTATCTAAGCGCACTTGTTGAGTGATCTCCCTGTCCTTATCTCAACCCATGAGCCCTTTTCATTGCATTTTCTCCCACTTTTCCTATGAGGACGGGGAGAGAGAGAGCAGTTATGGTAGAGCTCAAATGCTTAGAAGAACAGTACCACCACAGTCCCTTCCAATCGAAACCAATTTAGGATACTATGAAGTGCTAAAAACCTGCGTGTTGAGAAGAAGACAGTTTAATAGGACAGAAAAGGAATGGATAATGATGATGATGGTGATAATAATAAACCAACAAATATCCAAAGCAAGTGATACACAGTGCAATTGGTCACCAACCACTGACTGAAGCCTAACCCTCGCTTTAGCGGCAGCTGCCCCCCACCCGAGCCAGCTCCCCTAGATTTTATTGCTGAGCAGTACGTCCTCTGGGATGGGACATCCTTTGGTTCCTTGGGGTCAGCTGTCGTGCTTCTGTCCCCTCCTGGCTCATTGTGCACCCTGGGCTCCTCTCTGCCAGGACAGCATGAGGAGCAGGAAAGTCCTTGGCTCTGTGCAAGCACTGCTCCGCAACAACTAACACATTGGTGCTGTCAGCACCCTTCTCATCCTAAATCAAACCCATAGCCTATAGCAGCTACAAGGAAAAAAATTACTCCATCCTGACTGTGCCTCTGCCTGCTGTGGGTGATGCGGCAGCCCCCAAGACAGGGAGAGGACCCCTGTGCTGAGTTGGCCCCGGCCAACAAGGAGAACCCAGCAGCTGCTCCCCCGCTCCCCACCAACAGGACTGGGAGAAAAGCGGAGACACAAAAGCAAGACAAGCTCGTGGGTCAAGGTAAGGAGAGTTTAGCAATCACTGCCCTATCTAGCCCCACCGCCAGGCTTCGCACCTCTGCGGGGCATTGGGCTGTCCCAGGGGGCCTCCTGCTTACCTGCCTGCTGCTGCCCCGGCCCCCAGATCCTCCCTGCCCTCCAGGGCAGCCCTTGCAGCATGCCCCCCCACATCCTGCAGCAGCCTGACTGGAGGGAGCTGCTCCTCCGTCCCCGACACCCGAGCAGAGCCCATTTCCCCTGTGTGAAAAGCCCTGCTGCCCTCCTGGCATCTCGCAGCCCAGCAGGAGATGGGTGAAACAGCGAGCAGGAGGCCAAGGGGTCTCCGCATGTGGCCCCTACCCTGCCCAGTGCATGTCAGCAGGGACCTACCTGCCCTCCCTGGTGCTCTGCAGCTCCAGTAGCGTCTCAGCCCAGCTCCCGTGCCATCTCAGCGCAGCCCCTGCACAGCCTCAGCCCACCCCTGACCCCACTCTTTATAGAGCCCCAAGCCCCTGCACTAGCCACAGTTTATTGGTTACACAGCAGGGAGATATTTTTTCCTTTCCTGGAAGTCAGGCTGTTATCTTTCAGGCAGTGCCAGAAAGTGAAACTTGGCAGTTGCTGGCTGTGCTGGAGCAGCCACATCCCCAAGCACTCCTCCACGGAAGGAAAGGGTGTTGCAGGAAGCACGGTTGAATGCATGACAGACACCAGGAGAGTCAGATCACGCTCCATTTTATTGCCCGAATAGCCTAACTTTTAGAGTGAACTTAACAGGGGCGGACAGTGTTTCACACAAGATTATTGCTCAAAAGCACTCAGACAAACAACTACAAGAAAACAACCCCACCTGCAAGAAAACTTGTGATTAGCAGTCACATAGACCTTGTCCTTGAAGCCAGCTACTGGTAACAATATTTTTCTGAATTCCTCAATTGGGCGATGTGGGAACACTGTCATGGGAACTTCTCATAGTTGCCCTGGTAGCTTGGTTTGCTCAGCTACAGCAAGCCATGGGATCTTTGCCGTTTCAAAAAATCCCGCAACAGAAGGGGAAGTGGAAGAAGCAGGCAGCTCTAAAGCAGAGCCATCACAGAAATGGGAGGGAGAAGAGACAGAAATCGTAGCAGAGTCAGAAGCCACATGAACCCTATCCCTGAGAGGGGTGCGAGGTAGCAAAAGGATTTCAGCTGTCACCTACGTGAGCACATTTTCACCTGGCTGCTCTGATGCTGGGATACTGGGGCTGGTAGCTGGGAATCAGAAGGCAAGGAAGCCAAGCAGCTGCAATCCCTCTCTAGGAAAAGGGTCCTTGCAAAGTGATTGGGAAAGGGCACAAGTCCTTAGCATCTGGAGATGGCCCACGTCAGGCGTGAAGGAAAGGTATCCATCCCCTCAAGGAAGGTACTGTACATCAGCCAGGCAAGTCGACCACCGTGGAGAAAGGTCTCCAGTACCTGAGGGAATGAGCTGTGCTCGAGACAGTTTATGGTGATGTGGATGATGACCAGGCACCCAAGGATCCAGATGAAATTTGTTCCACATGGTGGAAGTTTATACAGAGCACCACCGTCGTGTGCCAGCATGCTGCCAGTGATGAACTGGATTGATGGGATGGGACCAACAGTGTTTAGTGTCCGGCTAACTCCAGAATTATGAAGACAGTGGACTAATGGCATGCAGGCCCCAGTTTGCTTTCCCTTGCAGGGACGTCCAGTCCACCTGGAATCGACTGCCCCAGGGGTGGAAACGCAGCCCCACTGTTTGCCTTGGACTGATCCAGGCAACACCACAAGTCCATGGGGCTAGATGGGATCCACCGGAGGGTGCTGAGGGAGCTAGCAGATGTGATTGCTGAGCCAATCTTCTCAACCTGCGTGTTGAGAAGAAGACAGTTTAATAGGACAGAAAAGGAATGGATAATGATGATGATGGTGATTAATAATAAACCAACAAATACCCAAAGCAAGTGATACACAGTGCAATTGGTCACCAACCACTGACTGAAGCCTAACCCTTGCTTTAGCAGTGGCAGCCCCCCACCCAGGCTAGCTCCCCTAGATTTTATTGTTGAGCAGTACGCCCTGTCACAGAATCACAGAATTTCTAGGTTGGAAGAGACCTCAAGATCATCGAGTCCAACCTCTGACCTAACACTAACAGTCCCCACTAAACCATATCCCTAAGCTCTACATCTAAACGTCTTTTAAAGACTTCCAGGGATGGGGACTCCACCACTTCCCTGGGCAGCCTGTTCCAGTGTCTAACAATCCTTTCAGTAAAGAAGTTCTTCCTAACATCCAACGTAAAACTCCCCTGGCGCAAGTTTAGCCCATTCCCCTTCGTCCTGTCACCAGGCACGTGGGAGAACAGGCCAACCCCCACCTCACTACAGCCTCCTTTAAGGTACCTATAGAGAGCGATAAGGTCACCCCTGAGCCTCCTCTTCTCCAGGCTGAACAAGCCCAGCTCCCTCAGACGCTCCTTGTAGGACTTGTTCTCCAGGCCCCTCACCAGCTTCGTCGCCCTTCTCTGCACCCGCTCAAGCACCTCGATGTCCTTCTTGTAGCGAGGGGCCCAAAACTGAACACAGTACTCGAGGTGCGGCCTCACTAGAGCCGAGTACAGGGGGACGATCACCTCCCTAGCCCTGCTGGTCACACTGTTTCTGATACAAGCCAGGATGCCGTTGGCCTTCTTGGCCACCTGAGCACACTGCTGGCTCATATTCAGCCGACTGTCCACCATCACTCCCAGGTCCTTCTCTGCCTGGCAGCTCTCCAACCACTCATCTCCCAGCCTGTAGCTCTGCTTGGGGTTATTGCGCCCCAGGTGCAGGACCCGGCACTTGGCCTTGGTGAACTTCATGCAGTTGACCTCAGCCCATCGGTGCAGCCTATCCAGATCCTCCTGCAGAGCCTTCCTACCCTCGAGCAGATCGACACATGCACCTAACTTGGTGTCATCTGCGAACTTAATGAAGAGTGCGCCAGTCCAAGCCAAGAGCAGCCAGTTTCTTGAGGAGAATGCTGTGGGAAACAGTGTCAAAAGCCTTGCTGAAGTCAAGGTAGACCACGTCCACAGCCTTTCCCTCATCCACCCAGCGCGTCACTTTGTCATAGAAGGAGATCAGGTTTGTCAAGCAGGACCTGCCTTTCTTAAACCCATGCTGACTGGGCCTGATCACCTGCTTGCCCTGCAAGTGCTGTGTGATGACTCTCAAAAGCGCCTGCCAGCTCCAGCAATGCCAGCCACCAGCCCACAAACAGCTCCTGGGCTCACCACGGAGATTTTTGGAAGGTTCCCTTCACGGGACAGGCAGAGGAGACCTCCACGGGCAGCACAGGGAGCATTCTTGGCCAGCCAGAGGAATTGCAGCTGCACCGTGGACAGCTTGATGCACCCTGCCTGCCTGCCTGCCCCCTGCCAAGTCCTGCCCCAGCTCTCAGAGCCACGCGGCTCTCCCAGAGGAGCAGGACCAGGGACCTCCTGGGCCCCCCTAAAACAGGAGACAGGTCACCAACAGGGTGCTGGTGTGGTTCAGAATAACCCACTGGGATCGCAGCTCTGTGCCACTCACCTCCTGTTGCTTGGAAGTGACCTTCCCCTTCCAAAAAGGCATAATTTGTTTATGAGCAAGACCTTCAGCCCCCTCCCTCATCCTGCAGGACCTGCAGACACCCCAAAATGCCACAGACACCACCCCACATCCACGAGCATCCCCGAATCCCACATGCCCTGCTGCAGGTCAAGCAGCAGAGGATGATTTATTCAGCAGCGAGGAGAAGAGGGGCGCAGACCCCAGCTCTGGAAGGAGACGTGGGGCTCCCGGCAGAAGGCTCCTCTCCACCACAAAGCCAAGATTCCTGCAGAGGGAAGGGGGAAGCAGGAGGTCTCGCCCCTCACCCCAGAACTTTCTGATCCTCAGAGGTGGCTGAGGATACCCCGATGTCCTTACACTGGGAATGCCGTGGGAGCTGCAGCGCAGCACCACAACCCCGAGCTGGAGGCCGTGCGAGACGAGGCCTCAGCCCCGAGGAATTTCCATCCCAGCTTAATTCAGCGGCGGAGGACAGAACGCCAAATGCCTTACGAGATAATAGGCTTTGGAGTAACCACCAGATAGGGGAGGAGGAGGGCTGCAGGCCCATTAAATCTCATTATCCCTGTCACGGCCTCGAATGAGGGAACAAACGCCACACCAGAAGCGAGGCAGGGGAAGCCCCCTGCAGTTTGTCTGCTGGGGCTGTGCCCTGGGGAAGGTCCCAGCTCTTTCCCCTCTCCCCATTTCCCCATCTCAGCGATCCCATGGCCAGCATGGTGCAGCAGCAGCCTCCCTGCACCCCGTAGCCCCCACAGAGCCACCCTGCAACTCCCAGCCACGTCCCTCCAGCCACACGGATGGGACACGTCCCCTCAGCTCAAAGATTCACCCCCAGGGAGGCTTCTTCCAAGCAGAGGGCCACAATCTCCTTAAAACAATCTCCTTAAAAAAACCCTACCAGGATGAGGGACCCTCTGTCCAGCTCCGCCGCCCCCCATCTCCAGCCCCTGCTGGGTGGCGTTTCCAAAGGCAGCTGCTCCCATGCACAAAAAAAAGCTATTAACAGGCAATTTGATGGATCTCAGCGTAATTTACACTCGGAAACTCTTTACCTGGACGTGTGAGCTCGTGCAGGCTCTTGGCACAGCTGATGAGCATGGTTCTGGGGAAGGGGCACCACGTGCACACCCCGTACCTAACACGGCACCGATAAAGGTAGCAGGGAGGCCGGTGCTAGGAGCTCTGGTGCTAAGCCAGAGCCCATCAGTGGGGTCACGCTGCGTGCACCGAGGGCACCCAAGGCAGCCTTCAGCCTCCCTCCTCGCACGAAGAAGCCACCTGGGGGGTTCTGAGGAGTACTCAGGACCAGCACGGCCTGCAAGGGACAACTTGGTGCCACCACGGCACTGAGCTGCCTGCCATCGTTACGGGGTTTAGAGACACGAGCGGCTCGCAGAGCTTACACCCAACGTTCAGCACCAAACCAGGACGTTTCCGCAGGATCCAATTACGTGCGCGAGGAAGAAAACGCAGATTTACAGCCCAGATTCCACTAATAGCTTTCCCGGGCAGAAAAACACCGTGGCTTTTCAGTAATCCCATTAGCGGGAGGCAGCAGCAGACAGCACCCTGCTGTGCAGGCGCCCTGGCCTCAAACACCCAGAGGGGGCTGGGGGAGCCCCGAGGCAGGAGCAAGGCAGCGGGCGCTCGGCACAGCGGCCCCAGAACATCCAGGAGGCCGTTTCCTACAATCCCCCTTCGGTACGAGGGGGGCAGCTTGCCCCACGGGGGCTGAGAGGAGGCAGCGAGCCCGGCAGGCCCCAGGACCCGCAGCCGAGCCGTGCCAGGGCAAACAAACCCCCCCTGCACTATGCCCGTGCTCTGCTGCCACGCTTTAAGGGCGTTCAGTGCCACCGACCTGTTTGTTTTCCCCGAGGTCACTTCTCTGCTGGCACCAGGAGGGAGCGCGGGGGCAGCGAGGAGCGTGCAGGGAAGGGTGCGAGGGGTGGCCGGCGGCAGGGAGGACGCACGGGGCAGCGGGACGCTGGGGAGGAGGTGCTCGAGGTGCCCCCCAGCCTCGCTGCCTGCCCCATTTCCCTCTTCTCACCCGTTTTCACATGTTGCTGATGTCCACGAGCAGGCCTGAAGTCCCTCTGCTGTGAGAGGAGCTGCCACGGCGAGCAGAAGCCTCGTCCAGCTCCCCGAACCCCAAAGCCGAGTCTCCTTGCTCCTCCAGAGCAGGAATCGCAGGATCAGAGCAGGGATAGGGGAGGGAAACAAGGCAGAAATAGAAATGCACGAACAGGAACCTGACAGAACAGCCTTGTGACAGCCGAACAAAGCTTTTACGCTCATCTACAGCCCGCCAGGGATCTGGAGGGGGGCTGCAGGGCCCAGAGGGGGATCGGTCCCGAGCAGGCAGCTCTGCGAGCCCGCTCCTGGTGCCGAGTTTCAAGATGTGACCTGAAAGAGACAAAACATTTTTTTTCCCCCCCCAAAAAAACACATAACCCTCCGGCTCTGTTTGCAGAGAGGAGGAATGAGGGCTAGAGGAGGTTCACAACTACGAGAACCAGGCAGTGACTTTTTGGATGGAGCTCCTCGCAGCTACGATTCGACACTCAATGAACAAAGCATCAGGCTTTCAGTGCCACAAAGAAGACCCGAGATGGGCTGACCCTCCCTTGGGTTTCTCCTACCCCACAGCAGAAGGGAAAGCTTCTCACGGCAGAGTTTGGGCCTCCCTGGGAAGCTGCAAGCCCTCTGCCCTGCCGTCACTTCCCTCTGCGTCCCCGCAGCCACGACTCGGGACGAGATGCACAAGATGCACCCGGCCATCCCAGCAGGCTCAGCAGGAAGGCGCACATGAATATCTCAGATATTTGGAGCAAAAACAAAAAGTAAAAGACAGAGCTTTTGGTTTCGTTTGCTTTAAAGTGAACCTGAAGAGCAAAACGCCGCCAAGATGCGGCTCTGCTTTCCCACCCCTCTGTTACACGCATCCAGGAGGAAGGCACCCGGCTCCAGGAGCCGTCCCGTCCCTCTCTGTTGGGACAAAGGACGCAGAGGGATGCTGGTGGCAGGCGGCTGAGCAAAGCTGGGAGGGCTCCTGCTGCAGGATGAGGCAAGGAGCCTGCTACCTGCACCCCTCGCACCCAGTTCACACCTTGAACAGGACTGCAGTGGTCCCTGAGCACAGAGGGCTTCGTGTGTGGCTGGGAACGGCGATGCCACCACCGCCTGCAGCCCCGGCAGCTGGGTGGTTTTCACCCAAGAGGGGGCTTTCAGACAGGCAAGGGATGCTCTGAGCTGGGCTGAGGTTTCAGCCCCTCAATTTCCCTGCAGAACTGGAGAAAAAGAAGGAAGCAGCTCCACCTCACAGCTGCTCACCTGGAAGTATTGAAGGCCAGGAGGATGCTGAGCTTACGGCTCCCTGTGCAAGCGGCGCCTTGGGAAGGAGATGTTTAAAGGCAGGCACACGCGGGAGCCTCAGAGCAATTAGGGAGCCCTTGGGGAAGGAGTTAAGCGCTATCTGGCTTGCTGCTTGACCTAAATTTAATAAGGCATGCTACGCTACAAAATAGAACTGCGATTGATTTTTGTTACTTGCCCATGGTCAAAGTTGCGAGGACTTTGAGGCTATGTGTTGTACGATCATTCCCAGCTGGTACCAGTGAAGGAATGACAAGAATTAAGCAAAGAACTGAAGATGAATGATTGCAGGAACCAATTTGGAGACTGTATGGGGCGTGTGTGTGTGTGTGTGGATGGGGTGGCATGGCTACAAAACTACTGTGTAATTCTCCTATGAATTGCATTCTGTGTTCCATGTCTATTGCCCCGGCTGATATCAGTAATAGACTCTCTGTTTCAACAGCGTGTAGTACGGATTGTGGAATATCGATCTCTTCCAACAGTGGACCACGCGGTGGCATGTGTAAGGTTGGTCTGTTGTGGAACAGCTTGTCCTGGCGTTGGGGGTGGCCTTGGTTACAAAAATGGTCACTCTACACTTTGTTAATTCTCACTGCATCTGCCTGGACTGCATGTTGTAGCCCATGCTTGCTATCCTTTATACGCAGTTTCATGGCATCTCTATTTTGACACCATGCTGTATCGAAACCATGTACCGTGTGTAGGTGAGTACCAGCGTGTTCCACTCTCAGACCATACGGTGGCATGTGTTAGGACTAAAAACCGTTGTGTTGGTCTGATTTGAAACAGGCATTGTTGGTATGTTAACAAGCTAACTCATTAATAATTTCTTTGTCGTTCTATCGCTCGTGTGTGTGTGTGAGTGTATTTGACATCCCCAAACAGCTCACTTGCTTTATATACATATGTATATATAGCTGTTGTCTGATCATTGCTGGGCTGAACCCATCAGCTTCTGCCCCGGAATCTAACTAGAAGAGGGTAAGGGAAGAAAATTGTGGGGAACTTAATATAGCTCCTTTAAAACAACTGTTCAAGAAGGGAGTGGAATAGTGAAACAATGGCGGTAGCCTATGCCTTTTGGAGGAAAAATGGGCCTGAATCTTGTACTGCAAACTTTAATTAGGGATGGTCTTTTGGAGCCTTGTATGTCACCTTATAACACTCCAGTTTTACCAGTACAAAAGCCAGACGACTTGTACTGATTGGTGCAAGACCTCAGAAAGGTTGATGAGATAGTATGAAAACTCCACCCTGTGGTTCCTAACCCTTATACCCTGATGGGTCAAATTCCTTATGAGCACGAATGGTTCACTGTTACATATTTCAAGGATGCTTTTTGGGCTTGCCCATTGGATCCTGAAAGTCAGGATATTTTTGCATTTGAATGGGAAGACCCAGAAACAGGCCGTGAACAACAATATTTTGTTGTTTGTTGCACTGTTTTGCCTCAAGGATTCACTGAATCCCCCAGTTTGTTTGGCCAAATATTGGAAAAGATTTTAGAAACATTTCAGATCCCAGAAGGGGTGACATTGTTACAATATGTAGATGATTTGTTGATATCTAGGGGTAGAAAAATCAAAGGTAAAAGAAGCCACAAATGAACTCTTGAGTTTTTTAAGAGAACATGGGCTAAAAGTATCTAAGGTTAAATTACAATATGTAGAAAAAGAAGTCAGATAGACGGCAGACGGAGAATAAACCCTGAAAGGATTCAGGGAATTGTGCAACTTCCTCTACCTAGAACAAAGAAAGAATTAAGAAAAGTTTTAGGTTTAAATGGATATAGCAGATTTTGGATAGAGGCATATGCGCAGACAACAAAGAAGTGATATCTCAAATTATTAGAGGAAAACCTCAGTGTATTGAACTGGACTGAAGAAGAAAAAGAAATAGAGGAACAGTTAAAACAACTGCAGCACCAGTCTTAGCTCTTCCTGCCCTAAAGAAATCATTTCATCCTTTCATAACTGCAAGTGACGGTGCTGCTTTGGGGGTCTTAACCCAAGAATGGGACGAGACAAGAAAACCTGTAGCATATCTGTCTAAATTATTAGATGCTGTATACCGGGACTGGCGAGTGTATTCAGGCAGTGGCAACAACTGCCTTACTGGTGGAAGAGAGCAGGAAAGAATTAACCACTGGGGGGCAATGCAGTGTTGTTACCCCTCACCAAGTGAAGACCATCCTTACTCAGAAAGCAGGAAGGTGGCTGATAGACTCTAAAATACTGAAATATGAAGCTGTCCTGACTGAAAAGGATGATTTAACTGTAACTCCTGAATCTGTTTTGAATCCTGCCTCCTTCATGTCAAAGGGAATTGAAGATCCAAAGGATGTGGAACATAACTGCTTAGGTCTAAGAAATGAGCAAACAAAGATCAGATTAGATTTACAAGATGTACCCTTGGATGAAGGGGAAATATTGTTCACAGACGGATCTTCTAGGATGATACAAGGAAGGCTATGCAATGGTTATGCCATTGTTAAAGGAATAGACGGGAAAGCTGAGGAAGTGGGAAGACTGCCTATTAATGGGCCAGCTCAAACTTGTGAATTATATGCATTAAATCAAGCATTTAAGTTGCTACAAGGGAAACAGGGAACTATATATACAGATTCTTGATATACATATGGGGTGGTAAATACATTTGGAAATAATTTGGGAAGAAAGGGGTTTGGTTAAGGGAACAGAGGTAAATGTAACAAATGGCTCAGTCTTCAAAATAGGACTATATTTTTATTTTAAAATATTTTATTTATAAAAAAAAATATATAAAATATTTTATTTATTAAATGTAACTATTACGTTTACAATTTATTAAAGGAATAGAGGTAAGCAACCAACACTGGGTGCGCCGGGAGTCTGTGCTCCACCAAGATGCACACCAGTTACATCAAGCAGCTGATTTTTATGCTGCTAGGCTAATACATATTCATTACTACTTCTAAAAAAAACAGGGCTATTATAATTAGTTTCCGGAATCCAAGCCCTCCTACTGGAGCATGCGTATCAGTCTCTGGTGGTCCCTCTGGGGGTCTCTGGGGGTCTCTCATGCTGAAGGCTCATCGTCTTCCTCCCTCTTGTCCTTCTCCTTTGTCCAACTTGGCTGGATGTCAGAGACTGTGCAACATCCCCTGCAAGCTTTGTCTTTTAGTTGTTCTTCAGCTCTCCCCGTCTCCCTAATCTCCTGGCCAGTTATCAGAGACTTGCATAGTGTCCCATGCAATAGTCATAACAGTTAGCAGTTATTCTGAAACCCCCCAGATATCAGAGACTTCAAGGAAAAGCCTACAAATACATTTCCCTTCAAGCTCTCTATTGACACGAAATGCTAAAACATTCCTTTGCAAAATACAAGAATTATATACATTAACCACTCTGTTTTTCTTAGACTTGTGGTTATACAAGGGTATGTAAGACAGAAGGTCACATTCATCATACCATGATGCCCTAGCATTGTTCCATACTGACACGAATCAGGTGAACATATCTCACATAACTACTGAATGTGACTTGTGACTGGGGCCAGATGGGATCCACCTGAGAGTGCTGAGGGAACTAGCAGATGTGATTGCTGAGCCAATTTCCATCATGTATCAGCGGGCCTAGTCAACTGGAGATGTTGCAGATGACTGGAGTCTTGCAAATGTGACACCCATCGATAAGAAGGGAATGGGCCCAAGTTGTGCCAGGGGAGGTTCAGGCTGGAAATGAGGAGACATTTCTGCTCAGAAAGAGCAGTCAGGCATTGGGATGGTTGCCCAGGGAGGTGGTGGAGTCACCATCCCTGGGGGGTGGTAGACAAAGGGTAATGACTTTAAACTAAGAGGGGAGATTTAGATTAGAAATTAGGAAGAAAATCTTTAATATGACAGCAGTGAGGCACTGGCACAGGTTTTCTAGAGATGCTGTGGATGCCCCATCCCTGGAGATGTTCAAGGCCAGGCTGGATGGGGCTTTGAGCAACCTTAATCTAGTGGGAAGGTGGGCCTGCCCATAGCAGGGGGATTGGAACTAGATGATCTTCAAAGTCCTTTCCAACCCAAACCATTCTGATTTTATGATTCTAGGAGAATTGTGGCTCACCTTGAAATGAAGCACGCAGTGACCATTCCAGTCCAACTCAGATTCTTAGCAAAGACTACAAAGCATTATAATGAATCACCACTCTTGACAGCTCTTCAGGAGACTCTGGTCATTGGGTTTGCAGCAAGATTGCAGGAAAAGTGCACAGTAAACACCCCCTCCCACTGCACTGGTACAGGCAGAGACACTTCCATGTTCTCCAGACCCTTTTTGTTCAGTTGCCATCTGTCCGTCTTGACAGCACAAACGCTAAGCTCACGCACTGCTGACAGCTGCTGGGGAAGCTGCAAAGCTGTCTAATTCTCTACATTGGTTATAAAGGGCTTTTACCCAACACAGGAGTGCTTGGCAAAAGCAGTTGGGGTGGCTAGGAGCTGCAGGGAAGTTTGCCAGGCTCATGAGTAGGGATGGCTCATGGAAGTGGGGGCACATCTTAACCTAGGACATATACCTAATAACCACAGAGTTAAAATCACTGTCTAAATCTGCATAGGCTGCTGTGTTAATTGCTTTAATGGCATCAGAAAGAGAACAGCACCTGAGTACTGAGCTTATGAATGCAAACAACAATCCCAAAAAACAAAATAGCCAAGTTCCCCACAAATGTTCACCTGCTCGCAGACCCCGCTGTCCTTTCTGCAAGTGTGACAAGTATTGCTGCAGGGAAACTGTTCTTTTCCCAGTGTCATTTCTTTTCCCATAGCAGCTGATAAAACTGGTCCTTTCTCATGCTGCCTTTGCTCTTCATCTGGCACTTGGTCTTGATCTTGGCGGTATGACTGCTTGCTACCGGAATATTTTTCTAGTTTGCTTTAAGACAAAGCTGGTGTAAATATTTATGGCAAAAAAGGAAGAGGACTTTGACTTTATCACACAGCAAGGGAATCGCTGAGCAGCAGCATGAGAAGCACTCCTTAGTTCACCCAATATTGCAGCAATTACATTTTGTTTTATTGACATGTTAAAAGTCATAATCATTACAAGAAGATTTTGTGGTTATCCTCGTATTATGTTCTTCTAAAATGCAAAGCACTTGCAGTTTTTCCTTCATACCAACCTAGCCTACCATTTCTCCAGTTCAGCGAGTGCATTCTGCTTTGTAACTGTCTTCCAGGAAGCAGGGATTTCTCCTTTGCCATGAAATTTCCCATTGTAGTATTGTTCTAGCTGTGTCCTGAAAGAAGACACAAACCATTTCCAGTATGCTGGCATGGATGGATCAGGAGGAATGTTCCAAGTGGAATAGGGATGTCCCGCATCCCGGTATTTCTTGTAGGGGATTGATCTGTCTTCACCAATCCTGAATAAGCAGTCACTTGAAACACTGCTAGAACAAATATCAATTTTAAAGTTGTCTGTTTTATGCCATTTAAATAGTCTCCTTTTATACCATTTGCATCCTACCAAAAATTGTGGACGATGGAAGACAACCTGGTGGTCTCCGTCATGGTTTGGCATAGTGTTAGTGCAAACAGCCCCACAAAATGGACACTGCTCCTGGCACCCTGCAAACTGCTCAGCCACTATTGTGTGAGGCTGCCTTTCAAAGGAGCTCATACGAGCTTCTTCAAACTCTTTCCTGAGATCATCAATAACGGGAGACAGTGCTTCTGTCATGGCATTATTCAGGAACTCTATGTCTGTTATCTCCTGATGTTCAATGCCCTTCAGGTCGCTCCTGGGCAAGCTTAGCACATCTCCGAGTGCTCTGCAGAATTCATCCAGCCAAAGAGAGATTTTATCTTTTCTGTCTTTTCTGTCTTTGACAACCATGGTTGATGCAAAAACTGCTGACTGAATGTTTTCATAGTAACGAGAGAGGGAGTCTCTTAAAAACATCTCTAGCCTTCTGTTCTTATCTAAACAGTATGTCTCAACTTTTGTCTTAATGTAATTATTTAAAAACTCTCCTGGGGCATTAAGGTAATACATGAAATTTTCAAAATTTTCTTCTTCTGCTAGGTATTTCAGCATGTAATTTTCCAGAGTGGATCTATTGCCTCTGAAATCTGGAATTTTATCCTTCACGTCTCGAGCTATGTCAAGAGCTGTCTTCTCATAGATGGCGTGTCGAAGAGCCGGGGCAATCTTTCTGCACAGGAAATCAGCAAATGTTGTGATACTAGAGGCTCCTTGGCAGGAAATCTGGAAACATTTGAAGAAGTCTTCTCTCTTGCTCTCCAGGTAGATGACTGGATCATTTGCTTTCCTGAACGCTGCATGCATGTCTTTAAACCTTTCTGCTGCCATTCTGCACAGGTACAGTGATAATTCCATTCTGTAATCTTTATTAAAACTGTAATTTGCAGTTGTAGGGACAGAGTTCATACCTTCCTTCACTTCATTTAGTATTTCATGAATAAAAGTTCGACTGTAATCCATTTTGTCCCTTTCCTTCTTCTCAATGTTTGCCTTCACACGCATTATGATGCTCTCTGTAATGTGGTGCATATTGTTCACGTCGGCATCGTCCAAACTCTTAGAAAAGATGCGGAAGCCTTTTTTCTTAGACACGTGTTTCTCTATGTCAAGACAAAAGACATTCTTTTGGGAAAACTTTCTGATTCGTTTATCTACCTTGGGCTCCTTAAAGTGATCTAGAAGGACATTTTCTATATCCACATCGATGTCCACCTCTTCCAGAGGGGGAGTAGCAGAGGACACTTCAGTAACCCACTGCTTCCAGATAGAATTGAAGTGGTTTCTCAGTTCACTTTCACCTAATTTCTGGCCTTTTAGAGACAGGGCCAACTCTCTGCTCTTTCTCAGGAGCTCGTTTTCATATTCAGACTTCCTCTCATCCAGTTTACTCTGGCTCTTCTTTACTTCTATAAGTTTCTCACACTTCCTTCGCGTTTCAACAAGAAGGGACTCTCTCAGTTCTTTCAGCTTCAGTTCCGTGCTGCTTTTCCACTGGATCAGTATTTCATGGTCTTTGTCTTCACTGAAGAATGTTTCCATGTTCTTGGTGATGGCATCACTTCTCTCTTGCACCAGTTTTTCAAGGTGTTCCGTGGTGACTTTCCCCAACTCCCCATTCCGCACCTTGTTTTCCAGTTTCATTTGCAAGTCTAAGATGTGACTTCTCAACTGCCAGGTCCACTGACTAAATGCAGTTTCCAGTTTCTTGTAGGCAGCAATCTCCACTGAATTCTTGAAGCTGAAAACAAAGTTTTCATTCAGCAGGGCATTCCACAGGTCACTAATACGAACTTTCAGGCTGGAGAGCCTCAAAACGCTGTTGTGCGATTCCTTCTTGGCAGCTTGGAGAATTTTGCTCTTTAATTCCTGGACGTTCTGGCTGTAGGTGGGGTTGGGCGGTGCCATCGGTGGGTTTCCTTCCCACAGGTGAGCAAAGTAATGAATGTGGGTGTTCATGTCAAAGCGGATGACGTCGTTGAAGCAGGTGATGTCACAGAATTCCTGCTGGGCCGCGGTCACGGTCATTTCATCCAGCTTTTCCTGCAGACGTCTTTGTCCTTCCATGTTCTGTTCCTTTGCGGTTATTTCGCCCACGTTTTGGTGCACAAAGAGGCAGCCTGGGGAAATATTAACTTGCTTCATCCTCAGGAAAGCCTGCACAGCAATCTGAAGGACGTCTTGCATTTCCGAAGGATTTTCTCCAAAGATGTTGATCAGAGTCATGTTGCCGATGCCGATGACAAAGGTGGCCAGCTCATTGTCATGGTTAAGTGACTGCTTATTGGCCATCTCTATGGCACGAAGTCCTTCTGTGTCAACAACGAGCATGTAATCAAAGTTCAAATCCTGTTGGAGCTTCTCATCCACTGTAATGAGCTGCATAAACGCTCCCCGGGTGCACCTCCCTGCGCTGACGTTAAACTGGAGACCAAACATGGCATTCAGCAGGGTTGACTTCCCTGTGCTCTGGATGCCAAGCACGGAAAGCACAAATACTCGCTTGTCCCCTAGCTTCTCAATTAACCTGTCAAAGATGGCTCCAATCCATTGCAGTGGTATGTAAGAAGCATCACCGTCCATCAGCTCAATGGGATACCCTAAAAGCATCAGATTGGCAGCAATTTCAGGTAGTTTGACATACCATTTTTCTTTGGAGTTTGTTGATTCCAGTGCCTCATAAATCTGCCCCACCTCTCTCAAAATATGCTCAAGGCCAATGGACGAATCATTGATTTCATCAGACAGGGCATCTAATTTCTTCATCAATTGAGTTTTCAGGTTGTTATTTCCATTGCTTTTCTTTAATGCCAGGATTTGAGACCAGAAGTGATGATACTTTCTCTTCAGCTCATCAAGGTGATCAGAGGAGATGTCGTCCATGAAGATCTTCATCCACTGCAGAAAGAATTTCTTGGTATTGTCTGGCTGTGACTGGAGAAAGCCAAGGACTGTTTTCATCAGCTGATTGAGGGGAAACGCTTTGCCTAGTTGCTTTCTTCGTATTGCTGACTTCTCCAATTCAATTTGGCTCCGATGATGCTCTATGCTCTTGTTCCTCTTTTCCTGCAAGCGAGTGAGTTCTTTGTCCTTTTTACACCACAGGTACCACAGTTTTCCCTGAAGAGGCAGTAGCTGTGATTTGATCTCAGACAACTTCTCCTTCTTCAACAGATTCACCAGTTTGATTGCCGTTTCTTTGGCTGTCACGCACGCTTCTGCATCTTCATCGACTTGGAAGCCGTGCTGGTGAGCTGTGCTCAGGCATGCATTGAGGCTAACAAGCGTGCTCGACCCTTCCACTAGGTCTCGGATGGTTTTTTTCAGCTCACCCACTAATTCTGCTTCATTTCTGTTCTTGATCCCTATTCTTATGTTTTGGCTAGATCGGCCAGCTGCAATGCTCTCTTTCTCAGTGAAAAGGCAAACCAAAGGTCTCTGAGACTCCCACAGATCACGTAAAATTCTCCTGCCTTTCTTCTCATTACTCTGATCAGACTCAGAAACAAGAACCACGTTCACGGCAGAGATCTCCTGTAAAAACTGCAGCTGGGGTTCGTGATCCCTTGCATCTCCATGCAGGTTACAGAAAGCAACAGGGCCGTTAAAGCTGTCATCGTCGCTACCACGTGGAATGTACCAGGAGATCTCCACAACACCTTTCATCAGGAAGCAGTCTTTGGTGCTGCCTTTGCAATGGCGGTGGAAAAAAGTGTCGTGTTTTCTCATGCTCAGCAGGGCATTCAGGAGCTGAGACTTGGAAGAGGAAGGAGAGCTGCCGATGCGGAGGAAGGACACGACGGGCATCTCTGCCTGATAAATGAGTTTGTTTTTGTGACTGCTAATGCTCGTCTCCTCTCCCGATCTCACCGTCCCTTTCCAGCTCTTCTTGATTTGGCTGAGGGACCAGAGAGGGAACTCTATCTGTGAAGTGCCCGGGTTTGGTACCAGGAGGGGTAGTGCAAACTGGCAGAAAGCGAGCTTGGATGAAAGGTACTGTCTCATGAAATCATCAGCACAATGAAAAATTGCCATCTGGAGGTCCATGGGGTGCACATGACTCTCCCTGCTTGCAGATTCAGGGGCTCCTTTGTCCAAGTCACTGAAAAAGTCATCAAAGGAATCAAAGGGCTCGTGCTCCTCCCCTGAGGTGTTTGGTGTGGGAACAACTCCTGGCTTACTTGTCTCCTTGCAAGTCAGGTACCTCACCCGGTAATCCACGGTCAGGAGCCTTTTCAGGAAGTAAAATGGTAGCTCGCTGTCCTTGCTGGGCTGGCTGTCGTGTACAGATGTCTGGTGTATTCTGTGGAAATCTTCTGTACCCATTTTTCTTGGATAGTACCTTTCCAGCCCGAGGCGCTTAAGTAAGTTGAGGAACTCCGGGTTTGCAGTGGTTTGATTTGCTTTGGATTTGCTGCTGTCTGATTTGGGATTGCACTGACTGGGAGGCTGCATGCCTTGAAAAGCATCTTCCAGGTCTTTCATTATACTGTCTTTGTTCAGGTTGCCAGATGTGTCCTCCACTTGCCCATCGATGAAGGATTGCAAATCTCTTTCCAGCATCTCCCAGTCTCTGAATGCACTGTGCTTTTCGAGGAGAGCTTTCATCTCTGTGGACCATGTGTTTTTCATCTTTTCTTTCATGAAAACTAAGCGGTCATTCTTCTGCTCAGGGGTCACCTTCTTGTTTTCGGATGTTACGTTGAGCCCCGTCAGCAGCAGGAAGGCCTGAGCTCTGCAAGCATCCTGTTCCTTCAGGCTCTGATACTCGTTATGTGCCACGCGCATTTCCTCTATCATGAAATTAATTTCTGGACACCCAAGGAGGCACTGAAAAGTGCCGCTTTCTACTTGGTATCCTGTGCTGGTTGTAACTAAGAGCACTAAGAGTTCTATGTCTTCCTGTGCCCTTTGCTGCAGAGACTGGAGCAAGGAAGAAACAGACTGGCTTACAGTGAAGGTGGCTTTGATCTTTGCCTCATGAATGGCAGATGCAGAAGTTGCCGGTGCGTAGGTGACTTCCATGATGTACTCCTTCATTTGCAGCAGTGTTATATTGAGATCTTCAAGACTGGAAATACTGGGAGTTTTGGGAAGTGTGTGCTCCTTCTGGAAGACCCATTGCATAATGAAGGAAGCCCTGGGGAAGTCCCTGACAGAATAGATGTGAGGATCCAGCAGGCTCTGCAGCAGAGATTTGATGTAGGTGGTGTTTTCTGGAGAAGACCTCTGGCAAAAAGAAACAGTGTTCACCAGGAACTCCTGCAATGCTTTGTCTGACAGACATATGTTGATCCAGACACTGTGATTCTTTGTTCTCTTATTCAGACCCTGTTTAAAATCTATCAACGTGAGCAGTTTCTTTTCATCAACTGTCCCCTCCCAGGTCTTCACTTGCTCCAGGAAAGCTCTGGCCTCTTCTATGGCACTGGCCAGTTCCTCTCCAAAGATCACACTGGTGCTGTGGTCCATTAGCGCTTCATAGACAGTCCTGAGGCCGCTGCCCATTTGATGGGAGGCTTTAAAATCGCTGCTGTGGTTGGACAGGATTATGTCCCACACTGGGATCAGCTGAAAGCCCCGGTCAATCACACACCAGGTTGTGTTATTGGCCACAAGCCCGCATTTCCACTCGGGAAGGGAATCCGTCTCTGCTGGGCCACCTGTTTTGGTCACATAGAGCTGAACTGCTCTGTGGGTGCTGCTTCTGTCTCTTCCCTGAAATGATGCCTGTGAGCTGGAGTTTGAAGCATCCCCCTTCACTCCCCACTTGGTACCGAAGCCGCTGAAGCTAGCCCCGACGTAGCTGTTCAGTGCTTCAGATGTTTGTTGCTTCATTTCATCCCATTGCTCTGCCCTGAAACCTTCGGCAGATGCTTTCCACCAGAATATTCCCCCAAAGTGGAGGGGTCCCTGGTTCACGTGGGACCCAAACCTGCTGAAGAAGCTGGAGCACCTGCTCTTCAGTAGGTGGAACCTGTCTGCCTCCTGGGTGATGCTCAGAAGCTTTTCGATGTCTTGCAGCTCTCGCAGGGCTGCGTCTGAGAGGCGAAGCTGGTCCATTTGGAAGTAGTAGGAGGCCAGAGGGATGTATTGGTACTTGGTGGTGCAAATGTACGCCTGCTCGGAGCATGACCGACGGGAGTCCTCTGACTGTGAGGACTTGCTGTAATCTACACCTGTTTCAACACTGAACCTCCAGAACCCAGCTTTGACAGAAGCATTGATGCTGAACCCCAGCTGCTCCATGGACTTGGTGAAAGTGGCTTCTGCTGCAGAGGAGGAGAACTCCTTCCTCTCAAGCAGCGACCCTTGCACTGGACCAGTAAGCATGAAGCCATCAGGGACCCTGATGAGTTGCTCTCGCTTTGCCAGCACATCCTCCAGGCTCTTGGTTTGGTAAATCCCCTGCAGAGCCAGGCCTCCCGATGCCCGCCTCAGGACCTCCTCATCAGAGACGTTCTCCCTCTTCCCCATGGACTTCTCCTGCTGCTCCAGTTGCTTCCGGATGCTCACCAGCTCATCCAGCAATGCCTTCTCTGGAGGTGCCCAGTACTCCTTGGGAATGTCCATGGCTTGCCATAGGGCCTCCTCTTTCTGTCTTATCATTTCCTTGCTGTGGCTGCAGCTCTTCTGCATTTCTTCCAGCTCCTGTAGGATTGACTTGGCTTCTTCTTGTCTCTGCTTCATCACATCCAAGCGCTGCTTCTGTACTTCATCAACAGCTCTTTTGTTGTCTGTGATTCCTAGGAGCCTTTGGATTGCCTTGGTCTCCCAAGGGTACCGTACTTCGCACTCCAGTTTAAGGCAGTCTTCATATTGCAGATGTTTCAAAGCATCTCTTGACTTAACACCCAATATCTCTGACAGTTTGGGGAGCCAGTATTCTTCATCAAGTCCTTCCTTCTCAAATGCTTCTGCCAGCAATTGCTTAGCAATTCGTGCCTTTTCCCCAGCATCTGCTCTCTCCTCCTGTGACTCCATGGCTGTGGAAGGGGAAAAGAGACTTTGGTTACATCAGGTTAGAGGAGGCCACCACCCCTTAGAAGAGGCCTCTCCATAGTTCCTGGCTCAGGGATTTCTTTTGCCTTGCTGCTGGAACCCAGCCTCGGGCACCCCCGAGATAGGCAGACACAGACAGAGAGACACACGCAACCACTGGCACGGCTACACAAATAGCCATGGACAAGGCGCTGCCTTCAACAGCACCCATGTATAAGCTGCTGTGATGGTTCCGCTCGAGTGGACAGCTGAGCTCCACCACAGCCGGTTTCTCACTCCCCCTCCTCAAAGAGGAAAGGAGAGAAAATGCGATGAAAATGGCTCAAAGGTTGAGAAAAGGACAAGAAGGTCATGCAGTAATTATTTGTGAGGGGAAAACAGACACAGCATAGGGAGACAGAACTGTAGGGGTTGGAAGGGTCCTCGAAAGACCATCGGGTCCAACCCCCCTGCCAAAGCAGGTTCCTCAAAGCAGGCTGCCCAGATAGGCGTCCAGAAAAGCCTTGAATATCTCCAGAGAAGGAGACTCCACAACCTCCCTAGGCAGCCTGTTCCAATGCTCCGTCACCGCCACTGTGAAGAAGTTCTTTCGCATGTCAGTGCAGAACTGCCTGGGCTCTAACTTGCAGCCATTGACCCTTGGCCTATCCCCACAAACCACTGAGAAGAGGTTGGCTACATCCTTCTGTCCCCCACCCCTCAGATATATACACTGAGGAGATCCCCTCTCTGTCTTCTCTTCTCCAGGCTGAACAGACCCAGGTCTCTCAGCCTTTCTTCATAGGGAAGATGCTCCAGGCCCCGTATCAACTTTGTGGCCCTCCGCTGGACTCTTTCCAGGAGATCCCTGTCTTTTTTGTACCGGGGAGCCCAGAACTGGACACGGTACTCCAGGTGAGGCCTGACCAGGGCAGAGTAGAGGGGGAGGATCACCTCCCTTGACCTGCTGGCCACGCTCCCCTTAATGCATGCCAGGATCCCATTAGCCCTCTTGGCCACAAGGGCACAGTGCTGGCTCATGGTCAACCTGTCGTCCACCAGGACCCCCAGGTCCTTCTCCTCAGAGCTTCTCTCCAGCAGGTCATCCTGTAGTGATCCATGCGGTTGTTCCTTCCCAGGTGCAGGCCCCAAAACTCGCTCTTATTAAATCTCATTTGGCTTCTTCCTGCCCATCTGTCCAGCCAGTCCCGGTCTCGCTGAATGGCAGCACAGCCTTCTGGTGTGTCAGCCACTCCTCCCAGCTTTGTGTCATTGGTGTACTTGCTGAGGGCAGACAATATTCCCTCATCAAGGTCGTCGATGAAGATGTTGAACAAGACCGGACCCAGCACCGGCCCCTGGGGAACACCGCTAGTCACAGGCCTCCAGCCAGACCCTGCTCCTCCGATCACCACCCTCTGAGCTTGGCCACTCAGCCAGTTCTCAACCCACCTTACTGTCCACTCCTCTATCCCACACTTTCTCAGCTTTGCTATCAGGATGTCATGGGAGACAGTACCAAAAGCCTTGCTAAAGTCAAGGTAGATGACATCCACCGCTCTCCCCCCATCTACCCAGCTGGTGATGCCATCATAGAAGGCAACGAGGTTGGTCGAGCACGACTTCCCCTCAATGAATCCATGCTGACTACTCCTCATAGCCTTCTTCTCTTCCAATTGCTTGGAGATGGCATCCAGAACAAGCTGCTCCAATACCTTTCCAGGGACAAAGGTCAGACTGACTGGCCTGTAGTTTCCCGAATCCTCCTTCCTGCCCTTCTTGAAGACCGGAATGACATTGGCTGTCCTCTAGTCTTCAGACACCTCACCCGTTCTCCAGGACCTTTAAAGATGATAGAGAGCCGTTCGGCGATCACAGCTGCCAACTCCCTTAGCACACGTGGATGCATCCCATTGGGACCCATGGATTTGTGTGTGTTGAGCCCACTCAGACACTCCTGAACCACTCCCATGTCCACCAGGGGGGAGCCCTCCATTTCCCAGACCCTTTGTCCTATTGTCAGGGGTGAGGAGTCCGGGGGGAGTGTCCTTGGAGCAAAGACTGAAGCAAAGAAAGCATTCAGTATCTCTGCCTTCTCAGCGTCTCCTCTGACCAGGACACCCCCTCATTCAGCAAGGGACCCACATTATCCCTAGTCCTCCTCTTGCTGTTTACATACTTGAAAAAACCCTCTTATTATCCTTTATCTCTTTTACAAGCCTCATCTCTAGGTGGACTTTAGCCTTCCTCGTTGCGTCCCTGCAGGCCCTGACAACACATTGTGTTGGGTCTGTCTGAGCTGGAGTCACCTTTTCCCTGCAGCAGCCCGCACAGTGCTGTGCTCTGCACTCGTAGCTGGAACAGCACTGATATCACTCCAGTGGTGTGTCTATTGCTGCGTAGTGCTGGCACAGCATCAGGACTCCTTCCAAGCCCCCAAGAGCCAGCAGGCTGGGGGTGGGCAAGTGATGGGGAGGGGACATTGCCGGGGCAGCTGACCTAAACCAACCAAAGGGATATTCCATAACACCTGATGTCACACTCAGCAATAAAAGGGGGGGCTCTCGTGGGGGAGGGGGCTGTTCCTCCTGAACAACCACTACGCGTTTTGAGGCCCTGCTTCCCAGGACGTGGCCGAACACCGCTCGTTGATGGGAAGTAGAGAATAATTTGGTTTTTCTCTCTCTCTGTGCTTCCGCGCGGACTGATTGTTTCTTTTGTTTCTGTTTTTCCTTCCCATTCCCTTTCCCTTTAATTAAACCTTTCTCATCTCAAACCTCGAGTTCTCTGTGTTGTATTTTCTCCCCCTTCCTCTTTGAGGAGAGGGGGAGTGAGAGAGCGGTTGTGGTGGAGCTCGGCTGCCCACCTGAGTAAAACCACCACACACATCTATACTCCTCCCAAGAGGACAGGCCCTTTTTCCACATTTCACAGATCTTCCTCTTCCTTTTATTCTTATTGATGAACTCCTTGCTCATCCACACGGGCTTCCTGCCCCCCTTCCCCGATTTCCTATTCCTCGGGATGCACTGACCCTGAGCATGGAAGAAGTGCTGCTTAAATGTAGCCGAGCTCTCACAAGCACCCTTGCCTTCTAGCAACCTATCCCATGAGATACTTCCAAGCAGGTCCCAGAAGAGGTCAAAGTTGGCTCTTCGGAAGTCCAGGGTAGCAATCCTGCTTTTAGCTTTACTTCCTTTGCCTAGTTCTATCTGGAACTCCACCATCTCATGGTCACTGCATCCCAAGCTGCCCCCAACCTTCACATCGCTAACAAGGCCATCCCTGTTGCTAAGAACGAGGTCCAGGAGCACCCTCTGCCTCGTCGGCTCCTCCACCACCTGCATCAGAAAATTGTCCTCAACACTTTGTAGGAACCCTTTGGACTGCTTGTGCCTGGCCGAGTCGCTTACCCAGCAGATGTCTGGGTAATTGAAGTCCCCCATGAGGACCAGCGCTCGTGATCGTGAGGCTACTAGCAGCTGCTCGTAGAAGGCCTCATTGACTTCCTCCTCCTGATCTGGAGACCTGTAGTAGACCCCCACCACTGTGTCTCCCATACCAGCCCACCCCTTAATTCTCACCCACAAGCTCTCCACTTGTCCTTCACCCTCCCCCAGCTGGAGCTGGGTACACTCTAATTGCTCCCTCACATAAAGGGCAGCCCAACCCCCTCTCTTCCCCAGCCTGCCTTTCCTAAAGAGGACATAGCCCTCCATGACTGCGTTCCAGTCATGCGAGCTGTCCCACCACGTCTCAGTGATCGTACTGAGATCGTGGCCCCTCGACCGAACACAGATCTCAAGCTCATCCTGTTTGTTTCCCATGCTCCGTGCATTGGTGTACAGGCACTTTAGGGAAGCAGCAGGTGCAGTTACTCCTGGGGGGATGCAAGAAGAAGATACTGGACAGGGGATTGGGAATGCTACCTTCTCTGAGGAGCCCTCAGACAATCCTATGGGAGAGCTGAGAAGTTTTTCCCTGTCTTCAACAGTGACAGCAGTGATGACTTCACAGAATCACAGAATCACAGAATTTCTAGGTTGGAAGAGACCTCAAGATCATCGAGTCCAACCTCTGACCTAACACAAACAGTCCCCACTAAACCATATCCCTAAGCTCTACATCTAAACGTCTTTTGAAGACTTCCAGGGATGGTGACTCCACCACCTCCCTGGGCAGCCCGTTCCAGTGCCTAACAACCCTTTCAGTAAAGAAATTCTTCCTAACATCTAACCTAAAACTCCCCTGGCGTAACTTTAGCCCATTCCCCCTCGTCCTGTCACCAGGCACATGGGAGAACAGGCCAACCCCCACCTCACTACAGCCTCCTTTAATGTACTTATACAGAGCAATAAGGTCACCCCTGAGCCTCCTCTTCTCCAGGCTGAACAAGCCCAGCTCCTTCAGCCGCTCCTCATAGGACTTGCTCTCCAGGCCCCTCACCAGCTTCGTCGCCCTTCTTTGGACCCCCTCAAGCACTTCCATGTCCTTCTTGTAGCGAGGGGCCCAAAACTGAACACAGTACTCGAGGTGCGGCCTCACCAGAGCCGAGTACAGGGGGACGATCACCTCCCCAGCCCTGCTGGTCACACTGTTTCTGATACAAGCCAGGATGCCGTTGGCCTTCTTGGCCACCTGAGCACACTGCTGGCTCATATTCAGCCGACTGTCCACCATCACTCCCAGGTCCTTCTCTGCCTGGCAGCTCTCCAACCATTCCTCTCCCAGCCTGTAGTTCTGCTTGGGGTTATTGCGTCCCAGGTGCAGGACCCGGCACTTGGCCTTGGTGAACTTCATGCAGTTGACCTCAGCCCATCGGTGCAGCCTATCCAGATCCTCCTGCAGAGCCTTCCTACCCTTGAGCAGATCGACTTCCCCCAGCCCTTCTCTGTCACCTTTAGCTCCCCTCCCTTCCCCCATCAAACCTAGTTTAAAGCCCTGGTAATCAGCCCAGAAAGCTTGCTCCCCAAAAAAATTGCGCCCCACTTGGTGTCTGTCCATAGCCCACATACCCAACCTCTCAAAGGACGGCCCAAGATCAAAATACCAAAATCCCTGGTCCAGACACCACCCCGTCAGCCAGTCATTTCTCTGTAAAAGCCTTGCAGGTGCCAAGGTCAGTGAAGAAGGAGGGGGAGAGGTGCTCCAGGCACCGGAGCAGAAGTCCCCTGTGGCCTGTGGTTAGGCCCATGGTGAAGCAGGATGTCCCCCTGCAGCCCATGGACTACCACGGTGGAGCAGGGTTCCACGCTGCAGCCCGTGGAGGAGACCACGCAGGAGCAGGTGACCTGGCAGGAGCTGCTGCCCGTGGGGGAGCCAGGTTGGAGCAGTTTTCTGCCGAGGGATGGACCTCGTGGTACGGACCCATATCTGGAGCAGTTCTGGAAGAGCTGCTGCCTGTGGGCAGCCCACGCCGGATCAGTTCATCAAGGACTGCATCCCATGGGAGGGACCCCACAGCACAGGGGACGAGAGTGACCGAGAAGGAGTGGCGGAGAAGTGCTGTAGGCTGACCATAACCCCCATTCCCACTGTTCCTCTGAACCGCAGGGGGGGAGGAAGTGGAAGAGGGTGGATGGGGGGGGAAGGTGCTTTTGGTTTCTTTCCTTTGTTTCTCACTTCTCTAGTTTGTTAGTAATAAGCAATAAACCTTACTCTCTCCCTATGCTGTGTCTGTTTTCCCCTCACAAATAATTACTGTGTGATCTTCTTGTCCTTATCTCAACCTTTGAGCCTTTTTCATCGTATTTTCTCCCCATTCCTCTTTGAGGAGGGGGAGTGAGAGTGTGGCTGTGGTGGAGCTCAGCTGCCCACTCGAGCAGAACAACCACAATGATCTATAATATGTCTTCCATCTCAAACCATTTTAGAATCATAGAATCATAGAATATCCTGAGTTGGAAGGGACCCTTAAGGATCATCAAGTCCAACTCTTGACACCGCACAGGTCTACCCAAAAGTTCAGACCATGTGACTAAGTGCACAGTCCAATCTCTTCTTAAATTCAGTCAGGCTCGGCGCAGTGACCACTTCCCTGGGGAGCCTGTTCCAGTGTGCAACCACCCTCTCTGTGAAGAACTTCCTCCTGATGTCAAGCCTAAACTTCCCCTGCCTCAGCTTAACCCCGTTCCCGCGGGTCCTGTCGCTGGTGTTAATGGAGAAAAGGTCTCCTGCCTCTCGACACCCCCTTACGAGGAAGTTGTAGACTGCGATGAGGTCTCCCCTCAGCCTCCTCTTCTCCAGGCTGAACAGGCCCAGTGCCCTCAGCCGTTCCTCGTACGTCTTCCCCTCCAGGCCTTTCACCATCTTCGTAGCCCTCCTCTGGATACTCTCCAACAGTTTCATGTCCTTTTTATACTGTGGTGCCCAGAACTGCACACAGTACTCGAGGTGAGGCCGCACCAGCGCAGAGTAGAGCGGGACAATCACCTCCCTCGACCTACTAGCGATGCCGTGCTTGATGCACCCCAGGACACGGTTGGCCCTCCTGGCTGCCAGGGCACACTGCTGGCTCATATTCAACTTGTTGTCTACCACAACCCCCAGATCCCTCTCTTCTAGGCTGCTCTCCAGCGTCTCATCGCCCAGTCTGTACGTGCAGCCAGGGTTTCCCCGTCCCAGGTGCAGGACCCGGCACTTGCTCTTATTGAACTTCATGCGGTTGGCAATCGCCCAGCTCTCCAACCTATCCAGATCCCTCTGCAAGGCCTTTCCACCCTCATCCGAGTCCACAACTCCTCCAAGTTTGGTGTCATCAGCAAACTTGCTCAAAATACCTTCTATTCCTACATCCAGATCGTTTATAAAAATATTGAAAAGTACCGGCCCTAAAATGGAGCCTTGAGGGACCCCACTGGTGACCACCCGCCAGCCTGACGCAGCCCCATTCACCATAACCCTTTGGGCCCTGCCCGTTAGCCAATTGCTCACCCATCGTATGATGTTTTTATTTAGCTGTATGGTGGACATTTTGTCCAGTAGGATCCTATGGGAAACTGTGTCAAAAGCCTTGCTGAAGTCCAAAAAAATCACATCAGCTGGTTTCCCTTGGTCCACCATACGGGTGATCTTACCATAAAAGGAAATCAGGTTAGTTAGGCAGGACCTACCCTTCACAAACCCATGCTGGCTGGGACCAATGATTGCTTTGTCCCCCAGGTGCGCCTCAATAAGTTCGAGAACCATCTTCTCCATGATTTTACCAGGCACTGACGTGAGACTGACAGGCCTGTAATTGCTAGGGTCTTCTTTCTGACCCTTCTTGAAAATCGGCACAACATTTGCCAGCTTCCAGTCTACCGGGACCTCTCCAGACTCCCAGGATCGTTGAAAAATAATTGAGAGAGGTTCCGCGATGACGTCCACCAGCTCTTTCAGCACCCGGGGATGAATCCCATCCGGACCCATGGACTTGTAGGGATCCAGGTGGAGTAGCAAATCCCGCACACGTTCAGGATCGGTTGGGAGTTTGTCATCCGCACCGTCCCGGTCCTCCAGCTCAGGGCACCCTGGGTCCCGAAGCCCATCATCGGCATTGAAGACAGAGGCAAAGAAGGCGTTAAGCGTCTCTGCTTTGCCTATGTCATTGTCTGTGAGGAGACCTTCCCTATCAAGGAGCGGCCCTATGTATTCTTTAGTTCTCCTTTTTCCATTCACATATCTAAAAAAACCCTTTTTATTTTCTCTCACAGACACAGCCAGCTTCAACTCTAGGTGTGCTTTAGCCACACGAATTTTCTTCCTACAAACACGAACAGCATCCCTGTATTCTTTCCATGTCACCTGGCCCTCCTTCCAGTAGCGAAACACTCTCTGTTTCCGCCTAATCTCCATAAGAATGTTCCTGGTCAGCCATGCCGGCCTCCTGCCGCGCCTGCCTGACTTGCGATATTTAGGAATTGCCTGATCCTGTGCTTCTAGGAGGCATCGCTTAAAGAATGACCAGCACTGGTGGACATCGAGGCCTTCAAGAGCAGCTTCCCAGGGGACCTTGCTGACTAGTTCCCCGAGCAGCCTGAAGTCTGCCTTCCCCATATCTAGGGATGAGGTTTTGGTGGCACTTTTCCTTCTGTCACCGTAAATTTTGAACTCAACCACTTCATGGTCACTATGACCGAGGCGGCCACCAATCACCACATCTGCCACCAGACCCTCTCTGCTTTCTAGCAACAGGTCTAGGAGGGCACCTTTCCTAGTTGGCTCCGTTAGCACCTGCACCAAGAAGTTATCATCTAGGTGCTTCATGAACCTCCTGGACTTGCTCGTGTCAGCCGTGTGGCACTCCCAGTTAACGTCTGGCAAGTTGAAGTCCCCCATAAGGACAAGTGGAGTTAATCTCGAGGCCTCTCTTAGTTCTGTAAAGAATAATTTATCGGTGCTATCGTCCTGGCCAGGCGGTCTGTAATAGACTCCCACAACGACATCCCCTTTATTCGTTCGTCCCTTGATCCTTACCCAGAGGCTCTCAACTTTGCCATCGCCGACCTGAAGTTCCACACAGTCCAGCCCCTGCTTCACATACATCGCCACCCCACCACCTCGCCTACCCTGCCTGTCCCTCCTGAAGAGCCTGTAACCATCTATTGCAACACCCCAGTCACAGGACTCATCCCACCAGGTTTCGCTTATGCCGATGATGTCGTAGTTGCGGGACTGGGCCAGTACTTCTAGCTCATCCATTTTATTCCTCATACTGCGTGCGTTCGTGTAGAAGCACTTCAGGTGCGTCTCCTTACACTCAGCACCTTGTGGATCTAACCGAAGGACCTCACTGGCACACAGCCCCTCTGATTCTAGCGTACCATCCCTTAGGTCTTCACCGGCGCGCCTGGTTTTAGCCCCTTCCCCCTTCGACTCTAGTTTAAAGCCCTATCTATCAGCCCTGCCAACTCCTGACCAAAGATACTTACCCCTCTCTGAGAGAGGCCCATCCCATTCTGTGCCATCAGGCCCGGTGTAGCATAGACCTTCCCGTGATCAAAGAACCCAAAGTTCTGCCGGTCACACCAGTCTCGAAGACACGAGTTTATGTGAACAGCACGCCTTTCAGCTTCGATCCCCCCTATCGGAAGGACAGAGGCAAACACAACCTGCGCCCCTGATCCTCTAAGTAGTCGCCCCAAATCCCTAAAGTCTCTTTTGATCGCCTTCGGACTTCTCTTTGCTACTTCATCGCTACCAGCCTGAAAGACCAGTAGCGGGTAGTAGTCAGTGGGCCGTACCAGGCGCTTGACTTTCTTGGCAACGTCCCTGACCCTGGCCCCAGGGAGGCAGCAGACTTCCCTACGGGTAGGGTCAGGCCGACAAATAGGGCCCTCTGGTTCCCCTAAGGACAGAGTCTCCCACAACAATCACCCTCCTGTCTTTCTTGGTGAAGGCAGTCCTGATGCGTGGAGTCGACCTCCTCGCCCTAGGCATCCTCCTGGGAACACTTTCTATCTCTTCCTCAGTTGCTGGTCTCTCAATCTCCAGGGCCTCAAACCTGTTGTGTAAGGGCACCTGGGAAGGTGGGGCTGGAAGGGGAGGGCATCACCTGCCATGTCGAGCAGGGACCTGTCTCCATTCCTCCTCAACTCCCAGATCCCCTCCCTCTGCCCGACAGCGACAGGGCAGGGGGTCCACCCCCATTTGGGGTGTCTCAGCCCGGTACCTCTCCTTGAGGCCCTGCAGGGAGTTACTCCACAAGTCTATCTCCCACTCACACTCCCTGATGGCCCTCAACCTCTCCACCTCCTCCTTGAGCTCCGCCACCATGCGGATCAGGTCATCCACCTGCTCACACCTCACGCACGCAGCGTCTCTGCCTCCCGCCGATGGCAGCAGCAGGCTCTGACACTCCCTGCATGCGGTGACCTGAACCGCTGCATTCTTTAACGGGCAGTCGGTCTGGGTGTGTACCGACCTCCTGGAGAGCTCACCGTGCCTGGTGGAGACCATTATCACCCAGCTAACGGCTGTCGTTAAGTGTTCGTATGGGAGGGGGTTCCTCTCCGCCCTTCCTGCTCGCCCTGCCTGCGCGAACTGCTGCACCACTCCCCTCTGACGCGCCACGCCCTGTTTGCCCGCCCTGTTTGCCCGTCCTGGTCGCCGCGCTCCCTAGGGGCAGCTTTTGAACGGCCGGGGAGGGGGCGCTGCTGGCTCCGCCTTCGCCTCGTCAGCCTCCCTCACGAGGGCTGCCGGCTCCTGGCGGCTCCCTGAAGTCGGCTCGATGCCGGAAAATGAGCCCTGCCTGGCCCGATCCCCCGCTCCGCTGCAGAACCCGTCTGCCCCGGAGCCGATCGCCTCGGCAAAATGGATTCTTTAGGATTTGGAGCCTTGGTTTCTCATGGTCGGGTAGATGACCTGGCAATGCACAGACTATGCCTCTGGGGCTGTTTTCAGAGCACGATGCAGGGAGCAGCCAATGCCTGCCCAGGGCCATGGTGGAAGGGCCCTGGGGGAGCTGCCAGAGGAGCATGAAGCCCACTGGGGTGGTGTTGGAGGATGTTGTGGTTTAACCAGGCAGGCAGCAAAGCACCACACAGCCGTTCGCTGGCTCCCCCCACACCCACAGCAGGATGGGGGAGGGAACTGAAGAAAAAAAAAAGTTAAAGGGCAAAAAAAAATCCAGATGCTCTTAGAAGTTTATCTAAGCGCACTTGTTGAGTGATCTCCCTGTCCTTATCTCAACCCATGAGCCCTTTTCATTGCATTTTCTCCCACTTTTCCTATGAGGACGGGGAGAGAGAGAGCAGTTACGGTAGAGCTCAAATGCTTAGAAGAACAGTACCACCACAGTCCCTTCCAATCCAAACCAAATTAGGATACTATGAAGTGCTAAAAACCTGCGTGTTGAGAAGAAGACAGTTTAATAGGACAGAAAAGGAAGGGATAATGATGATGATGGTGATAATAATAAACCAACAAATATCCAAAGCAAGTGATACACAGTGCAATTGGTCACCAACCACTGACTGAAGCCTAAGCCTCGCTTTAGCAGTGGCAGCCCCCCACCCAGGCTAGCTCCCCTAGATTTTATTGCTGAGCAGTATGCCCTCTGGGATGGGACATCCTTTGGTTCCTTAGGGTCAGCTGTCCTGCTTCTGTCCCCTCCTGGCTCATTGTGCACCCTGGGCTCCTCGCTGCCAGGGCAGTGTGAGGAGCAGGAAAGTCCTTGGCTCTGTGCAAGCACTGCTCCGCAACAACTAACACATTGGTGCTGTCAGCACCCTTCTCATCCTAAATCAAACCCATAGCCTATAGCAGCTACAAGGAAAAAAATTACTCCATCCTGACTGTGCCTCTGCCTGCTGTGGGTGATGCGGCAGCCCCCAAGACAGGGAGAGGACCCCTGTGCTGGGTTGGCCCTGGCCAACAAGGAGAACCCAGCAGCTGCTCCCCCGCTCCCCACCAACAGGACTGGGAGAAAAGCGGAGACACAAAAGCAAGACAAGCTCGTGGGTCAAGGTAAGGAGAGTTTAGCAATCACTGCCCTATCTAGCCCCACCACCAGGCTTCGCACCTCTGCGGGGCATTGGGCTGTCCCAGGGGGCCTCCTGCTTACCTGCCTGCTGCTGCCCCGGCCCCCAGATCCTCCCTGCCCTCCAGGGCAGCCCTTGCAGCACGCCCCCCCACATCCTGCAGCAGCCTGACTGGAGGGAGCTGCTCCTCCATCCCCGACACCCGAGCAGAGCCCGTTTCCCCTGTGTGAAAAGCCCTTCTGCCCTCCTGGCATCTCGCAGCCCAGCAGGAGATGGGTGAAACAGCGAGCAGGAGGCCAAGGGGTCTCCGCATGTGGCCCCTACCCTGCCCAGTGCATGTCAGCAGGGACCTACCTGCCCTCCCTGGTGCTCTGCAGCTCCAGTAGCGTCTCAGCCCAGCTCCCGCACCATCTCAGCGCAGCCCCTGCACAGCCTCAGCCCACCCCTGACCCCACTCTTTATAGAGCCCCAAGCCCCTGCACTAGCCACAGTTTATTGGTTACACAGCAGGGAGATATTTTTTCCTTTCCTGGAAGTCAGGCTATTACCTTTCAGGCAGTGCCAGAAAGTGAAACTTGGCAGTTGCTGGCTGTGCTGGAGCAGCCACATCCCCAAGCACTCCTCCACGGAAGGAAAGGGTGTTGCAGGAAGCACGGCTGAATGCATGACAGACACCAGGAGAGTCAGATCACGCTCCATTTTATTGCCCGAATAGCCTAACTTTTAGAGTGAACTTAACAGGGGCGGACAGTGTTTCACACAAGATTATTGCTCAAAAGCACTCAGACAAACAACTACAAGAAAACAACCCCACCTGCAAGAAAACTTGTGATTAGCAGTCACATAGACCTTGTCCTTGAAGCCAGCTACTGGTAACAATATTTTTCTGAATTCCTCTATTGGGCGATGTGGGAACACTGTCATGGGAACTTCTCATAGTTGCCCTGGTAGCTTGGTTTGCTCAGCTACAGCAAGCCATGGGATCTTTGGCGTTTCAAAAAATCCCGCAACAGAAGGGGAAGTGGAAGAAGCAGGCAGCTCTAAAGCAGAGCCATCACAGAAATGGGAGGGAGAAGAGACAGAAATCGTAGCAGAGTCAGAATCCACATGAACCCTATCCCTGAGAGAGGTGCGAGGTAGCAAAAGGATTTCAGCTGTCACCTACGTGAGCACATTTTCACCTGGCTGCTCTGATGCTGGGATACTGGGGCTGGTAGCTGGGAATCAGAAGGCAAGGAAGCCAAGCAGCTGCAATCCCTCTCTAGGAAAAGGGTCCTTGCAAAGTGATTGGGAGAGGGCACAAGTCCTTAGCATCTGGAGATGTCCCACGTCAGGCGTGAAGGAAAGGTATCCATCCCCTCAAGGAAGGTACTGTACATCAGCCAGGCAAGTCGACCACCGTGGAGAAAGGTCTCCAGTACCTGAGGGAATGAGCTGTGCTCGAGACGGTTTATGGTGATGTGGACGATGACCAGGCACCCAAGGATCCAGATGAAATTTGTTCCACATGGTGGAAGTTTATACAGAGCACCACCGTCGTGTGCCAGCATGCTGCCAGTGATGAACTGGATTGATGGGATGGGACCAACAGTGTTTAGTGTCCGGCTAACTCCAGAATTATGAAGACAGTGGACTAATGGCATGCAGGCCCCAGTTTGCTTTCCCTTGCAGGGACGTCCAGTCCACCTGGAATCGACTGCCCCAGGGGTGGAAACGCAGCCCCACTGTTTGCCTTGGACTGATCCAGGCAACACCACAAGTCCATGGGGCTAGATGGGATCCACCGGAGGGTGCTGAGGGAGCTAGCAGATGTGATTGCTGAGCCAATCTTCTCAACCTGCGTGTTGAGAAGAAGACAGTTTAATAGGACAGAAAAGGAATGGATAATGATGATGATGGTGATAATAATAAACCAACAAATACCCAAAGCAAGTGATACACAGTGCAATTGGTCACCAACCACTGACTGAAGCCTAACCCTTGCTTTAGCAGTGGCAGCCCCCCACCCAGGCTAGCTCCCCTAGATTTTATTGTTGAGCAGTACGCCCTGTCACAGAATCACAGAATTTCTAGGTTGGAAGAGACCTCAAGATCATCGAGTCCAACCTCTGACCTAACACAAACAGTCCCCACTAAACCATATCCCTACGCTCTACATCTAAACGTCTTTTAAAGACTTCCAGGGATGGTGACTCCACCACTTCCCTGGGCAGCCTGTTCCAGTGTCTAACAATCCTTTCAGTAAAGAAGTTCTTCCTAACATCCAACCTAAAACTCCCCTGGCGCAAGTTTAGCCCATTCCCCTTCGTCCTGTCACCAGGCACGTGGGAGAACAGGCCAACCCCCACCTCACTACAGCCTCCTTTAAGGTACCTATAGAGAGCGATAAGGTCACCCCTGAGCCTCCTCTTCTCCAGGCTGAACAAGCCCAGCTCCCTCAGCCGCTCCTTGTAGGACTTGTTCTCCAGGCCCCTCACCAGCTTCGTTGCCCTTCTCTGGACCCGCTCAAGCACCTCCATGTCCTTCTTGTAGCGAGGGGCCCAAAACTGAACACAGTACTCGAGGTGCGGCCTCACCAGAGCCGAGTACAGGGGGACGATCACCTCCCCAGCCCTGCTGGTCACACTGTTTCTGATACAAGCCAGGATGCCGTTGGCCTTCTTGGCCACCTGAGCACACTGCTGGCTCATATTCAGCCGACTGTCCACCATCACTCCCAGGTCCTTCTCTGCCAGGCAGCTCTCCAACCACTCATCTCCCAGCCTGTAGCTCTGCTTGGGGTTATTGCGCCCCAGGTGCAGGACCCGGCACTTGGCCTTGTTGAACTTCATGCAGTTGACCTCAGCCCATCGGTGCAGCCTATCCAGATCCTCCTGCAGAGCTTTCCTACCCTCGAGCAGATCGACACATGCACCTAACTTGGTGTCATCTGCGAACTTAATGAAGAGTGCGCCAGTCCAAGCCAAGAGCAGCCAGTTTCTTGAGGAGAATGCTGTGGGAAACAGTGTCAAAAGCCTTGCTGAAGTCAAGGTAGACCACATCCACAGCCTTTCCCTCATCCACCCAGCGCGTCACTTTGTCATAGAAGGAGATCAGGTTTGTCAAGCAGGACCTGCCTTTCTTAAACCCATGCTGACTGGGCCTGATCACCTGCTTGCCCTGCAAGTGCTGTGTGATGACTCTCAAAAGCGCCTGCCAGCTCCAGCAATGCCAGCCACCAGCCCACAAACAGCTCCTGGGCTCACCACGGAGATTTTTGGAAGGTTCCCTTCACGGGACAGGCAGAGGAGACCTCCACGGGCAGCACAGGGAGCATTCTTGGCCAGCCAGAGGAATTGCAGCTGCACCGTGGACAGCTTGATGCAACCTGCCCTGCCTGCCTGCCCCCTGCCAAGTCCTGCCCCAGCTCTCAGAGCCACGCGGCTCTCCCAGAGGAGCAGGACCAGGGACCTCCTGGCCCCCCCTAAAACAGGAGACAGGTCACCAACAGGGTGCTGGTGTGGTTCAGAATAACCCACTGGGATTGCAGCTCTGTGCCACTCACCTCCTGTCGCTTGGAAGAGACCTTCCCCTTCCAAAAAGACAGAATTTGTTTCTGAGCAAGACCTTCAGCCCCCTCCCTCATCCTGCAGATACCCCAAAATGCCACAAACACCACCCCACATCCAAGAGCAACCCCGAATCCCACACGCCCTGCTGCAGGTCAAGCAGCAGAGGATGATTTATTCGGCAGCGAGGAGAAGAGGGGCGCAGACCCCAGCTCTGGAAGGAGATGTGGGGCTCCTGGCAGAAGGCTCCTCTCCACCACAAAGCCAAGATTCCTGCAGAGGGAAGGGGGAAGCAGGAGGTCTCGCCCCTCACCCCAGAACTTTCTGATCCTCAGAGGTGGCTGAGGATATCCCGATATCCTTACCCTGGGAACCCCGTGGGAGCTGCAGCGCAGCACCACAACCCCGAGCTGGAGGCCGTGCAAGATGAGGCCTCAGCACTGAGGAATTTCCATCCCAGCTTAGTTCAGCGGCGGAGGACAGAACGCCGAACGCCTTATGAGATAATAGGCTTTGGAGTAACCACCAGATAGGGGAGGAGGAGGGCTGCAGGCCCATTAAATATCATTATCCCCGTCACGGCCTCGAACGAGGGAACAAACGCCACACCAGGAGCGAGGCAGGGGAAGCCCCCTGTAGTTTGTCTGCCGGGGCGGTGCCCTGGGGAAAGTCCTTAAAAAATCTCCTTAAAAAAACCCTACCAGGATGAGGGGCCCTCTGTAGAGCTCTGCCGCCCCCCATCTCCAGCCCCTGCTGGGTGACGTTTCCAAAAGCAGCTGCTCCTACGCACAAAAAAAAAGCCATAAACAGGCAATTTGATGGATCTCAGCGTAATTTACACTCAGAAACTCTTTACCTGGACGCGTGAGCTCGCGCAGGCTCTTGGCACAGCTGATGAGCACGGTTCTGGGGAAGGGGCACCACGTGCACACCCCGTACCTAACACAGCACTGATAAAGGCAGCAAGGAGCCCGGTGCTCTGGTGCTAATCCAGAGCCCATCAGTGGGGTCACACTGTGTGCACCGAGGGCACCCACGGCAGCCTTCAGCCTCCCTCCTCACACGAAGAAGCCAGCTGGGGGGTTTCTGAGGAGTACTCAGGACCAGCACGGCCTGCAAGGGACAACTTGGTGCCACCACGGCACTGAGCTGCCTGCCATCGTTACGGGGTTTAGAGACACGAGCGGCTCGCAGAGCTTACACCCAACGTTCAGCACCAAACCAGGACGTTTCCGCAGGATCCAATTACGTGCGCGAGGAAGAAAACGCAGATTTACAGCCCAGATTCCACTAATAGCTTTCCTGGCCAGAAAAACCCCGCGGCTTTTCAGTAATCCCATTAGCGGGAGGCAGCAGCAGACAGCACCCTGCTGTGCAGGCGCCCCGGCCTCAAACACCCGGAGGGGGCTGGGGGAGCCCCGAGGCAGGAGCAAGGCAGCGTGCGCTCGGCACAGCAGCCCCAGAACATCCAGGAGGCCGTTTCCTACAACCCCCCTTCAGTACAAGGGGGGCAGCTTGCCCCACGGGGGCTGAGGCGAGGCAGCGAGCCCGGCAGGCCCCAGGACCCGCAGCCGAGCCGTGCCAGGGCAAACAAACCCCCCCTGCACTCTGCCCGTGCTCTGCTGCCACGCTTTAAGGGCGTTCAGTGCCACCGACCTGTTTGTTTTCCCCGAGGTCACTTCTCTGCTGGCACCAGGAGGGAGCGCGGGGGCAGCGAGGAGCGTGCAGGGAAGGGTGCGAGGGGCGGCCGGTGGCAGGGAGGACACACGGGGCAGCGGGACGCTGGGGAGGAGGTGCTCGAGGTGCCCCCCAGCCTCGCTGCCTGCCCCATTTCCCTTCTCTCACCCGTTTTCACACGTTGCTGACGTCCACGAGCAGGGCTGAAGCCCCTCTGCTGTGAGAGGAGCTGCCGTGGTGAGCAGAAGCCTCGTCCGGCTCCCCAAACCACAAAGCCGAGGCTCCTTGCTCCTCCAGAGCGGGAATCGCAGGATCAGAGCAGGGATAGGGGAGGGAAACAAGGCAGAAATGGAAGTGCACGAACAGGAACCTGACAGAACAGCCTTGTGACAGCCGAACAAAGCTTTTACGCTCATCTACAGCCCGCCAGGGATCTGGAGGGGGGCTGCAGGGCCCAGAGGGGGATCGGTCCCGAGCAGGCAGCTCTGCGAGCCCGCTCCTGGTGCCGAGTTTCAAGATGTGACCTGAAAGAGACAAAACATTTTTTTTTCCCCCCAAAAAAACCCATAACCCTCCGGCTCTGTTTGCAGAGAGGAGGAATGAGGGCTAGAGGAGGTTCACAACTACGAGAACCAGGCAGTGACTTTTTGGATGGAGCTCCTCACCACCACGATCCGACACGCAGCAACAAACAAAGCAGCAGGATTTCAGTGCCACGATGAAGACCCGAGATGGGCTGACCCTCCCTTGGGTTTCTCCTACCCCACAGCAGAAGGGAAAGCTTCTCATGGCAGAGTTTGGGCCTCCCTGGGAAGCTACAAGCCCTCTGCCCTGCCATCACCTCTCTCTGCGTCCCTGCAGCCACGACTCGGGATGAGATGCACAAGATGCACCCGGCCATCCCAGCAGGCTCAGCAGGAAGGCGCACACGAATATCTCAGATATTTGGAGCAAAAACACCAAGTAAAAGACAGAGCTTTTGATTTTGTTTGCTTTAAAGGCAACCTGAAGAGCAAAACACTACTAAGAAGCGGCTCCCCGAGCACAGAGGGCTTCGTGTGTGGCTGGGAACGGCGATGCCACTGCCACCTGCAGCCCTGGTTTTCACCCAAGAGGGGGCCTTCAGACAGGCAAGGGATGCTCTGAGCTGGGCTGAGGTTTCAGCCCCTGAATTTCCCTGCAGAACTGGAGAAAAAGAAGGAAGCAGCTCCACCTCACAGCCGCTCACCTGGAAGTGGTGAAGGCCGGGAGGATGCTGAGCTTACGGCTCCCTGTGCAAGCGGCGCCTTGGGAAGGAGATGTTTAAAGGCAGGCACACGCGGGAGCCTCAGAGCAATTAGGGAGCCCTTGGGGAAGGAGTTAAGTGATTCAGGAACAGGGCTCAAAGGCTTCTCCTCCTCCGCACCCTTCCCAGGAAGGGCCCTGCAGGAGAAGACAAGTAGTTTGCCCAGGGGCAGCAGGGACCAGCCTTTTTGTAGCTTCAAGCCTCCCATCCAGGTCGCTACCATCAAAAATCTCCCCGCCAGCTGCGGTGTTGTTCTGCAGAGCCTGCTCGCCAGAGCAAGCCCCGCGGAGATCTTTTTAGGGCTCGTATTTCCAGACGAGCCTCTGCGAGGCTGCCAGGACAGCCGCCAGCCACCTGCTTCCCGCAGCGCCACATCTGCAGCCCTGCTCCCCGCGGCGTTTGGAGGCTGTGGGAAAAAGGATTTCCCCCGGGAGAGGGGGCACCCTCTTTTTTGGGGGCAGAGGACACCGCACGGGACTGGTGCTCCCTTCCAGCTGCTCCCCGGCCTCAGACACGTGAGGAGAACCACGAGGGCTTTGTTTCAGCGCCCACGCAGGTAAGGAGACAAAGAGCCTCTCACGAGAGCCGCCACCGAGCGCACTGCTGCCCGCCGCCCCCGCACCGCTGCTGCTAGACACGGCCCCAGAAGGATTTCGGGTTGTGGCAGCTCCGAAAGGCACTTCCCAAACCCCAATTCCCTCTCCCCTCGCCAAGTTTGTGAGGTGAGACAGCGTCCTGCCCCACCTTTGGACCCGAGCAGGCCACGTGGCGCTGCCGCAGCTCGGTGCCAGCGCCCTGCTCCGCTGGCGCTCCCCCCAGACCGTTGCCCCCGGGGCATCGCCTCCCTGCGCGGGGAGCCAAGGTCCAGCAGCGGCTCGCCAGGTGAGGATGACGCCAGGTAGCCCCGTGGCAAGAGCCTCGCGCGCAGCTTTTATCACCTGAGAGCTTCCTCTGCTCCTCCTGCAGCAGCTGGATGAGAGCTGCGCCCTGGGCACCGCGCAGCGGAGGCGCAGAACTTGCACGAGGGCGAGAGAAGAGAAAGGAAGAGGAGGAGCAGGCGCCTCCGTGAGCGTCCCGCACCCGTTTTCTCCCCTGGCCACAGTTTTCTAGGAGGAGGTTGCCCAGGAGCCTGCCAGAAATAGATTTGGAGATGGGTTTTTCAAGCTGCAGCTCGTGATTTCTGGCAGCCAGCCGCAAGGTCTGCGCTCCTGAACAGCGGAGCCGCGCTGCATCTCTCCCGGCACGGGGTGCTCAGCACCCAACAACACCCAACAGAGCGCCTGCTTTGGGCTCTGATGGCTTTGGGGACGTGCTCCGGGCACAAAACACCTCCTCCAGGGCTGAACGCAGGCTGCTGAGGGGATGAGGCAGAGGAAGCAGCACAGCAAGAGCTGAAAGAAATCCGCTATTTTGCACCGTCACCTACCCGCACCCCAAAAGCAGCAGCCTCCTCGCTCCCTCTTTTGGGGCCACGCTGTGCCCTGATGGAGTTTCCCGGGCCCCAGCATCGGTGGAGATGCTCCAGAAACGTGCTCCGTCACAGCCCCTATTGATTCGGGGAAACCACAGCCTCCTGAGCACAGCTACTGCTGCCAGCACGACCGCAGGCCTGCCCCGGGGGCACGCGCCGCTGGCTGGGCTCCTGCCGGCCCCACGCTGCCTCCCAGTAAGGCCAGTAAGAGCAACTGGTGCTGCCAGTATGCAGCCAGAGCTGGAAGAACTGGGCAGGACCCAAGCTCCAGCTGCACGAAGCGTGGTTGGAAAGCTGAGAGGGGCCTGGAGCAGCCTCCCTGCGAGGAGAGGAGGAGAGACCTGGGGAAAAGAGACCGAGAGGGGATCTCAGCAATGTGCATAAATACCTGAGGGGTGGGAGGCAGAGGGGTTTGGCCAACCTCTTTTCAGTGTTTTTTGGGGACAGGACAAGGGGTAATGGGCACGAAACGGAGCCCAGGCAGTTCCGCACCAACACACGAAGGAACTTTTTCACGGTGAGGGTGCCGGAGTGCTGGGACAGGCTGCCCAGGGAGTCTGGGGGGGGTCTCCTTCTTTGGAGATGCTCAAGGCCCGTCTGGACACCTCCCCACAAAGACCAAGACCCCCCCCAGCACCAAGACACCCCCCGAAGCACCAGGACTCCTCCACAGCACCACCATACCCCCCAGAGCATCAGGACCTGACCCCCCCTCCGGCACCATGAGGCCTCCCAAAGCACCAGGACCCTTGGCACCAAGACCTGACCCCCCCCCACACTGCACCAGGACCCCCTCCCACGATCCACGGCACTACGACCTGCCCCCCCTCACAGCACCAGGACCCTCCCCCCCCCCCAGAGCTCCAGGACCCCTGGCACCAAATCCTAACTTCCCCCCAATAACCAAGACCCCCCCACTAAGGACAAGGACCCCTCTACCGCACCACGACCCCCCCCCCCCCAGCACCAGGATCCCAGGCATCAAGACCTGACCCCCCCCCAAGAACCGGGACCCCCCCATAAGGACGAGGACCCCTCCCCCCAGCACCAGGACCCCTGGCATCAAGACCTGACCCCTCCCAAGCACATAGGAGCCCCCCCCCCCAAAGAACTGAAACCCCCTCTCCAAGCACCAGGACCCCCTCCCCAAGAACCGAGACCCCCCCCAAAAGAACGAGGACCCCTCCAGAGCACCACAACCCCCAGCACCAGGACCTGCCCCCCCCCAAAGTACCACGACCCCTCCCCAGCACCAGGACCCCCGGCATCAAGACCTGACCCCCCCCCCAGCACATGGGACCCCCCCCCCCAAAAAAAACGAAACCCCCTCCCCAAGCACCGGGACCCCCCCCCCCCCCCAAGCACAGGGACCCCCGGTATCAAGACCTGACCTCCCCCCAAGAACCGAGACCCCCTCTCAAGCACTGAGACCCCCCCTCAAAGCACCGGGACCCCCCCCCCCCACTGCACCAGGGCCCTCGGCACCAGGATCTGACCACCCCCCCCAGCACCGGGACCCCCAGCATCAAGACCTGACCCACTCCCAAGAACCGAGACCCCCTCCCCAAGCACCAGGACCCCCTCCCAAGCACCAGGACCCCCTCCCAAGCACCGGGACCCCCTCCCCAAGCACCGGGACCCCCTCCCCAAGCACCGGGACCCCCTCCCCAAGCACCGGGCCGCCCCCCCCCGGCACCACGACCCCCTCCCACACCCAGCAGACCCCCCCCGCGGCCCCTCACCTTGTACTTGCCGAAGCCGGCCAGCTGCTCTCCCGTCACGTACCCCATGGCGTCCCCCCCTCCCAGCACCGCGCCCGCCGCCTCACGGCGCCTCCCGCCGCCGCCTCGGCCCACCGGGCGTGCCCGTGACGTCACCGCCGCCCCCCCCCTCCCACAGCCCTCCCCACAGCGCCCCCTAGCGGCCTGGAGGACCCTAAGTGGGGGGGGGGGGGCAGGAACATGGCTGCCATTCCCCCCCCCCCCCCCTCCCTCAGCCCCATCCAGCCTGGCCTTGGGCACCCCCAGGGATGGGGCAGCCTCCACCAGGGCCTCACCACCCTCAGAATAAAGGATTTCGTCCTTGCACCTGTCCCAAACGTGCCCTCCTTCATTTCATCGCCTTCACGGGGGGTGTTGGGTGTTTTGGGCATAAAAAGGTTGTTTTGGGACATTTACGTGGGTGAGAGGGAAGGAAGGAAGGTGGTGTTGGGGCACGCTCGCAGCGATCAGAAAGCGCAGCAGGCGACCTTGTAAAATGCAGGCCACCGCAAAGAGTGTCAAAGGCAACAGAAATCTGACTTGTAACGGGAGGCAGCTGAAAGCACCGGATAGGCTGTGAACCTGGATTATTACCCAGTCAAGGGGTAAACAGGAGGGTCCCGGTCCTCAAGAGAAAAAAAAAATAAATAAATATATAAACTGTGTTATGGAACTGCTTCAAAGATTGAAGCCGAAATTTCCTTAAGTGGTATATTCTTTATTGCAGCGCTGGATGCACGGGGGGATCTCTCCACCTATCGTGCATACCCAAAGCGTAAAGCAGTCTTGAATTTATACAATCAGTCTATCAATATTCTACAAGCGCCTATACATATTCATTACCTATCCCCGCCTTCCCTCGCTTCTCATGCTAATTAGCCTTTTGGCACCTTGCGCCTGGGTAGAGCCTCCCAAGAATTGTGGGCGGGGGTCTTTGGGAGGAAGACCCCGAGTCTTCCTCACAGTATACTTTTCACCTTTGGTCAGGAATCTGCTGAGTTGGCATGTTTCTTAATTGCAACAGCTGGTCGTTGCTAATTCTTCTGTTTGTTGTATCTTTATAATGAATTCCAATGTCCAGTTTCGAGATTTATAGTCCTTCCATTTGTTTCTCTGTCTGTCTGCCGCTTCCTTATCATGAGTTCCAGTGTCTTGTAGCATCAGTTGTGTGATGCGTAGCAGGGATTCTCCCTTTAAACACAGAATCATAGAATCATAAAATATCCCGAGTTGGAAGAGACCCATAAGGATCATGGAGTCCAACTCCTGGCACCGCACAGGTCTGCCCAAAAGTTTAGACCATGTGCCTAAGTGCACAGTCCAAATGCTTCTTAAATTCCAACAGGCTTGATGCAGTGACTACGTCCCTGGGGAGCCTGTTCCAGTGTGCGACCACCCTCTCTGTGAAGAACCTCTTCCTGATGTCCAGCCTAAACTTCCCCTGCCTCAGCTTAACACCATTCCTGCGGGTCCTATCACTGGTGTTTACAGAGAATAGGTCACCTGCCTATCCACTCCCCCTCGTGAGGAAGTTGTAAATGGTGATGAAGTCCCCTCTTGGCCTCCTCTTCTCCAGGCTGAACAGGCCCAGTGCCCTCAGCTGCTCCTCACACGTCTTCCCCTCTAGGCCCTTCACCACTTGACAAAATTCCCACAGGTGCTAGCACTGGTGATTAAGGAGAACAGATTGGCGCCTGCTCCTCCACTCCCCCTTGTGAGGAAGCTGTTCTATGATGAGGTCCCCCCTCAGCCTCCTCTTTTGAGGCTGAACAGGCCCAGTGCCATCAGCCGCTCCTCATACATATTCCCCTCTAGGCCCTTGAACATCTTCGTCGCCCTCCTCTGGACACTCTCCAACTGTTTAATGTCCTTCTTGTACTGTGGTGCCCAGATCTGCACGCAGTACTCGAGGAGAGGCCGCACCAGTGCAGAGCAGAGCAGGACAATCACTTCCCTCGACCAACTGGAGATGTCCTGCTTGATGCACCCCAGGGTACGGTTGGCCCTCCTGGCTGCCAGGGCACACTGCTGGCTCATATTCAACTTGCTGTCAGCCACAGCCCCAGATCTCTCTCTGCAGGGCTGCTCTCCAGCGTTTCGACCCCCAGTCTGGACGTATAACCAGGGTTGCCCCATCCCAGGAGCAGGACCTGGCACTTGCTCTTGGTAAACTTCATGTGGTTGGTGACCGCCCAGCTCCCCAGTCTGTCGAGATCCTTCTGCAAGGCCTTTCCACCCTCATCTGAGTCCACAATTCCTCCAAGTTTGGTGTCGTTGGCAAATTTGCTCCAAACACCCTCTAGTCCTACATCCAAATCGTTTATAAAGACATTGAAGAGGACTGGCTCTAAAATGGAGCCTTGGTGGACCCCACTAGTGACCGTCCACCAGCCAGATGTGGCCCCATTAACCGCAACCCTTTGAGCCCTGCCCCTCAGCCAATTGCTCACCCATGGTATGATGTTTTTGCTAAATTTTATGCTGGACATTTTGTCCAGTAGGATCCTATGGGAAACTGTGTCAAAATCTTTGTGAAGTCCAAAAAGATCAAATCAGGTGATTTCCCTTGATTGACTATAAGGGTGATCTTATCATGGCCCCAGTTGACTGGCGGCTAGCAAACGTGACACCCATCTACAAGAAGGACCGGAGGGCAGACCCGGGAAACTACAGGCCTGTCAGTTTGACCTCAGTACCAGGGAAGCTCATGGAGCAGATCCTCTTGAGAGTCATCACGCAGCACTTGCAGGGCAAGCAGGTGATCAGGCCCAGTCAGCATGGGTTTATGAAAGGCAGGTCCTGCTTGACGAACCTGATCTCCTTCTACGACAAAGTGACGCGCTGGGTGGACGAGGGAAAGGCTGTGGATGTGCTCTACCTTGACTTCAGCAAGGCTTTTGACACCATCTCCCACAGCATTCTCCTCAAGAAACTGGCTGCTCATGGCTTGGACTGGCGTATGCTTTGTTGGGTTAGAAACTGGCTGGATAGCCGGGCCCAAAGAGTCATGGTGAATGGAATCAAATTCAGTTGGAGGCCGGTCACTAGTGGCGTTCCCCAGGGCTCGGTGCTGGGGCCGGTCCTCTTTAATATCTTCATCGATGATCTGGACGAGGGCATTGAGTGCACCCTCAGTAAGTTTGCAGATGACACCAAGCTAGGTGCATGTGTCGATCTGCTCGAGGGTAGGAAAGCTCTGCAGGAGGATCTGGATAGGCTGCACCGATGGGCTGAGGTCAACTGCATGAAGTTCAACAAGGCCAAGTGCCGGGTCCTGCACCTGGGGCGCAATAACTCCAAGCAGAGCTACAGGCTGGGAGACGAGTGGTTGGAGAGCTGCCAGGCAGAGAAGGACCTGGGAGTGATGGTGGACAGTCGGCTGAATATGAGCCAGCAGTGTGCTCAGGTGGCCAAGAAGGCCAACGGCATCCTGGCTTGTATCAGAAACAGTGTGACCAGCAGGGCTAGGGAGGTGATCGTCCCCCTGTACTCGGCTCTGGTGAGGCCGCACCTCGAGTACTGTGTTCAGTTTTGGGCCCCTCGCTACAAGAAGGACATCGAGGTGCTTGAGCGGGTGCAGAGAAGGGCGACGAAGCTGGTGAGGGGCCTGGAGAACAAGTCCTACGAGGAGCGTCTGAGGGAGCTGGGCTTGTTCAGCCTGGAGAAGAGGAGGCTCAGGGGTGACCTTATTGCTCTCTATAGGTACCTTAAAGGAGGCTGTAGTGAGGTGGGGGTTGGCCTGTTCTCCCACATGCCAGGTGACAGGACGAAGGGGAATGGGCTAAACTTGCGCCAGGGGAGTTTTAGGTTGGATGTTAGGAAGAACTTCTTTACCGAAAGGGTTGTTAGACACTGGAACAGGCTGCTCAGGGAAGTGGTGGAGTCCCCATCCCTGGAAGTCTTTAAAAGATGTTTAGATGAAGAGCTTAGGGATATGGTTTAGTGGGGACTGTTAGTGTTAGGTTAGAGGTTGGACTCGATGATCTTGAGGTCTCTTCCAACCTAGAAATTCTGTGATTCTGTGATTCTGTAAAAGGAAATCAAATTTGTTAGGCAGGACCTACCCCTCATGAACCCACGTTGGCTGGAACCTATGACTGCATTGTCCCCCAGCTGCGCTTCAATAACTTCAAGGATCATCTTCTTCATAATTTTACCAGGCACTGACATGAGACAAATGTAGTACAGGCAGCCGTGGTGCCCAGAGGAGTTGTGCTTCTGCACCAACAACCTCTGAAGTGGCTCAAACCCCACATACAATGTTAGTGTCTCCTTTTCAGTTGGGATGTAGTGGGCTTCTGATCCTTGATAACCCTGGCTCCAGAACTCCAGAGGTCAACCTCAGGTTTCTGCTGAGATTTTCTGCCAGAAGCTCCAGCTGAGGCCATGTGTATTGTGTTTATGTGGCAAGGGCTCTTATTGCTCTCTACAACCAACTGTAAGGAAGGTGTGGGGAGCTGTAGGTCTCTTCTCACAGGTAACTAGTGATAGGACCAGAGGGAATGGTCTCAAGTTGTGCCAGGGGGGGTTCAGGTTGGAAATGAGGAGACATTTCTGCTCAGCAAGAGAAGTCAGGTGTTGGGACAGGTTGCCCAGGGAGGTGGTGGAGTCACCATCCCTGGGGGTGTTCGAGGAGAGGTTGGACATGGTGCTTGGGGAAAGGGTTTAGTGGGTGGCATTGGTGGTAGGGGGATGGTTAAACAAAATGATCTTGGAGGACTTTTCCAACTGTAATGATTCTAGGATTCTAAGGGCTTGTATTGGGTTGGTATTGGGTTTATGTGGGTTATTTATGTATTGATGTTGGGTTTATTTGGCTTGTATTAGGTTTATGTGGCTTATGTGCAGGTTGGGCTACAGGGGAGGCCTCTACAGAGCCCAGCAGCTGCCCCAGGTCAGATCAGAGCCAGCTCCAGATGGCTCCAAAGGAACCTGCTGCTGTCCAGAGGCAATCCAGTGAGCAACGCTGTGAGAACAGATTGAGGAAAGGGGGAAAAGCAGGAAAGGGGGAAATTTGAGGAAAGGGCAGAGAGGGACGTGAAGCAGCGGCGGGGACAAAACATCAGGGACTGACTGCAGCCCCCATTCCCGTGTCCACTGCTCCACTTGGGAGGAGAAGACAGAAGAGGGTGGGTGGGAGGAAGGTGTCCGTAGTTTCCTTTTAGTTTCTCAGCGCTGCAGTCTGCTAGGTCAATAAATTGTATTTATCTCCCTGTGCTGAGATTGTTTTGCCCATGACAATAATTACTGAGTGATCTCCCTGTCCTTATCTCAACCCTTGAGCCCTTTCCATCATATTTTTGCCCCTTTTTCCTTTGAAGAGAGGGAGTGAGAGAGCGGCTGTGGTGGAGCTCAGCAGCCCTGCAGGGTAGAACCATCACACCATGCTCCCTAGGTATAGTGTGAAGCAGGTTTTGCATAGCTGGCCTCGTACAGACAGCCCCAAGAGCTGCTGCACGAGCAGTTTCCTCTTTAGTCCATTCAAAAAGGCTTGTTGATGATCAGGGCTGCACTCATCACAGTCCCTCTTGCGAGTCTCTTAATATAGAGTCACAAACTGAGCATGCATTCTCCAGAATCCCAGAAGGCCTAGGAAAGCTTGTGTTTTTCTCTTGCTAGTTGGTGGGGACATAGCTATTATCTAATTGATCACATCCACCCTGCCATTTTACTCACAAGAACTGGATCTCGTGTGTGAGTCCTTTGATCTTGTTTTGCTTTATAGCAGAACCAGCTCTCAGAATGTTCTAGTTTCAGTTAGGATAGAGTTAATTTCCCTTCTAGTAGCTGGTAGGGTGCTATATTTTGGATTAGGATGAGAAGAGTGCTGATAACATGCTGATGTTTTAATTGTTGCAGAGCAGTGCTTACGCTAAGCCAAGGATTTTCGAGCTCCTCGTGCTGCCCTGCCAGCGGGCAAACTGGGGGTGCGGCAGGAGCTGGGAGCGGACAGACCCAGGACAGCTGACCCAAATTAGCCATAGGGGTATTCCATCTCATATGGGGTCATGCTAAACAATATATAGGGGTGGCTAGCTGGGTTGGGGGGCTGGCTGCTCAGGGATAGGCTGGGCATTGGTCATCGGGTGGTGAGCAATTGCATTGTACATCACTTGTTTCGTACACATTGTTGTTGTTGTTGTTGTTATTATTATTATTATTATTGTAATTATTTTCCTATCTTAATAAACTGTCTTTATCTCAACTCACAGGCTTCACTTTCCCATTTCTCTCCCCTATCCCAGAGAGGGAATGGGGAGGGAGAGAGAACATGGTGTTTAGCTGCTGACCGTGTTAAACCACAACAGGCCACACCAACCCCACACAGCGCTACAGGCTTGGGGCAGAGTGTCTTGAAAGCTGTGCAGAGGAAAAGGATCTGAGGGTGCTGGTCAATGCTCACCTGAACATGAGCCGCAGTGTGCCCAGGGGCCCAAGAAGGCCAAGGGCATCCTGGTTGTGTCAGGAGCAGTGCAGCCAGCAGGAGCAGGGAGGTGATAGTCCCTCTGGGCTCTGCTCTGGTAAGGCCAAACCTTGAGTGCTGGGTTCAGCTTTGGGCCCCTCACTACCAGAAGGACATCGAGGCCCTGGAGCGTGGCCAGAGCAGGGCTACGAAGCTGGGGAAGGGCCTGGAGCACAAGGCCTGTGAGGGGCGGCTGAGGGAACTGGGGGTGTTTGGTCTGGAGAAGAGGAGGCTCAGGGTAGAACTCATTGCTATCTACAATGACCTGAAAGGAAGGTCTGGAGAGCTTGGAGTTAGCCTCTTCTTGTGGGAAACTGTCGTGGTTCCGCTCGAGTGGGCAGCCGAGCTCCACCACAGCCGCTCTCTCACTCCCCCTCCTCAAAGAGGAATGGGGAGAAAATATGTGAAAGGGGCTCATGGATTGAGATAAGGACGAGAAAATCACGCAATAATTAGTGTAACGGGCAAACCAGACTCAGCATAAGAAGACAGATAGTAAGATTTATTGCTCATTACTAACAAGCTAGAGAAGTGAGAAACAAAGGAAAGAAACCAAAAGCACCTCTCCCCCCATCCACCCTCTTCCACCTCCTCCCCCCGAGCGGCGCAGGGGAACGGGGGAATGGGGGTTATGGTCAGTCTACAGCACTTCTTCTCTGCCGCTCCTTCTCGGTCACTCTCGTCCCCTGTGCTGTGGGGTCCCACCCACGGGATGCAGTCCTTGACGAACTGATCCGGCGTGGGCTTCCCACAGGCAGCAGCTCTTCCAGAACTGCTCCAGATATGGGTCCGTACCACGGGGTCCATCCCTCAGGAGAAAACTGCTCCAACCTGGCTCCCCTACGGGCAGCAGCTCCTGCCAGATCACCTGCTCCTGCGTGGTCTCCTCTCCACGGGCTACAGGTCCGGCCTGGAATCTGCTCCGGCAGGGGTCTTCCACAGGCGGCAGCCTCCGTCGGTGCAGGGCCACCTGCTCCACCGTGGTCTCCTCCACGGGCTGCAGCGTGGAACCCTGCTCCACCGTGGTACTCCATGGGCTGCAGGGGGACATCCTGCTTCACCATGGTCCTCACCACAGGCCGCAGGGGACTTCTGCTCCGGCGCCTGGAGCACCTCTCCCCCTCCTTCTACACTGACCTTGGCACCTGCAAGGCTGTTTCTCATTCCCTTGACTCTCCCGGCTGCTGTGTGGCGCAGCGTTTTTTCCCTGTCTTAAATATGCTCTCACAGAGGCGCAAAACAACATCGCTTATTGGCTCAGATCTGGAAAACAACGGGGCCCTTCCCAAACATGGGGCGGCTTCTAGATCTTTCTCACAGAAACCACCCCTATGGCCCCCTGCTACCAAACCTTGCCACGTAAACCCACTACAGAAACCAGTGACAGGACCAGAGGGAATGGGCCCAAGTTGTTCCAGGGGAGGTTCATGCTGGAAATGAGGAGACATTTCTGCTCAGAAAGAGCAGTCAGGCCTTGGGATGGGTTGCTGAGGGAAGTGGTGAGGTCACACTCCTGGGAGTGTTTAAGGAGAGGTTGGACATGGTGCTTAAGGACGTGGTTTAGTGGTGACATTGGTGATCGGGTGATGGTTGGACCAGATGATCTTGGAGGGCTTTTCCAACCTTCATGATTCTAGGATTCTACAGGAAAGCTGGGGTGGGACAGCACAAACGCTAAGCTCACGCACTGCTAACAGCTGCTGAGGAAGCTGCAAAGCTGTCTAATTCTCCACATTGGTTATAAAGGGCTTTTACCCAACACAGGAGTGCTTGGCAAAAGCAGTTGGGGTGGCTAGGAGCTGGAGGAACGTTGCCAGGCCCAGGCTCATGAATAGGAGTGGCTCATGGAAGTGGGGGCACATCTTAACCTAGGACATACACTTAATAACCACAGAGTTAATATCACTGTCTAAATCGGCATAGGCTGCTGCATTAATTGCTTTAATGGCATCAGAAAGAGAACAGCACCTGAGTACTGAGTTTATGAATGCAAACAACAATCCCAAAAAACAAAATAGCCAAGTTCCCCACAAATGTTCACCTGCTCGCAGACCCCTCTGTCCTTTCTGCTAGTGTGACAAGTATTGCTGCAGGGAAACTGTTCTTTTGCCAGTGTCATTTCTTTTCCCATAGCAGCTGATAAAACTGGTACTTGCTAATGCTGCCTTTGCTCTTCATCTGGCACTTGGTCTTGATCTTGGCGGTATGACTGCTTGCTACCGGAATGTTTTTCTAGTTTGCTTTAAGACAAAGCTGAGGTAAATATTTATGGCAAGAAAGGGAGAGGACTTTGACTTTATCACGCAGCAAGGGAATCAGCGGCATGAGAAGCACTCCTTAGTTCACCCAATGTTGCAGCAGTTACATTTAGTTATATTGACATGGTTTAAGGTCACAATCTTTTCAACAAGATTTTGTGGTTATCCTCGTATTTTTTTCTTCTAAAATGCAAAGCACTTGCAGTTTTTCCTTCATACCAACTTAGCCTAATATTTCTCCAGTTCATCGAGTGCATTCTGCTTTGTAACTGTCTTCCAGGAAGCAGGGATTTCTCCTCTGCCATGAAATTTCCCACTGTAGCATTGTTCTAGCTGTGTCCTGAAATAAGACACAAACCATTTCCAGTATGCTTGCATGGATGGATCAGGAGGAATGCTCCAAGTGGAATAGGGATGTCCTGCATCCTGGTATTTCTTGTAGGGGATCCATCTGTCTTCACCAATCCTGAATAAGCAGTCACTTGAAACACTGCTAGAACAAATATCAATGACTAGGTTGTCTGTTTTATGCCATCTGCATCCTTTAAAAACTTGTGGACGATGGAAGACAACCCGGTGGTGTCCATCATGGTTTGGCATAGTGTTAGTGCAAACAGCCCCACAAAATGGACACTGCTCCTGGCACCCTGCAAACTGCTCAGCCAGTATTGTGTGAGGCTGCCTTTCAAAGGAGCTCATACGAGCTTCTTTAAACTTTTTCCTGAGATCATCAATAATGGGAGACAGTGCTTCTGTCATGGCATTATTCAGGAACTCTATGTCTGTTATCTCCTGATGTTCAATGCCCTTCAGGTCGCTCCTGGGCAAGCTTAGCACATCTCCGAGTACTCTGCAGAATTCATCCAACCAAAGAGAGATTTGATCCTTTCTGTCTTTTCTGTCTTTGACAATTGTGGTTGATGCAAAAACAGCTGACTGAATGTTTTCAGAGTAACGAGAGAGGGAGTCTCTTAAAAACATCTCTAACCTTCTGTTCTCGTCTAAACAGTACGTCTCAACTTTTGTCTTAATGTAATTATTTAAAAAGTCTCCTGGGGCCTTAAGATAATGCATGAAAGTTTCAAATTTTTCTTCTTCTGCTAGGTATTTCAGCATGTAATTTTCCAGAGTGGATCTATTGCCTCTGAAATCTGCAATTTTATCCTTCACGTCTCGAGCTATGTCAAGAGCTGTCTTCTCATAGATGGCGTGTCGAAGAGCTGGGGCAATCTTGCTGCACAGGAAATCAGCAAATGTTGTGATACAAGAGGCTCCTTGGCAGGAAATCTGGAAACATTTGAAGAAGTCTTCTCTCTTGCTCTCCAGGTAGATGACTGGATCATTTGCTTTCCTGAATGCTGCATGCATGTCTTTAAACCTTTCTGCTGCCATTCTGCACAGGTACAGTGATAATTCCATTCTGTAATCTTTATTAAAACTGTAATTTGCAGTGTTAGGAACAGACTTCATACCTTCCTCCACTTCATTTAGTATTTCATGAATAAAAGTTCGACTGTAATCCATTTTGTCCTTTTCCTTCTTCTCAATGTTTGCCTTCACACGCATTATGATGCTCTCTGTAATGCGGTGCATGCTGTTCTCATCTGCATTGTCCAATCTCTTAGATAAGACGATGAAAGTTTTCTTCCTAGACACGTGTTTCTCTATGTCAAGACAAAAGACAGTCTTTTGGGAAAACTTTCTGATTTGTTTATCTACCTTGGGCTCCTTAAAGTGATCTAGAAGGACATTTTCTATATCCACATCGATGTCCACCTCTTCCAGAGGGGGAGTAGCAGAGGACACTTCAGTAACCCACTGCTTCCAGATAGAATTGAAGTGGTTTCTCAGTTCACTTTCACCTAATTTCTGGCCTTTTAGAGACAGGGCCAACTCTCTGCTCTTTCTCAGGAGCTCATTTTCATATTCAGACTTCCTCTCATCCATTTTACTCTGGCTCTTCTTTACTTCTAGAAGTTTCTCACACTTCCTTCGCATTTCAACAAGAAGGGACTCTCTCAGTTCTTTCAGCTTCAGTTCCGTGCTGCTTTTCCACTGGATCAGTATTTCATGGTCTTTGTCTTCACTGAAGAATGTTTCCATGTTCTTGGTGATGGCATCACTTCTCTCTTGCACCAGTTTTTCAAGGTGTTCCGTGGTGACTTTCCCCAACTCCCCATTCCGCACCTTGTTTTCCAGTTTCATTTGCAAGTCTAAGATGTGACTTCTCAGCTGCCAGGTCCACTGACTAAATGCAGTTTCCAGTTTCTTGTAGGCAGCAATCTCCACTGAATTCTTGAAGCTGAAAACAAAGTTTTCATTCAGCAGGGCATTCCACAGGTCACTAATACGAACTTTCAAGCTGGAGAGCCTCAAAACGCTGCTGTGCGATTCCTTCTTGGCAGCTTGGAGAATTTTGCTCTTTAATTCCTGGACGTTCTGGCTGTAGGTGGGGTTGGGCGGTGCCATCGGTGGGTTTCCTTCCCACAGGTGAGCAAAGTAATGAATGTGGGTGTTCACGTCAAAGCGGATGACGTCGCTGAAGCAGGTGATGTCACAGAATTCCTGCTGGGCCGCGGTCACGGTCATTTCATCCAGCTTTTCCTGCAGACGTCTTTGTCCTTCCATGTTCTGTTCCTTTGCGGTTATTTCGCCCACATTTTGGTGCACAAAGAGGCAGGCTGGGGAAATATTAACTTGCTTCATCCTCAGGAAAGCCTGCACAGCAATCTGAAGGACGTCTTGCATTTCCGAAGGATTTTCTCCAAAGATGTTGATCAGAGTCATGTTGCCGATGCCAATGACAAAGGTGGCCAGCTCATTGTCATGGTTAAGTGACTGCTTATTGGCCATCTCTATGGCACGAAGTCCTTCTGTGTCAACAACGAGCAGGTAATCAAAGTTCAAATCCTGTTGGAGCTTCTCGTCCACTTTAATGAGCTGCATAAACGCTCCCCGGGTGCACCTCCCTGCGCTGACGTTAAACTGCAGACCAAACATGGCATTCAGCAGGGTTGACTTCCCTGTGCTCTGGATGCCAAGCACGGAAAGCACAAATACTCGCTTGTCCCCTAGCTTCTCAATTAACATGTCAAAGACGGCTCCAATCCATTGCAGTGGTACGTAAGAAGCATCACCATCCATCAGCTCAATGGGATACCCTAAAATCATCAGATTGGCAGCAATTTCAGGTAGTTTGACATACCATTTTTCTTTGGAGTTTGTTGATTCCAGTGCCTCATAAATCTGCCCCACCTCTCTCAAAATATGCTCAAGGCCAATGGACGAATCATTGATTTCATCAGAAAGGGCATCTAATTTCTTCATCAACTGAGTTTTCAGGTTGTTATTTTCATTGTTTTTCTTTAATGCCAGGATTTGAGACCATAACTGATGATACTTTCTCTTCAGCTCATCAAGGTGATCAGAGGAGATGTCGTCCATGAAGATCTTCATCCACTGCAGAAAGAATTTCTTGGTGTTGTCTGGCTGTGACTGGAGAAAGCCAAGGACTGTTTTCATCAGCTGATTGAGGGGAAACGCTTTGCCTAGTTGCTTTCTTCGTATTGCAGACTTCTGCGATTCAATTTGGCTCCGATGATGCTCTATGCTCTTGTTCCTTTTTTCCTGCAAGCGAGTGAGTTCTTTGTCCTTTTTACACCACAGGTACCACAGTTTTCCCTGAAGAGGCAGTAGCTGTGATTTGATCTCAGACAACTTCTCTTTCCTCAACAGATTCACCAGTTTGATTGCTGTTTCTTTGGCTGTCACACACGCTTCTGTATTTTCATCAACTAAGAAGCCGTGCTGGCGAGCTGTGCTCAGGCATGCATTGAGGCTAACAAGCGTGCTCGACCCTTCCACTAGGTCTCGGATGGTTTTTGTCAGCTCATCCACTAATTCTGCTTCATTTCTGTTCTTGATCCCTATTCTTATGTTTTGGCTAGATCGGCCAGCTGCAATGCTCTCTTTCTCAGTGAAAAGGCAAACCAAAGGCCTCTGAGACTGCCACAGATTATGTAAAATTCTCCTGCCTTTCTTCTCGTTGCTCTGATCAGACTCAGAAACAAGAACCACATTCACGGCAGAGATCTCCTGTAAAAACTGCAACTGGGGTTCATGATCCCTCGCATCTCCGTGCAGGTTACAGAAAGCAACAGGGCCGTTAAAGCTGTCATCGTCGCTACCACGGGGAATGTACCAGGAGATCTCCACAACACCTTTCATCAGGAAGCAGTCTTTGGTGCTGCCTTTGCAATGGCGGTGGAAAAAAGTGTCGTGTTTTTTCATGCTCAGCAGGGCATTCAGGAGCTGAGACTTGGAAGAGGAAGGAGAGCTGCCGATGCGGAGGAAGGACACGATGGGCATCTCTGCCTGATAAATGAGTTTGTTTTTGTGACTGCTAGTCCTCGTCTGCTCTCCCGATCTCACCGTCCCTTTCCAGCTCTTCTTGATTTGGCTGAGGGACCAGAGAGGGAACTCTATCTGTGAAGTGCCCGGGTTTGGTACCAGGAGGGGTAGTGCAAACTGGCAGAAAGCGAGCTTGGATGAAAGGTACTGTCTCATGAAATCATCAGCACAATGAAAAATTGCCATCTGGAGGTCCATGGGGTGCACATGAGTCTCCTTGCTTGCAGATTCAGGGTCTCCTTTGTCCAAGTCACTGAGAAAGTCATCAAAGGAATCAGAGGGCTCGTGCTCCTCTGCTGAGGTGTTTGGTGTGGGAACAACTCCCGGCTTACTCGCCTCCTTGCAAGTCAGGTACCTCACCCGATAATCCACGGTCAGGAGCCTTTGCAGGAAGTAAAATGGTAGCTCGCTGTCCTTGCTGGGCTGGCTGTCATGTACAGATGTCTGGTGTATTATGTGGAAATCTTCTGTGCCCATTTTTCTTGGATAGTACCTTTCCAGCCCAAGGCGCTTAAGTAAGTGGAGGAACTCAGGGTTTGCATTGGTTTGACTTGCTTTGGATTCGCTGCTGTCTGATTCGGGATTGCACTGACTGGGAGGCTGCATGCCTTGAAAAGCATCTTCCAGGTCTTTCATTATATCATCTTTGTTCAGGTTGCCAGATGCGTCCTCCACTTGCCCATCGATGAAGGATTGCAAATCTCTTTCCAGCATCTCCCAGTCTCTGAATGCATTGTGCTTTTCGAGGAGAGCTTTCATCTCTGTGGACCATGTGTTTTTCATCTTTTCTTTCATGAAAACTAGGCGGTCATTCTTCTGCTCATGGGTGACCTTCTTGTTTTCGGATGTTATGGTGAGTCCCATCAGCAGCAGGAAGGCCTGAGCTCTGTAAACATCCTGTTCCTTCAGGCTCTGATACTCGTTATGTGCAATGCGCATTTCCTGTATCATGAAATTAATTTCTGGACACCCAAGGAGGTACTGAAAAGTGCTGCTTTCTACTTGGTATCCCGTGCTGGTTGTAACTAAGAGCACTAGGAGTTCTATGTCTTCCTGTGCCCTTTGCTGCAGAGACTGGAGCAAGGAAGAAACAGACTGGCTTACAGTGAAGGTGGCTTTCATCTTTGCCTCATGAATGGCAGATGCAGAAGTTGCCGGTGCGTAGGTGACTTCCATGATGTACTCCTTCATCTGCTGCAGTGTCATATTGAGATCTTCAAGACTGGAAGTACTGGGAGTTTGGGGAAGTGTCTGATCCTTCTGGAAGACCCATTGCATAATAAAGGAAGCCCTGGGGAAGTCCCTGACAGAATAGATGTGAGGATCCAGCAGGCTCTGCAGCAGAGATTTGATGTAGGTGGTGTTTTCTGGAGAAGACTTCTGGCAAAAAGAAACAGTGTTCACCAGGAACTCCTGCAATGCTTTGTCTGACAGACATATGTTGATCCAGACACTGTGATTCTTTGTTCTCTTATTCAGACCCTGTTTAAAATCTAGCAACATGAGCAGTTTCTTTTCATCCACTGTCCCCTCCCAGGTCTTCACTTGCTCCAGGAAAGCTCTGGCCTCTTCTACGGCACTGGCCAGTTCCTCTCCAAAGATCACACTGGTGCTGTGATTCGTTAGGCCTTCATAGACAGCCCTGAGGCCGCTGCCCATTTGATGGGAGGCTTTAAAATCGCTGCTGTGGTTGGACAGAATTATGTCCCACACTGGGATCAGCTGAAAGCCCCGGTCGATCACACACCAGGTTGTGTTATTGGCCACAAGCCCGCATTTCCACTCGGGAAGGGAATCTGTCTCTGCTGGGCCCCCTGTTTTGGTCACATAGAGCTGAACTACTCTGTGGGTGCTGCTTCTGTCTCTTCCCTGAAATGATGCCTGTGAGCTGGACTTTGAAGCATCCCCCTTCACACCCCACTTGGTACCGAAGCCGCTGAAGCTAGCCCCGACGTAGCTGTTCAGTGCTTCAGATGTTTGTTGCTTCATCTCATCCCATTGCTCTGCCCTGAAACCTTCGGCAGATGCTTTCCACCAGAATATTCCCCCAAAGTGGATGGGTCCCTGGTTCACGTGGGACCCAAACCTGCGGAAGAAGCTGGCGCACCTGCTCTTCAGTAGGTGGAACCTGTCTGCCTCCTGGGTGATGCTCAGAAGCTGTTCGATGTCTTGCAGCTCTCGCAGGGCTGCGTCTGAGAGGCGAAGCTGGTCCTTTTGGAAGTAGTAGGAGGCCAGAGGGATGTATTGGTACTTGGTGGTGCAAATGTATGCCTGCTCCGAGCGTGACCGACGGGAGTCCTCTGACTGTGAGGACTTGCTGGAATCTACACCTGTTTCAAAACTGAACCCCCAGAACCCACCTTTGGCAGAAGCATTGATGCTGAACCCCAGCTGCTCCATGGACTTGGTGAAAGTGGCTTCTGCTGCAGAGGAGGAGAACTCCTTCCTCTCAAGCAGCGACCCTTGCACTGGACCAGTGAGCATGAAGCCATCAGGGACCCTGATGAGTTGCTCTCGCTTTGCCAGCACATCCTCCAGGCTCTTGGTTTGGTAAATCCCCTGCAGAGCCAGGCCTCCCGATGCCCGCCTCAGGACCTCCTCGTCAGAGACGTTCTCCCTCTCCCCCATGGACTTCTCCTGCTGCTCCAGTTGCTTCCGGATGCTCACCAGCTCATCCAGCAATGCCTTCCCTGGAGGTGCCCAGTACTCCTTGGGAATGTCCATGGCTTGCTGTAGGGCCTCCTCTTTCTTACTTATCATTTCTTTGCTGTTGCTGCAGCTCTTCTGCATTTCTTCCAGCTCCCGTAGAATTGACTTGGCTTCTTCTTGCCTCTGCTTCATCATCTCCAAGTGCTGTTTCTGCAGCTCATCAACACCTGTTTCATTACTTGTGATTCCTAGGAGCCTTTGGAGTGCCTTGGTCTCCCAGGGGTACCGTATTTTGCACTCCAGTTTAAGGTAGTCTTCATATTGCAGATGTTTCCAAGCATTTATTGACTTAACACCCAATATCTCTGACAGTTTGGGGAGCCAGTATTCTTCATCAAGTCCTTCCTTCTCAAATGCTTCTGCCAGCAATTGCTTAGCAATTCGTGCCTTATCCCCAGCATCTGCTCTCTCCTCCTGTGACTCCATGGCTGTGGAAGGGGGAAAGAGACTTTTGTTACATCAGGTTAAGGAGGCCACCACCCCTTAGAAGAGGCCTCTCCATAGTTCCCGGCCCATGGATTTCTTCTGCCCTGCTGCTGGAACCCAGCCTCAGGCACCCCTGAGATAGGCAGACACAGACAGACAGACACACGCAACCACTGGCACGGCTACACAAATGCCATGGACAAGGCGCTGCCTTCAACAGCACCCATGTATAAGCTGTCAGGACTGGTCTCACCCGTCACTCACTCCTCGTCCTTAGAGCAATCGCCCACACAAGGTAGAAAAAGGGAGGGAGGGAGGCAATCTCTGGCCTATCAAGTAGTGATATGGGGAAGATGCTAAAACTTACACGAATTAATATTTAGCTACATATATGGTAAAATATCCTAATTATTGGGGATGTGGATGAGAAGCTAAAAATATTCTAATTATAGGAATGTAGATGAGAACATTATGAGAAGCAGATGTAAAAAAGAAGATATCACTCAAGGCCTACGGATGAGGGAAGTACGAACAACTCATTAGGGAAGGATGAACAACTTGTTGGCTCCTTTGGTGTAATTGCCTGAAGTAACTAGGAAAATAAAAATAACATTCATATTTTTAAGGAAAATGTACAGCTTTAAAAGGCTTTCAGGGTAGGGCATAGCTGCATTACCTGAGCATTCCCTGGACTTCCAACCTTAGATGCTATCACGCTGGGAAAACTTGGTGTGCTAGCCCTAAGGAACAGTACAGAGCGTAGAGTGGAGTGGAGACACCATGGTTAGGCTCTGTAACCAGGTGGGGACTTTATTGTTCTTGTGCCCACCGAGACTGATAAGCTGCACTTTTGCCACCCTGAGCCAAGGATCTGTCATGCTTTGACAAATGCTGTACCCTAGTGTACTTTTTGCTCATTTTAATATCATTATAATACCAAAACACACTTCCATCCCAAAAGCTACCCACCTCCAAGGTGCGACCGCCCCTCACTGAGCATGCGCTCTGAATTTCTGGGAGCCTATTACTTTAAATGGAGATGGGAGAACTTTTCACCAATCATAACTAAGATATGCTTGACTAGAGTCACTCAAGCTCCACCTAAAAGACAGAAACTCTATAGTCTTTGATCCTTTTAACGCGTTTATTTCTAGGCCATGCACCTGTAACACCTGTAACACCTGAGTATTTCATGCATGCTAGTTTGCTGTTGCAGACAGTCACTATCACCAGCAATCCGAAAGAACCTGGTTATCTGTTGCTGTGAGAAACCATATTTGATTGCGTTGTGATAGCTCTCATTAAGTGCAACTAGGGTAAGGGTGGTTATCCATGACTGTGATAGTTCTGAATCTAGCTGGACCCCCCAGACGGTTAACGTGTTATTGGTGAATGTCCAGCCGGACCCCCAGACAGTTAATGTGTTATTGATGAATGTCTGACTTGATCCCCAGACAGTTAATGCATTATTGGTGAATGTCCGACTGGTTCAGTACCCTGAATCCAACCGGGCCCATAACAGTTAATCAGCTACACCCCTTAACGTGACAGCAGGAAACAAGGCAAAGATAAACAAAAAACTTCAAAATACTGTCCAACAGCAGGTCAAAGTCCAGAAAGGTAAAAAGTTTAACCTCCTCTTACTCATCGCCTTCATCCTGAAAGACCCTTGTCCACGACCACAAGGCTACACGATGCAGGCGCAACCAGATGGAGCTAAGGGTGGGGAGTATGGAAATGAGTACTTGGAAGAGGTCCGCCTTTTGGGGGAAAATAATGAATATGTATTAGAGCTCATGTAATATGTAACAGTATTCGTGTATAAAGTTGTGAGAGACGACCGGGCAGGCGCGAACCTTTTTGAGGGAAGCTATTCCCAGTGCGCCCGGTGCACCGCAATAAAGTATACGTAGTTTACAACCCTATGGTTGTAGAGTCTTTTCCTCACATCAGTAGCAACTGGAGACTGGATAACCTTAATGAAGCCAATACTCTCACCATCCACATATCCTTATAGTTTTTCATGCACTAAACAAAGCTACTAAATAAAGGTACACAACTAAAACTACTAAATAACGGAACAAAGATGGTAAATCAACTAAAGAGGAAGACATATGAGGAGTGGCTGAAGTCACTTGGATTGTTCAGCCTGGAGAAGAGGAGACTGAGGGGAGACCTCGTGGTGGCCTCCAACTTCCTCACGAGGGGAGCGGAGGGGCAGGCACTGAGCTCTGCTCTCTGGTGACCAGCAAGAGGACCCGAGGGAACGGCATGGAGATGTGCCAGGGGAAGTTCTGGCTGGATATCAGGAAAAGGTGTTTAACGAGAGGGTGTTGCAGGCACTGGAGGCCAAGGAGGTCTAGGGGCCTCCGCTGTGGCCCCTGCCCTGCCCAGCGCAAGTCAGCGGGGACCTACCTGCCCTCCCTGGTGCTCTGCAGCTTCTGCACTGCCTCAGCCCAGCTCCAGCAGCCTCTCAGCCCAGCTACTGCACTGCCTAAGCCCAGCTCTGACCCCACTTTTATAAAGGCCCAAGCTTCTTCACAGGTTGCGGTTTCCTGTTTACACAGCAGGGAGAGGCTTGCTTCTTTCTTGGAAGTCAGGCCATTAGATGATACAGCACCAGAAAGTGAAACTTGGCAGCTGCTGGCTGTGCTGGGGCTGAGCCAGGCTGCTGGGGCATCCGCATCCCCAGGTACACCCTGCTCCCCAGGTGTGCAGGTATGGTGGTTTTACTTTGCTGGGCAGCTGCACTCCTGTGGTGTAATTGCCTGAGGTAACTAGGGAAATAAAACTAACATTCACATTTTAAAGAAAATGTACAGCATTGAAGAGGCTTTCAGGGTAGGGCATAGCTGCATTACCTGAGCGTTCCCTGGACTTCCAACCTTAGATGCTATCGCTCTGGGGAAACTTGGTGTGCTAGCCCTAAGGAACAGCACGGAGCGTAGAGTGGAGTGGAGACACCACGGCTAGGCTCTGTAACCAGGTGGGGACTTTATTGTTCTTGTGCCCACCGAGACCGATAAGCTGCACTTTTGCCACCCTGAGCCAAGGACCTGTCATGTTTTGACAAATGCTGTACCCTAGTGTACTTTTTACTCATTATAATATCATTATAATACCAAAACACACTTCCATCCCAAAAGCTACCCACCTCCAAGGTGCGACCGCCCCTCACTGAGCATGCACCCTGAATTTCTCGGAGCCTATTACTTTAAACGGAGACGGGAGAACTTTTCACCAATCATAACTAAGATATGCTTGACTAGAGTCACTCACGCTCCACCTAAAAGATAGAAAATAATATGAATTGGCCCAAGAGAGAAGGGATGTTAGGGAAGATATCACCGTCAGGGGAGATACCATCCCGAGGAAATACAACATCCTTAGGACCTGCTGACTCCTGGGATCAGCATCTTTTTCCCCCCCATTGGGACGCCTTTGGGTGAGATCTGAATACTTGCTTATAAATCTCTCTAGAGTCTTTGATCCTTTTAATGTGTTTATTTCTAGGCTGCGCACCTGTAACCCCTGTAACACCTGTGTATTTCATGCATGCTAGCTTGCTTTTGCAGACAGTCACTATCGCCAGCAATCCAAAAGAACCTGGTTATCTGTTGCTGTAATAAACCATACTTGATTGCATTGTGATAGCTCTCATTAAGCGCAACTAGGGTAAGGGTGGTTATCTGTGACTGTGATAGTTCAGTGTTCTGAATCCAACCAGACCCTCCAGACGGTTAACGTGTTATTGGTGAATGTGCGACCGGACCCCCAGATCCGACTGGTTCAGTACCCTGAATTCGACCGGGCCCATAATGTTTTACCAGCTACACCCCTTAACGCGACAGTAAAATTGGTGTAGTCGGCAGGATTGCTATGGATAAACTACTGCAAAATTAGAAATGTGCCCCTTCCCAGGCAGGGAAGGAGTTTTCCCAATTGTTTTGGAAAGATGAGGAGAAAGTGGTAGAGCGCATTGAGCAGTGTCAGGCTTCACGAAAGGTTGGTCAAAGAAAGGGTAAAGGTGCAATTTGTGCTGTGTTAGGAGCCTGTTTGTCTTGTGCTCAGCAAGAAGCTAAGGAAACTCCTGCTCCCAAACTGATCTCTGATGCGGAACATTCAGCTTTGAAATCAGAGAATGAGCTATGGAAGTCATCATTGGCCTTGGAAAGGGAGATGGGAAAACCATTAGGAATCAAGAGTGGATAAACTTTCGATTGAGGATGACAAACTTGTGACTGAAAATGATAAACCTGTGCATGAGAATAATCATCTTAAACAATTGCTGGAGAGGGTTAGTCATCTGTTAAGTAAAGTACAGCCTTGCACTACGGTCAAGCAGATTCGTAGATTGCTGCATAGTGCATAGCCTGAAAGCTGGGATAGTGATTTCTGGTCTGACAGTGACGATGGTGTTGAAGAGATTTCTGATTCTGAACCTCAATTGATTTCCTTGAGACCTTTGGTTAAGACTGAGACTGCTGTTGATGATAATGAGGAAATCCGCACTACTGTGCGAACGATTCCGTGGTCACTGGCAGAGTTGGTTAAAATACAAGAGAAGTTCTCAAGGCGGTCAGGGGAATCGGAAGTTGAGTATGTGTGTCGAGTTTCTCTTAAAGGAGGAGATCGAATGATGTTGAGTGAGGAAGAGGTAGGAGGCTTTTGGAGACCTGGAGTATTTTTAACCACCACACCAGGAGCTGACCTGACTGTAGCAGTACAGAAAGCAGCCTGCATTCAGGCGATATATGAAAGAGATGAATTAACAAAATCCCCGATGTTAGCTCCTACTGACCCAGTTCAATTAACCCCTCTCATCCGTGGACTCCCTGATTGTCTTAAGATGTTTGTAGCAAACACCCAAGATGGCATACAAGCTGCTCGTAGGGATGATGATAGTGGTTGTAGGCAAAATCTGAACTCCCCCATTCCTGCCTGTAGTGAATTTGTCCGAATGGGCTGGATAAGTTCAGCCAGTATTAAATCCCAAGACCACTCTCGGCGAGTCCACCAAATCCACACTCAAAATCCCAGATACCTCAAATTCAAAGAGAGGTTCAAACCTAATAGGGAATGGAGTGAGTTGAGGTGTCAGCAAAAAAACTCCTATGCCCGGGGAGGGCAGTGAGCCACCCTGCTTGGCAGGTATTAGCAATTCAATGGCTCTCTAATGAACACTCTGACCCTATCACTGCCATTCCTGTTGAACCCCCCAAAATATTGGTAAATTTTCTTATTGATACCAGGACCCAAATGTCAGTAATTACACATGAGACGGCACAAACCCTGAGCATAACACCTGGTCAACACAGGGTTAAATACACGGGAATCAATGGTGTGGAAAAACAATGCCCCACTGCAAAAATTTCACTCTGGTTGCCAGAGGAACAAAAATTAACCAGGGTAGAAGTATTAGTTGGTGCTGCATATACTAATATTTTAGGATTTGACATACTGCATGGTCGTATGTGGAAACTCCCTGATGGAACTGTGTGGAGTTTTGTGACACATCAAAGGGATTCAGGCACTGTGAGATTGAGCCTGTTACAAACATCCATATCCTTATCCCCTGCTAAAATCATTAATGTTCGGCAATATCTGTTGTCAGCAGCAGCACTTACGGGGATTGACAGGGTGGTAACAGAATTGGAAGAAAGAGGCATTATTAAAAGCACTTAACTCACCTTACAATTCACTGGTTTGGCCGGTAAAGAAACCAACCAGGCAATGGCATTTTACAGTGGATTATCTAACAGTAGTAATAGTGCTAACTACTCCCAAATATCTCTATGCATGGGAAAACAAAGATTGCTATTTCACCCTCTTTCTAACCCTGCCAGTTGAATACAACCGAGCATATTTTACTTTCTTTTGTGTTCACAGGAACCCTGAGCGAACTGTATATGGACAGCTGGAGGATGACGAATCAACAGTTTGGATTAATAATGCTATGCTTTACCCTGACCTTGATGCAATTACAGGCCTTAAAGGAAACTTAGCTACTGTGTTTGTGCATGGAGCTGAGGTGTTTCACCATGGCATCTAACCATGTATTGTCACAGTATAGCACAATCACTGGAACATCTCAAAACAGAAAGGACCCAAATCTCTCTACTTTAGTTCTACATGGAAACAAAATATTTTCAAAAGATGAATGGAGTTGGAACGATTCTCTAAGAATGCCTGAACTTTAAGCCACATCTGGCCAGACAATACAAATTGGTTGCCGAATAACTAATGGATCCACTTATAATTGGCCGACTGAAATTCCAAAATAACTGAACCAAATTTTGATTGCTGGTAATTTCACCAAACTTATAATTGTGTACTGTCTTTGGGGTTACAGAGGCACAGAATTACTATTTGAATTCATGGCTAATACAGAAACATCATTGACTACAAAGGATAAGAAGCCTCTGCCTCCGCAGATACTTGAAAACGAACCAACTCAGCCTCCCATTGGTCTAACTCCTTCCATCTTCAACACAGCTCCTTACATAATTAAAAATGTGGGGCAACAACAAATTCTCTTTAACCCTAGTTGGTCCCTAAAAAGGGTAGAGCTAGCGCTGCACATTAATATTTCTGAAATCAACTCAAAATGTACCACCCTTTTGAGAACTGTCTACACCGGCTGGTTAGCATGGTTACATGGACGTTCTCTGAAACAATCTCAGCGCGTGCCATGGCATGCAACTGGGTTATTGGGAAAAGGATTAGGTATATTAAATAGCATTGATGCTGAGGTCCTAATGAACAGAATAAGTGCTACTACAGATGACCTAAGGAAACTGGAACCACCAATAAAATCATCCTTATTGGCTTTAGGAGCAAATCAATGGCTTCTATCAGATGTTTTGCCCCATTGGGAACAAATTGAGGAAAATTATCATCAATTAATTGTAAATGCCCTTGCAAAAACCCAAGGCAATACCTCCCTTGCCTTCAGCTGCATCCAAGCTCAGTTATGGATGCAATCTGTAGCAGCAGCTATTATTAGAGAGGGAGAAGGAAAAACTTTGCCCACTGAAATTCGAAAATTGATTTGGGATAATGCTTCAGAATTTGAAAAAGAGTTTCATGCATGGTGGCAATTAGTCAACTTTACCCATTATGCCTTTATACTTACCATAAGTAATGCCACCGTAATATGTCTTCCATCTCAAACCATTTTAGGATTCTTTAGGATTTGGAGCCTTGGTTTCTCATGGTCGAGTAGATGACCTGGCAATGCACAGACTATGCCTCTGGGGCTGTTTTCAGAGCACGATGCAGGGAGCAGCCAATGCCTGCCCAGGGCCATGGTGGAAGGGCCCTGGGGGAGCTGCCAGAGGAGCATGAAGCCCACTGGGGTGGTGTTGGAGGATGTTGTGGTTTAACCAGGCAGGCAGCAAAGCACCACACAGCCGTTCGCTGGCTCCCCCCACACCCACAGCAGGATGGGGGAGGGAACTGAAGAAAAAAAAAGTTAAAGGGCAAAAAAAAATCCAGATGCTCTTAGAAGTTTATCTAAGTGCACTTGTTGAGTGATCTCCCTGTCCTTATCTCAACCCATGAGCCCTTTTCATTGCATTTTCTCCCACTTTTCCTATGAGGACGGGGAGAGAGAGAGCAGTTATGGTAGAGCTCAAATGCTTAGAAGAACAGTACCACCACAGTCCCTTCCAATCCAAACCAATTTAGGATACTATGAAGTGCTAAAAACCTGCGTGTTGAGAAGAAGACAGTTTAATAGGACAGAAAAGGAAGGGATAATGATGATGATGGTGATAATAATAAACCAACAAATATCCAAAGCAAGTGATACACAGTGCAATTGGTCACCAACCACTGACTGAAGCCTAACCCTCGCTTTAGCGGCGGCCGCCCCCCACCACAGCCAGCTCCCCTAGATTTTATTGCTGAGCAGTACGCCCTCTGGGATGGGATATCCTTTGGTTCCTTGGGGTCAGCTGTCCTGCTTCTGTCCCCTCCTGGCTCATTGTGCACCCTGGGCTCCTCGCTGCCAGGGCAGTGTGAGGAGCAGGAAAGTCCTTGGCTCTGTGCAAGCACTGCTCCGCAACAACTAACACATTGGTGCTGTCAGCATCCTTCTCATCCTAAATCAAACCCATAGCCCATAGCAGCTACAAGGAAAAAAATTACTCCACCCTGACTGTGCCTCTGCCTGCTGTGGGTGATGCGGCAGCCCCCAAGACAGGGAGAGGACCCCTGTGCTGGGTTGGCCCCAGCCAACAAGGAGCACCCAGCAGCTGCTTCCCCGCTCCCCACCAACAGGACTGGGAGAAAAGTGGAGACACAAAAGCAAGACAAGCTCGTGGGTCAAGGTAAGGAGAGTTTAGCAATCACTGCCCTATCTAGCCCCACCACCAGGCTTCGCACCTCTGCGGGGCATTGGGCTGTCCCAGGGGGCCTCCTGCTTACCTGCCTGCTGCTGCCCCGGCCCCCAGATCCTCCCTGCCCTCCAGGGCAGCCCTTGCAGCACGCCCCCCCACATCCTGCAGCAGCCTGACTGGAGGGAGCTGCTCCTCCATCCCCGACACCCGAGCAGAGCCCATTTCCCCTGTGTGAAAAGCCCTGCTGCCCTCCTGGCATCTCGCAGCCCAGCAGGAGATGGGTGAAACAGCGAGCAGGAGGCCAAGGGGTCTCTGCATGTGGCCCCTACCCTGCCCAGTGCATGTCAGCTGGGACCCACCTTCCTTCCCTGGTGCTCTGCAGCTCCAGTAACGTCTCAGCTCAGCTCCTGCACCATCTCAGCGCAGCCCCTGCACAGCCTCAGCCCATCCCTGACCCCACTCTTTATAGAGCCTCAAGCCTCTGCACTGGCCGCAGTTTATTGGTTACACGGCAGGGAGATATTTTTTGCTTTCCTGGAAGTCAGGCTGTTATCTTTCAGGCAGTGCCAGAAAGTGAAACTCGGCAGCTGCTGACTGTGCTGGAGCAGCCACATCCCCAAGCACTCCTCCAGGGAAGGGAAGAGGAAGTGGAAGAAGCAGGCAGCTTGTGGTGGTTTTACCGTGCTGGGCAGCTAAGCCCCACAACTGCTGTCTCACTTCCCCTCTTTTAGATGAGGAGGGGGAGAAGTAAAGCAAAGAACAACTCACGGGTTGAGATAAGGATAATTTAATTAAAGGGAAATAATAATAATAATTAAATAAATATTATTATGAACTACACAATTTAACTAAAGGGAAATAAAAGGGGAAGGGGAAAAGGGAGAGGGAAAGGGAAAAAATAAAAAGAAGGGAGGAAAACAAAGAAATAAAATAAATGAAGGCTATATGGAAGTCCAGAGGAAAGAATTTACTCTCACCTTCCCACAAGTGAGTGATGATTGACTACGTCCTTGAAGCAGGGCCTCAATGCACGTAGCCAGTGTTCGAGAGGAGGACCGACGTTTTCCCAACGAGAACCCACCCCTCTCCTCTTCTTCCTGTTTCCACCTTTTATTGCTGAGTGTGACATCACATGGTATGGAATATCCCTTTGGTTGGTTTAGGTCAGCTGCCCTAGTGATGTTTCTCTCCTCACTTTTTGCCCACCCCCTAGGAGGGTTAGAGAAAGGCCCAATGCTGTGCCACTGCTGCTCAGCAGTAGACACAACACTGGTGTGATAACAGTGCTGTTCCAGCTACAAGTACAGAGTACGGCACTGTATGGGCTGCTGCTGGGAAAGTTAACATTCCAGCCAGACTCAGTACACAGCTCTAAAGCAGAGCCATCACAGAAATGGGAAGGAGAAGAGAGAAATCATAGCAGAGTCAGAAACCACCTGAACCCACATCCCCAGGCACTCAGAATCACAGAATCACGGAATCACAGAATTTCTAGATTGGAAGAGACCTCAAGATCATCAAGTCCAACCTCTGACCTAACACTAACAAGTCCTCCACTAAACCATATCGCTAAGCTCTACATCTAAACGTCTTTTAAAGACTTCCAGGGATGGAAGTGGTGACTCCACCACTTCCCTGGGCAGCCTGTTCCAATGTCTAACAACCCTTTCAGTAAAGAAGTTCTTCCTAACATCCAACATAAAACTCCCCTGGCGCAACTTTAGCCCATTCCCCCTCGTCCTATCACCAGGCACATGGGAGAACAGACCAACGCCTAGCTCGCTACAGCCTCCTTTGAGGTACCTGTAGAGAGCGATAAGGTCACCCCTGAGCCTCCTCTTCTCCAGGCTGAACAAGCCCAGCTCCCTCAGACGCTCCTCGTAGGACTTGTTCTCCAGGTCCCTCACCAGCTTCGTCGCCCTTCTCTGGACCCGCTCAAGCACCTCGATGTCCTTCTTGTAGCGAGGGGCCCAAAACTGAACACAGTACTCAAGGTGTGGCCTCACCAGAGCCGAGTACAGGGGGACGATCACCTCCCTAGCCCTGCTGGTCACAGGAACAAATTAATTAGGGGGTGATTGAATAGTCAAATTAGGATTGCAGTTGAAGACCTGTGAAAAAAGAGTAACAATCTCAATGAATTTATTTACAGAGAACGATGAAAAAGAAATAAATCCCAATGGACGGGTATGTGTTAGAACTGTTATAAATGGCTCAGTCTTCAAATTAGGATTATAATCAAAGTTTACAATTTATTAAAGGAATAGAGGTAAGCAAACAGCGCTGGGTGCACCGGGAGTCTCTGCTCCACCAGGACGCACACCAGTTACATCAAGTAGATGATTTTTATGCTCCTAGACTAATACATATTCATTACTACTTCTAAAAAAAATGGGTTATTATAATTAGCTTTTGGGACCCAGTCCCTCCTACTGGAGCCTGCGCATCAGTCTCCGGTGGTCCCTCTGGGGATTTCTAGGGGTCTTTCATGCTGAAGGCTCGTAGTCTTCCTCTCCAAGATTTTTTCTTGTCCTTCCCCTTTGTACTCCTTGGCAGCGTGTCAAGTTTACACAGCATCCCCTGCAGGTCTTGTCTCCTAGCCGTCCTTCAGCTTCTTTTTTTTTCTTCTTCTTAATCTCTTGGCCACCTGGCCAGATATCAGAGGCTTGCATAGTATCCCATAGCAGTCACTAGTTGTTATCAGTTGTTCTGAAACCCCCAGACATTAAAGACTTCACACAAACACAAATAGCTTTCTTATTGACACTTCACGAGTAATTAAAACATTCCTCACCAGCCATTCTCAGGGACAGTCACACCTATAGCACTGTTAAGTTAATCTCGAAGAAGACAAAAAAAAAGGCTGTAACTGTTAGAAATAGAAGTCCGGAATAACAAAAGCAAACAGGTTCATAGATTTGAGGAGTATTTTCTGAAGACTTGATAAATTGACTAGAATGAGGGGGAGACTGGGACACACTGCATCTGTGGTTCAAGAATTAAATTGCCAGTGCAGGACCCAGAGGCAGACAGGACTGTTCTTTATTGACAAAAATTGTTAAAACATTCCTCACAGAACTAAACAGTTAGGTTGGTCCAATGTGAAACAGGGATTGCTGTGAAAGTAGCAAGGCAGAACTCTAACCTTTGATAGTACATATTGCTTGTTCAGCACTATGGCACCAGGCTGCAAGTCACCTGTGAATGTGAAGGGGAACTTCAGCTCCAGCACCTGGAACACTTCCTCCCCCTCCTACTTCACTGACCTTAGTGTCTGTAAGGGTGTTTATCACTTCTGTTTCTCTCCCAGCTGCTGTCTTTCACCCCTGATTCCCCCCGGCTGTTTTTCAGGTCAGCCTGGGTCGTTGCACTCCCTCAACAGAACATATGGTAACCCGGGCTAATGCCCCAAGCCAAGATTCTACGTGCCTAGGTCTTGCTATACTGCAGAACCTTTTTCCACCTGTCTGGTTGGAGCCCCATTAGGAAAGCAATGGGTAGCCACTTTTGTGGCCAATACGTGTCCTGAGTGTCAATCTGTGAGCCCTGGAGTGACTCCTGGAATGGTTGGTTATCCAGAGCTGGGGAGACACCAAGCCTCACGCCCCAAGGATTGAGCTTCCTGGGCTCGTTGTCGGTCACCTATTGCACATTTTTCATGTATGCATGGAAAATGACTTAGTTTCATGGCGGATGAACAGTATGAAATCTGGCGTGGCTAGTGCTTGAGCGTTAACCACCCTGAATCACCTAAGGTGCTGGCTAAGGAAATTTAGCAATGCCACTAGGGCTGCGCTATCTGGCTTGCTGCTTGACCTAAACTTAATAAGGCATTCTATGTTACAAAATAGAACTGCGATTGATTTTTGTTACTTGTCCATGGTCACAGTTGCGAGGACTCTGGGGGTATGTGTTGTACGATCATTCCCAGTTGGTACCAGTGAAGGAATGAGAAGAATTAAGCAAACAACTGAAGATGAATGATAGCAGGAACCCATTTGGAGACTGTATGGGGTGTCTGTGTGTGTGTGTGTGGGGGGGGGGGGGGGGGGGTGGCATGGCTACAAAACTACTGTGTAGTTCTCCTATGAATTGCATTCTGTGTTCCATGTCTATTGCCCCGGCTGATATCAGTAAAAGACTCTCTGTTTCAACAGCGTCTAGTACGGATTGTGGAATATCGATCTCTTCCAACAGTGGACCACACGGTGGTATGTGTAAGTTGTTTGGTCTGTTGTGGAAAAGCTTGTCCTGGCATTGGGGGTGGACTTGGTTCCAAATTGATCACTCTACACTTTGTTAGTTCTCACTGCATCTGCCTGTACTGCATGTTGTAGCCCATGCTTGCTATCTTTCATGCAAATATTTTTAACATTTTTATGCAGTTTCATGGCATCTCTATTTTGACACCATGCTGTATCGAAACCATGTACCATGTGTAGGTGAGTACCAGCGTGTTCCACTCTCAGGCCATGCGGTGGCATGTGTTAGGACTAAAAACCGTTGTGTTGGTCTGATTTGAAAAAGGCATTGTTGGTATGTTAACAAGCTAACTCATTAATAATTTCTTTGTTGTTCTATCGCTCGTGTGTGTGTGTGAGTGTATTTGACATCCCCAAACAGCTCACTTGCTTTATATACATATGTATATATAGCTGTTGTCTGATCATTGCTGGGCTGAACCAATCAGCTTCTGCCCCGGAATCTAACTAGAAGAGGGTAAGGGAAAAAAATTGTGGGGGACTTAATATAGCTCCTTTAAAACAACTGTTCAAGAAGGGAGTGGAATAGTGAAACAATGGCAGTAGCCTATGTCTTTTGAAGGAAAAATGGGCCTGAATCTTGTACTGCAAACTTTAATTAGGGATGGTCTTTTGGAGCCTTGTATGTCACCTTATAACACTCCAGTTTTACCAGTATGAAAGCCAGACGATTTGTACTGATTGGTGCAAGACCTCAGAAAGGTTGATGAGATAGTATGCAAACGCCACCCTGTGGTTCCTAACCCTTACACCCTGATGGGTCAAATTCCTTATGAGCACGAATGGTTCACTGTTACATATTTCAAGGATGCCTTTTGGGCTTGCCCATTGGATCCTGAAAGTCAGGATATTTTTGCATTTGAATGGGAAGACCCAGAAACAGGCCGTGAACAACAATATTTTGTTGTTTGTTGCACTGTTTTGCCTCAAGGATTCACTGAATCCCCCAGTTTGTTTGGCCAAATATTGGAAAAGATTTTAGAAACATTTCAGATCCCAGAAGGGGAGACATTGTTACAATATGTAGATGATTTGTTGATATCTAGGGGTAGAAAAATCAAAGGTAAAAGAAGCCACAAATGAACTCTTGATTTTTTTAAGAGAACATGGGCTAAAAGTATCTAAGGTTAAATTAACATATGTAGAAAAAGAAGTCAGATAGAGGGTAGATGGAGAATAAACGCTGAAAGGATTCAGGGAATTGTGCAACTTCCTCTACCTAGAACAAAGAAAGAAGAAAAGTTTTAGGTTTAAATGGATATAGCAGATTTTGGATAGAGGCATATGCGCAGACAACAAAGAACTTATATCTCAAATTATTAGAGGAAAACCTCAATATATTGAATTGGACAAAAGAAGAAAAAGAAATAGAGGAACAGTTAAAACAAGATCTGATTACAGCACCGGTCTTAGCTCTTCCTGCCCTAAAGAAATCATTTCATCCTTTCATAACTGCAAGTGAGGGTGCAGCTTTGGGGGTCTTAACCCAAGAATGGGACGAGACAAGAAAACCTGTAGCATATCTGTCTAAATTATTAGATGCTGTATACCGGGACTGGCGAGTGTATTCAGGCAGTGGCAACAACTGCCTTACTGGTGGAAGAGAGCGGGAAAGAATTAACCACTGGGGGGCAATGCAGTGTTGTTACCCCTCACCAAGTGAAGACCATCCTTACTCAGAAAGCAGGAAGGTGGCTGATAGACTCTAAAATACTGAAATATGAAGCTGTCCTGACTGAAAAGGATGATTTAACTGTAACTCCTGAATCTGTTTTGAATCCTGCCTCCTTCTTGTCAAAGGGAAGTGAAGATCCAAAGGATGTGGAACATAACTGCTTAGGTCTAAGAAATGAACAAACAAAGATCAGATTAGATTTACAAGATGTACCCTTGGATGAAGGGGAAATATTGTTCACAGACGGATCTTCTAGGATGATACAAGGAAGGCTATGCAATGGTTATGCCATTGTTAAAGGAATAGATGGGAAAGCTGAGGAAGTGGGAAGACTGCCTATTAATTGGCCAGCTCAAACTTGTGAATAATATGCATTAAATCAAGCATTTAAGTTGTTACAAGGGAAACAGGGAACTATATATACAGATTCTTGATATACATATGGAGTGATAAATACATTTGGAAATCATTTGGGAAGAAAGGGGTTCAGTAAACAGTAAGGGAAAAGAATTGGTCCATGAAGAATCAATTAGACAGATTCTGGAAAATCTGAAAAAGAGATTGCTATGGTGCATGTGAGAGGACATCAAAGGGAAACTCCCTAGTCGAATGGGGAAACAGAATTGCAGATGAAAAGGCTGAAGAATTGTCCTTGTAATTAGGAGTAGAAATGAAGCTGTTTCTTGTACCTGAAATAAAGCCTTCACCTGAAAATCAAATATTCGATGAAAAAGAGATAGAAACCTTCAAGGAGTTAGGAGCAAAGAAGTCAGGACAGTGGACTCTCCCTGATGGTAGAGAAACGGTAAATAAACAAATAATGAGGGAAATTTTATCTGTTTTACATCAAGGAGGCCACTGGGGAGTCCAGGCAATGTGTGATGCTGTACTGAGAAAATATGTGAGTGTAGGAATGTTTACCATAGCTAAGCAGGTGTGTAACAGTTTCATAACACACCAACGGGTGAATAAGAATGCTGTGTGGAAACAGCCTCTGGGTGGATGGGAGCCAGGACTTTGACCTATTCAGAGCTGCCAGGTAGTTTTTACTGAATAACGTAAAGTAGGCAGATTTAAGTTGCTAGCTTAACTGACCATTTGTCAGGATGGGTAGGAGCTTTTCCTTCAATATCAGTGACAGCTAATATTCAGCTGACAAAGGTAATTCCAGAACAAATAATCCCTAGATTTGGGATTGTTGAAAATATCAACTCAGATCAAGGGAGTCATTTTCCTTCATACATGTATGTTTTAGAAAGATTAATGAGAACTTCAGGAATAAAATGTTAGTTTCATACCCCATGGCATCCTTCCTCCTCTGGGAAAGTGGAACAAATGAATCAGACATTAAAGAAACACCTGTCAAAGCTGGTTTTAGAGACTAAACTTGTATAATTGCAAACTATAATTGTAAATCAACTTTTTATTTTCAGAGGTAACTACTGAATGTGACTTGCGACTGGGAGAAAGGACTGGCTTATACAGGCTTGGAGTGCCCGCAAGGGGTTTTTATTCTTGTAGAAGCATGCATCTTATTCTTGATTTTCATAATTATTTGGAAACCTAAGATTTATAAATAATGACAGGCAGAGGCCAACTGTTAGTTTTGATCCTGGTGAGTGCACACCTCAGGGAAGGCCTTGGTCAGTTGACAGCTTGGAAAAGGGATGACCAGAGAAGGGGAGCGACAGAAGGAAGGGATCATAGAATCATAGAATCATAGAATATCCTGAGTTGGAAGGGACCCTTAAGGATCATCAAGTCCAACTCTTGACACCGCACAGGTCTACCCAAGTTCAGACCATGTGACTAAGTGCACAGTCCAATCTCTTCTTAAATTCAGTCAGGCTCGGTCCAGTGACCACTTCCCTGGGGAGCCTGTTCCAGTGTGCAACCACTCTCTCTGTGAAGAACCCCCTCCTGATGTCAAGACGCTATCCAAAGAGACCTGGATAAGTTTGAGCAGTGTTCCCCCGTGAACCGAATGAGGTTCAACAAGTCCAAGTGCAGGGTGCTGCACCTGGGACGGGGCAATCCCAGACATGAGTACAGGCTGGCAGAAGAACTCATTGAGAGCAGCCCTGCGCAGAAGGATTTGAGGGTTTTGGTGGATGAGAAGCTCGACATGAGCTGTCAGTGTGTACTTGCAACCCAGAAGGCCAACTGCATCCTGGGCTGCACCAGCAGAGGCATGGCTGGCAGGTGGAGGGAGGTGATTGTCCCCCTCTATTCTGCCTTTGTGAGGCCCCCCTTGGAGTGCTGCGTCCAGGTCCTGGGCCCCCAGCACAAGAAAGATATGGGGCTGTTAGAGTGGGTCCAAAGGAGGGCCACAGAGATGATCAGAGGGCTGGAGCACCTCTCCTAGGAAGAAAGGCTGAGAGAGCTGGGGATGTTCAGCCTGGAGAAGCGAATGCTCTGGGGGGACCTCATCGCAGCCTTTCAATACTTCAAGAGTTCTTATAAATAGGGTGAAGAGGGACTTTTTACTTGGGTAGATAATGATAGGACAATGGGGGATGGTTTTAAACTGAAAGAGGGAAGATATAGATTGGATGTTAGGAAGAAATTCTTAACACAGAGGGTGGAGAAGCACTGGCACTGGTTGCCCAGAGAGGCTGTGGATGCCCCATCCCTGGAGGTGTTCAGGGTCAGTCTGGAAGAGGCCCTGGCAAACCTGATCTAGTGGGTGGCATCCCTGCCTATGGCAGGGGGGTTGCAACTAGATGGTCTTTAAGCTCCCTTCCAACCCACGCCATTCTATGATTCCATGATTCTAAGAGGCATTCTACAAGTAGCTGGCAGAAGTCATGCAATCGTCAGTGCTTGCTCTTGTAGGGGACTTCAACTTGCAGGAGCAGGCTGTCCCCATGGGCCTTAAGAAGAGCTGTTGGGGAGGAAGACTGACATGGATGAACAGGGAACTTTTGCTAAGTCTTTGAGGGAAAAAGCGTTAGCCTTCTGTTGAAGAAGGAGCAGAGAACTCAGGGAGAGTACAAGGAGTTTGCTAGCATATGCAGAGAGAAAATCTGAAAGGCTAAAGGCCAGCATGAACTCAATCTGGCAGCTGTGGTGAAAGACAATAAAAAACATTTTCACAACTATATTAACAGAAAGAGAAGGACCAAGGAGAGTCTCCATCTTTTACTGGAACATGACTACGGAGGATAAGGAAAAGGCTGAGATTCTCAATGCCTTCTTTACATCTGTCTTCAGCAGTCAGACCAGTTATCCTCAGGTCTCAGCCTCAGGGTCTCAGGCTCCCAACCTGGAAATCTGGAACGGGGAGCAGAATAACCCCCCCACAGATCAGGTGGAAACAGTAAGAGACCTGCTGCTCTACCTGGACTGTCACAAGTCCATGGGGCCAGATGGGATCCACCCGAGGGTGCTGAGGGAGCTAGCAGATGTGATTGCTGAGCCACTTTCAATCATCTATCAGCGTTCCTGGTCAACTGGAAATGTTGCAGATGACTGGAGACTTGCAAATGTGACACCCATCGATAAGAAGGCTGGAAATGAGGAGACATTTCTGCTCAGCAAGAGCAGTCAGGCATTGGGATGGGTTTCCCAGGGAGGCAGTGGCATCACCGTCCCTGGGGGTGTTCAAGGAGAGGTTGGACGTGGTGCTTGGGGACACGGTTTGGTGGGTGACATTGGTGATGGGGTGATGGTTGGACCAGATGATCTTGGAGGGCTTTTCCAACCTTCATGATTCTAGGATTCTACAGGAAAGCTGGGGTGGGACTTGTCCTGGAACGTTGAACGATACAATGGCCTGTTAAAGACTACCTTGAAAGCAATGGGCGCTGGGACGTTCAAAAACTGGGATACGCATTTGGCAAAGGCCACCTGGTTAGTCAATACTAGGGGATCTACCAACCGAGCTGGACCTGCCCAATCAAACCTGTTACGTACTGTAGATGGGGATAAAGTTCCTGTAGTGCATGTAAAAAATATGCTGGGTAAAACAGTCTGGGCTACTCCTGCCTCAGGAAAAGGCAAACCTATTCGTGGAATTGTTTTCGCTCAGGGACCTGGATACACTTGGTGGGTGATGCAAAAGAACGGAGAGGTGCGGTGTGTACCTCAAGGAGATTTAATACTGGGTGAGAATAGCCCATGAACTGAATTGTACCATGTTAATTAGTATATTATACTGTATGTTATCACTACCATGATTACTATAGGTGACTAATTAGAATGTATGGAAAAGAGTGTAACCTGAGCATGACATAAATGGTATGGAATAAGGGGTGGATAGATGTCCTGGTTTCAGTTAGCACAGAATTAATTTTCTTCCTAGTAGCTGGTGGAATGCTGTGTTTTGGCTTAGGATGAGAAGAGTGCTGATAACACCCCGATGCTTTAATTGTTGCAGAGCAGTGCTTATACTAAGCCAAGGACATCCCAGCCTTTTGCTCTGTCCTGCCAACGGGCAGGCTGGGGGTGCAGTAAGAGCTGGGAGGGGACAGACCCAGGACAGGTGACCCAAACTAGCCAAAGGGGTATTCCATACCATCTGACGTCATGCTAAACAATATATAGGGGTGGCTAGCCGGGGGGAGGGGGCCGGACTGCTCGGGGTTAGGCTGGGCATCGGTCAGCGAGTGGTGAGCAATTGCATTGTGCATCACTTGTTTGTACATATTATTATTATTTCCCTATTATCACCATTGTATTATTATTGTTATTATTGTTATTATTATTTTGTTATTATTATTTTCCTGTCTTATTAAACTGTCTTTATCTCAACTCACGGGCTTCACTTTCCATTTCTCTCCCCCGTCCCAGAGAGGGAGGGGGGAGGGTGAGTGAACGGCTGCGTGGTGTTTAGCTGCCGGCCGGGTTAAACCACGAGAGACTCTTTATCAGGACGTGTAACAATAGGACAAGGGGGAATGGCTTTAAACTAAAAGAGGGGAGATTTAGATTAGAAACAAGGAAGAATATCTTTAATATGACAGCAATGAGGCACTGGCACAGGTTTCCTAGAGATGCTGTGGATGCCCCATCCCTGGAGGTGTTCAAGGCCAGGCTGGATGGGGCTTTGAGCAACCTGGACTAGAGGGAGGTGGCCCTGCCCATAGCAAGGGGATTGGAACTAGATGATCTTCAAAGTCCTTTCCAACCCAAACCATTCTGATTTTATGATTCTAGGAGAATTGTGGCTCACCTTGAAATGAAGCATGCAGTGACCAGTCCAGTCCTACTCAAACAGTTTACTAGCAAAGACTACAAAGCATTATAATGAATCACCACTCTTGACAGCTCTTCAGGAGACACTGGTCAATGGGTTAGCAGCAGGATTGCCGGAAAAGTGCACAGTAAACACCCCCTCCCACTGCACTAGTGCAGGCAGAGCCACTTCCATGTTCTCCAGACCCTTTTTGTTCAGTTGCCACCTGCCCGTCTTGACAGCACAGACGCTAAGCTCACGCACTGCTGACAGCTGCTGAGGAAGCTGCAAAGCTGTCTAATTCTCCACATTGGTTATAAAGGGCTTTTACCCAACACAGAAGTGCTTGGCAAAAGCACTTGGGGTGGTTAGGAGCTGCAGGGAAGTTTGCCAGTCCCAAGCTCATGAGTAGGAATGGCTCATGGAAGTGGGGGCACATCTTAACCTAGGACTTATACCTAATAACCACACAGTTAAAAGTCACTGTCTAAATCTGCATAGGCTGCTGCGTTAATTGCTTTAATGGCATCAGAAAAAGAACAGAACCTGAGTACTGAGTTTATGAATTCAAACAATAACCCCAAAAAACAAAATAGCCAAGTTCACCACAAATGTTCACCTGCTCACAGACCCCGCTGTCCTTTCTGCAAGTGTGACAAGTATTGCTGCAGGGAAACTGTTCTTTTGCCAGTGTCATTTCTTTTCCCATAGCAGTTGATAAAACTGGTACTTGCTAATGCTGCCTTTGCTCTTCATCTGGCACTTGGTCTTGATCTTGGCGGTATGACTGCTTCCTGCAGGAATATTTTTCTAGTTTGCTTTAAGACAAAGCTGAGGTAAATATTTATGGCAAGAAAGGGAGAGGACTTTGACTTTATCACACTGCAAGGGAATAGCTGAGCAGCGGCATGAGAAGCAGTCCTTAGTTCACCCAACGTTGCAGTAATTACATTTAGTTTTATTGACATGGTTAAATCATAATCATTACAACAAGATTTTGTGGTTATCCTCGTATTATGTTCTTCTAAAATGCAAAGCACTTGCAGTTTTTCCTTCATACCAATTTAGCCTAACATTTCTCCAGTTCAGCGAGTGCATTCTGCTTTGTAACTGTGTGCCATGAAGCAGGGATTTCTCCTTTGCCATGAAATTTCCCATTGTAGCATTGTTCTAGCTGTGTCCTGAAAGAAGACACAAACCATTTCCAGTATGCTTGCATGGATGGGTCAGGAGGAATGCTCCAAGTGGAATAGGGATGTCCTGCATCCCGGTATTTCTTGTAGGGGATCCATGTGTCTTCACCAACCACAAATGTGCAGTCACTTGAAACAAGGCTAGAACAAATATCAGTGATTAGGTTGTCTGTTTTATGACATTTAGATCCTCTGATTTCATACCATATTAATCCTCTCAAAACTTGCGGACGATGGAAGACAACCCGGTGGTCTCCGTCATGGTTTGGCATAGTGTTAGTGCAAACAGCCCCACAAAATGGACACTGCTCCTGGCACCCTGCAAACTGCTCAGCCAGTATTGTGTGAGGCTGCCTTTCAAAGGAGCTCATACGAGCTTCTTCAAACTCTTTCCTGAGATCATACATAATGGGAGACAGTGCTTCTGTCATGGCATTATTCAGGAACTCTACGTCTGTTATCTCCTGATGTTCAATGCCCTTCAGGTCGCTCCTGGGCAAGCTTAGCACATCTCCAAGTGCTCTGCAGAATTCATCCAGCCAAAGAGAGATTTGATCCTTTCTGTCTTTTCTGTCTTTGACAACCCTGGTTGATGCAAAAACAGCTGACTTTATGCTTTCATAGTAACGAGAGAGGCATTCTCTTAAAAACATCTCTAGCCTTCTGTTCTTATCTAAACAGTACGTCTCAACTTTTGTCTTAATGTAATTATTTAAAAAGTCTCCTGGGGCATTAAGATAATACATGAATTTTTCAAATTTTTCTTCTTCTGCTAGGTATTTCAGCATGTAATATTCCAGAGTGGATCTATTGCCTCCAAAATCTGGAATTTTATCCTTCACGTCTCGAGCTATGTCAAGAGCTGTCTTCTCATAGATTGCGTGTCGAAGAGCTGGGGCAATCTTGCTGCACAGGAAATCAGTAAATGTTGTGATACAAGAGTCTCCTTGGCAGGAAATCTGGAAACATTTAAAGAAGTCTTCTCTCTTGCTCTCCAGGTAGACGACTGGATCATTTGCTTTCCTGAATGCTGTGTGCATGTCTTTAAACCTTTCTGCTGCCATTCTGCACAGGTACAGTGATAAATCTATTCTGTAATCTTTATTAAAATTGTAATTTGCAGTGTTAGGAACAGAGTTCATACCTTTCCCCACTTCTTTTAGTATTTCATGAATAAAAGTTTGACTGTAATCCATTTTGTCCTTTTCCTTCTTCTCAATGTTTGCCTTCACACGCATTATGATGCTCTCTGTAATGTGGTGCATGTTGTTCACATCGGCATCGTCCAAACTCTTAGAAAAGATGCGGAAGCCTTTTTTCTTAGACACATGTTTCTCTATGTCAAGAGAAAATATGTTATTTTGGTATAAATTCAATATTTGTTTTACTACATTAGGCTCCTTAAAGTGATCTAGAAGGACATTTTCTATGTCCACATCGATGTCCACCTCTTCCTGAGGGGGAGCAGCAGAGGACACTTCAGTAACCCACTGCTTCCAGATAGAATTGAAGCGGTTTCTCAATTCACTTTCACTTAATTTCTGGCCTTTTAGAGACAGGGCCAACTCTCTGCTCTTTCTCAGGAGCTCGTTTTCATATTCAGACTTCCTCTCATCCAGTTTACTCTGGCTCTTCTTTAGTTCTGTAAGTTTCTCACACTTCCTTCGCGTTTCAACAAGAAGGGACTCTCTCAGTTCTTTCAGCTTCAGTTCTGTGCTGCTTTTCCACTGGATCAGTATTTCACGGTCTCTGTCTTCACTGAAGAATGTTTCCATGTTCTTGGTGATGGCATCACTTCTCTTTTGCACCAGTTTTTCAAGGTGTTTTGTGCTGACCTTGCCCAACTTCCCATTCCGCACCTTGTTTTCCAGTTTCATTTGCAAGTCTAAGATGTGACTTCTCAGCTGCCAGGTCCACTGACTAAATGCAGTTTCCAGTTTCTTGTAGGCAGCAATCTCCACTGAATTCTTGAAGCTGAAAACAAAGTTTTCATTCAGCAGGGCATTCCACAGGTCACTAATACGAACTTTCAAGCTGGAGAGCCTCAAAACGCTGCTGTGCGATTCCTTCTTGGCAGCTTGGAGAATTTTGCTCTTTAATTCCTGGACGTTCTGGCTGTAGGTGGGGTTGGGCGGTGCCATCGGTGGGTTTCCTTCCCACAGGTGAGCAAAGTAATGAATGTGGGTGTTCACGTCAAAGCGGATGACGTCGCTGAAGCAGGTGATGTCACAGAATTCCTGCTGGGCCGCGGTCACGGTCATTTCATCCAGCTTTTCCTGCAGACGTCTTTGTCCTTCCATGTTCTTTTCCTTTGCAGTTATTTCACCCACGTGATGCACAAAGAGGAAGCGTAGGGAAATATTAACTTGCTTCATCCTCAGGAAAGCATGCAATGCAATCTGAAGGATGTCTTGCATTTCCGAAAGATTTTCTCCAAAGATGTTGATCAGAGTCATGTTGCTGATGCCAGTGACAAAGGTGGCCAGCTCATTGTCGTGGTTAAGTGACTGCTTATTGGCCATCTCTATGGCACGAAGTCCTTCTGTGTCAACAACGAGCAGGTAATCAAAGTTCAAATCCTGTTGGAGCTTCTCGTCCACTTGAATGAGCTGCATAAACGCTCCCCGGGTGCACCTTCCTGCGCTGACGTTAAACTGTAGACCAAACATGGCATTCAGCAGGGTTGACTTCCCTGTGCTCTGGATGCCAAGCACGGAAAGCACAAATACTCGCTTGTCCCCTAGCTTCTCAATTAACCTGTCAAAGACGGCTCCAATCCATTGCAGTGGTACATAAGAAGCATCACCATCCATCAGCTCAATGGGATACCCTAAAACCATCAGATCAGCAGCAATTTCAGGTAGTTTGACATACCATTTTTCTTTGGAGTTTGTTGATTCCAGTGCCTCATAAATCTGCCCCACCTCTCTCAAAATATGCTCAAGGCCAATGGATGAATCATTGATTTCATCAGAAAGGGCATCTAATTTCTTCATCAATTGAGTTTTCAGGTTGTTATTTTCATTGTTTTTCTTTAATGCCAGGATTTGAGACCATAACTGATGATACTCTCTGTTCAGATCATTAAGGTGATCAGAGGAGATGTCGTCCATGAAGATCTTCATCCACTGCAGAAAGAATTTCTTGGTATTGTCTGGCTGTGACTGGAAAAAGTAAAGGACTGTTTTCATCAGCTGATTGAGGGGAAACGCTTTCCTTAGTTGCTCTTGTCGTATTGCAGACTTCTGCGATTCAATTTGGCTCCGATGATGCTCTATGCTCTTGTTCCTTTTTTCCTGCAAGCGAGTGAGTTCTTTGTCCTTTTTACACCACAGGTACCACAGTTTTCCCTGAAGAGGCAGTAGCTGTGATTTGATCTCAGACAACTTCTCCTTCTTCAACAGATTCACCAGTTTGATTGCCGTTCTTTTGGCTGTCACACACGCTTCTGCATCTTCATCGACTAAGAAGCTGCGCTGGCGAGCTGTGCTCAGGCATGCATTGAGGCTAACAAGCATGCTCGACCCTTCCACTAGGTCTCGGATGGTTTTTGTCAGCTCACCCACTAATTCTGCTTCATTTCTGTTCTTGATCCCTATTCTTACGTTTTGGCCAGATCGGCCAGCTGCAATGCTCTCTTTCTCAGTGAAAAGGCAAACCAAAGGCCTCTGAGACTCCCACAGATCATGTAAAATTTTCCTGCCTTTCTCATTGCTCTGATCCAACTCAGAAACAAGAACCACGTTCACGGCAGAGATCTCCTGTAAAAACTGCAGCTGGGGTTCATAATCTCTCGCATCTCCGTGCAGGTTACAGAAAGCAACAGGGCCGTTAAAGCTGTCGTCGTCGCTACCACGAGGAAGGTACCAGGAGATCTCCACAAGACCTTTCATCAGGAAGCAGTCTTTGGTGCTGCCTTCGCAATGGCGGTGGAAAAAAGTGTCGTGTTTTTTCATGCTCAGCAGGGCATTCAGGAGCTGAGACTTGGAAGAGGAAGGAGAGCTGCCGATGCGGAGGAAGGACACGATGGGCATCTCTGCCTGATAAATGAGTTTGTTTTTGTGACTGCTAATCTTCGTCTCCTCTCCCGATCTCACCATCCCTTTCCAGCTCTTCTTGATTTGGCTGAGGGACCAGAGAGGGAACTCTATCTGTGAAGTGCCCGGGTTTGGTACCAGGAGGGGTAGTGCAAACTGGCAGAAAGCGAGCTTTGATGAAAGGTACTGTCTCATGAAATCATCAGCACAATGAAAAATTGCCATCTGGAGGTCCATGGGGTGCACATGACTCTCCCTGCTTGCAGATTCAGGGGCTCCTTTGTCCAAGTCACTGAGAAAGTCATCAAAGGAATCAGAGGGCTCGTGCTCCTCTGCTGAGGTGTTTGGTGTGGGCCCAGCTCCTGGCTTACTCGCCTCCTTGCAAGTCAGGTACCTCACCCGATAATCCACGGTCAGGAGCCTTTGCAGGAAGTAAAATGGTAGCTCGCTGTCCTTGCTGGGCTGGCTGTTGTGTACAGATGTCTGGTGTATTCTGTGGAAATCTTCTGTGCCCATTTTTCTTGGATAGTACCTTTCCAGCCCGAGGCGCTTAAGTAAGTTGAGGAGCTCTGGGCTTGCAGTGGCTTGACTTGCTTTGGATTTGCTGCTGTCTGATTTGGGTTTGCACTGACTGGGAGGCTGCATGCCTTGAAAAGCATCTTCCAGGTGTCTGGTTATTCTGTCTTTCTTCAGTTTGTGAGATGTGTCCTCCAGTTGCCCATCGATGAAGGATTGCAAATCTCTTTCCAGCCTCTCCCAGTCTTTGAATGCATTGTGCTTTTCAAGGAGAGCTTTCATCTCTGTGGACCATGTGTTTTTCATCTTTTCTTTCATGAAAACTAAGCGGTCATTCTTCTGCTCAGGGGTCACCTTCTTGTTTTCGGATGTTATGGTGAGCCCCGTCAGCAGCAGGAAGGCCTGAGCTCTGCAAGCATCCTGTTCCTTCAGGCTCTGATAGTCGTTATGTGCAATGCGCATTTCCTGTATCATGAAATTAATTTCTCGACACCCAAGGAGGCACTGAAAAGTTCTTCTTTCTACTTGGTATCCCGTGCTGGTTGTAACTAAGAGCACTAAGAGTTCTATGTCTTCCTGTGCCCTTTGCTGCAGAGACTGGAGCAAGGAAGAAACAGACTGGCTTACAGTGAAGGTGGCTTTCATCTTTGCCTCATGAATGGCAGATACAGAAGTTGCCGGTGCGTAGGTGACTTCCATGATGTACTCCTTCATTTGCAGCAGTGTCGTACTGAGATCATCAAGACTGGAAATACTGTGAGTTTGGGGAAGTGTGTGATCCTTGTGGAAGACCCATTGCATAATGAAGGAAGCCCTGGGGAAGTCCCTGACAGAATAGATGTGAGGATCCAGCAGGCGCTGCAGCAGAGATTTGATGTAGGTGGTGTTTTCCGGAGAAGACTTCTGGTAAAAAGAAACAGTGTTCACCAGGAACTCCTGCAATGCTTTGTCTGACAGACATATGTTGATCCAGATGCTGTGATTCTTTGTTCTGTTATTCAGACCCTGTTGAAAATCTAGCAACATGAGCAGTTTCTTTTCATCCACTGTCCCCTCCCAGGTCTTCACTTGCTCCAGGAAAGCTCTGGCCTCTTCTACGACACTGGCCAGTTCCTCTCCAAAGATCACACCGGTGCTGTGGTCCATTAGCGCTTCATAGACAATCCTGAGGCTGCTGCCCATTTGATGGGAGGCTTTAAAATCGCTGCTGTGGTTGGACAGGATTATGTCCCACACTGGGATCAGCTGAAAGCCCCGGTCGATCACACACCAGGTTGTGTTATTGGCCACAAGCCTGCATTTCCACTCGGGAAGGGAATCCGTCTCTGATGGGCCCCCTGTTTTGGTCACATAGAGCTGAGGAGCAGCTGAAGTCACTTGGATTGTTCAGCCTGGAGAAGAGGAGACTGGGGGAAGACCTCATAGTGGCCTCCAACTTCCTCACGAGGGGAGCGGAGGGGCAGCTGCTGCTCTCTGGTGACCAGCAATAGGACCCGAGGGAACGGCATGGAGCTGGGACAGGGGAGGGTCAGGCTGGATATCAGGAAAAGGTTCTTCACCAAGAGGGTGGTTGGGCACCCGAGGCCCAGGGGAAAGAAGAGGGGGCTCCCTGTGTGGCCCCTGCCCTGCCCAGCGCAAGTCAGCGGGGACCTACCTGCCCACCCTGGTGCTCTGCAGCTGCTGCACCGCCTCAGCCCAACTCTTGCACTGCCAAAGTCCAGCTCTTACCCCACCCCTTACAGAGCCCCAAGCCTCTGCACTGGTTGAAGCTTCCTGTTTACACAGCAGGGAGAGGCTTTCTTCTTTCTTGGAAGTCAGGCCATTAGATGATACGGCACCTGAAAGTGAAATTTGGCAGCTGCTGGTTGTGCTGGGGCTGAGCCAGGCTGCTGGGGCATCTGCATCCCAAGCTCCAGCCAAGGGGGTATGGTGGTTTTACTTTGCTGGGCATCTGAACTCCACCACAATGTGCTCTCACTCCCCCTCCTTTGAAGAAGATGTGGAGAAGAAAGTATGCTTAAAAGAAAACAAAACCCAAAAAACTCATGGACTGAGATAGTGATTTTAATCTAATCTAATTTAATTAATTTTAATTTAATTTAATTTAATTAATTAGTGTTAGGTCAGAGGTTGGACTCGATGATCTTGAGGTCTCTTCCAACTTAGAAATTCTGTGATGCTGTGATTCTGTGACCATGGTGCAGCAGGCTGTCCCCTTGCAGCCCATGGAGTGCCACGGTGGAGCAGGGTTCCACGCTGCAGGCCGTGGAGGGGACTATAGTGCCATAGACCGACCACAACTCCCATTCCTCCATTCCCCTGCTCTGCTTGGGGGAAAGAGGTGGAAGAGGGTGAATGGGGGAAAGGTGCTTTTGGGTTCTCTCCTTTGTTTCTCACTTCTCTAGCTTGTTACCAATAAGCAATAAATCTTACTATCTCCCTATGCCGAGTCTGTTTTGCCCGTCACAATAATTACTGTGCGATATCCTTGTCCTTATCTCAACCTTTGAGCCCTTTTCATCGTATTTTCTCCCTGCTCCCCTCTGAGGAGGGGGAGTGAGAGAGTGGCTGTGGTGGAGCTCGGCCGCCCACCCAAGTAAAACCACCACAGAAGTAGACTCAACAAACTCCCTGGGTAAAAGGGAGTTTATAAGTTTAAAATTCTACTGTGTAGAATTTTATAAAAATCAACAGGGAAAGTCCAGAGTCGGGCCAGCTTTGTGGAAAAGCAACTTGGCACTGAGATTTGTGAAATGCTGTAAAAACCAATACCACGACCTATTGTGTGTATCTGGAGTATTGCACACTGCATAAGATAAGCGAACACTTTATCAGACAGCACTTTGACCCTGGCTCCCCTCAGATCCTCATAGACAAGCAGACGGCGTTTGGGCTGGATGGGCAGCATGTGGTGGATCAAAAACTGGCTTCAAGGCCACGGCCTGGTTTAGTTGGAGGCCAGTAAGCAGCAGAGTACCCTGGGGTCAGTAGCGGGTCTGGTTCAGTTTGACTTCAATCCTCATTGATGATGAGGGTCATGGGGCAGAGGGAGCCCTTACCAGGCCTGCAGATGGCACAAAGCTGACAGGAGCAGGGGATACACCAGAGGGTGCTGCAGCCGACCCGAGGGATCCGGCCAGCCTGGAGAAATGGGTCAGTAAGAGCCTCCTGCAGTTCCACAATGCCTCCTGCAGTAGTTTGGCCAGCATATAGGTCTGAGAAAGACTTAAATTTATAATTTATATGTACTTTGATAGTACATATTGCTTGTTCAGCACTATGGCACCAGGCTGCAAGTCACCTGGATTGAAAAAATACTGCCATCAGCACAGCAGCCCTGGGCACGTGGCTGTGCGTTATCGCTGTAGCCTGTCAAGGATTGCCAAGTGCTCTGTGAGGCCAGGGCCACCAATTGTGCGCTGCCCTGACTTTGGGATTATGCACAGAATCAGAGAATCGTAGAATATCCTGAGTTGGAAGGGACCCGTAAGAATCATTGAGTCCAACTACTGGCACCACAGAGATCTACCCAAAATTTTAGACCATGTGACTAAGCACACAGTCCAAATGCTTCTTCAATTCCGACAGGCTTGGTGCAGTGACTACTTCCCTGGGGAGCCTGTTCCAGTGTGCGACCACCCTCTCGGTAAGGAACCTCTTCTTGATGTTTAGCCTAAATTTAGCCCAAGCTCCTCAGCTTGACAAAATTCCAACAGGTGCTATCACTGGTGATTAAGGAGAACAGATTGGCGCCTACTCCTCCACTCCCCCTAGTGAGGAAGCTGTTCTACAATGAAGTCCCCCCTCAGCCTCCTCTTCTCCAGGCTGAACAGGCCCAGTGCCCTCAGCCGCTCCTCATACGTCTTCCCCTCTAGGCCCTTGAACATCTTCGTCGCCCTCCCCTGGACACTCTCCAACATGTCCTTCTTGTTAATGTCCTTCTTGTACTGTGGTGCCCAGAACTGCACACAGTACTTGAGGTGAGGCTGCACCAGCGCAGAGCAGAGCAGGACAGTCACTTCCCTCGACCAACTAGCGATGTCATGCTTGATGCACCCCAGGGTACGGTTGGCCCTCCTGGCTGCCAGGGCACACTGCTGGCTCATATTCAACTTGCTGTCAACCACAACCCCCAGACCTGTCTCTGCAGGCTTGCTCTCCAGCGTTTCGCCCCCCAATCTGTACGTATAGCCAGGGTCGCCCCGTCCCAGGAGCAGGACCTGGCACTTGCTCTTGTTAAACTTCATGTGGTTGGTGATTGCCCAGCTCTCCAGTCTGTCCAGGTCTCTCTGCAAGGCCTTTCCACCTTCAACAAAGTCCACAACTCCTCCAAGCTTGGTGTCGTTGGCAAATTTGCTCCAAACACCTTCTACTGCTGCATCGAAATTGTTTATAAAAAGATTGAAGAGGACTGACTCCCTAAAGTGGAGCCTTGGGGGACCCCACTAGCGACCATCTGCCAGCCAGAAGTGGCCCCATTTACCACAACCCTTTGAGCCCTGCTCATCAACCTATTGCTCACCCATCGTATGATTTTTTGTTTTTATCTCTATGCTGGACATTTTGTCCAGTAGGATCCTATGGGAAACTGTGTCAAAAGCTTTGCTGAAGTCCAAGAAGATCAGATCAGGTCGTTTACCTTGGTTGTGCAGGGGCACAACCTATAAACAGAGCAAGTTGCTCTGTGTCAGGGGGGGGGGGGCGGGAGGCAGGAACATCAACCGAGGTTAATGTTACCTCCCCAGGGAAACCTGCAAGACATTGATGCCTACCGCACCAACGGGATGCCGACCACGACCTGGCTAAGTATCTATGACACCAATGACTGGGAAAAGCATTGTGCACATCAGTACCCTTGTCATCACGCTGGGGTCGGTATGTTAAAAAGCTAACTCATTAATAAATTCTTTGTGTTCCCCTGACAGACCCCCACTGGGACCCTAATCACCCCAGAACTTATGGACAATGATGTAACTGGACAGCACCCACAGCTGTTTATCCTTTGTACTACATGGTGGACCCAAATAAACAAGCAACTGATTAGGGCGTTAGTGGACGCTGGGGCGGAGGTCAGTATTATACATGTGTGGTGTAATTGCCTGAAGTAACTAGGGAAATAAAACTAACATTCACACTTTTAAGGAAAAGGTACAGCATTGAAGAGGCTTTCAGGGTAGGGCATAACTGCATTACCTGAGTGTTCCCTAGGCTACCAACCTTAGATGCTGTCGCGCTGGGGAAACTTGGTGTGCTAGCTCTAAGGAACACCATGGAGCGTAGAGTGGAGTGGAGACACCACCGCTAGGCTCTGTAATCAGTGGGGCCTCGATTGTTCTTGAGCACAAAGCTGCACTTTTTGCCACCCTAAGCCAAAGACCTGTCATGTTTTGACAAATGCTGTACCCTAGTGTACTTTTTGCTCATTATAATATCATTATAATACCAAAACACACCTCCATCCCAAAAGCTACCCGCCTCCAAGGTGCGACCACCCCTCACTGAGCATGCGCCCTGAATTTCTGGAAGCCTATTACTTTAAACGGAGTTGGGAAAACTTTACTCCAATCATAACTAAGATATGCTTGACTAGAGCCACTCAAGCTCCACCTAAAAGACAGAAAATAATATAAATTGGCCCAAGAGAGAGGGGATGTTAGAGAAGATACCACCGTCAGGGGAGATACCATCCCGAGGAAATACAACATCCTTAGGACCTCCTGACTCCTGGGATCAGTCGACGGGCTGAGCCTCTCTTCCCCCCCCATTGGGACGCCTTTGGGTGAGATCTGAATACTTGCTTATAAATCTCTATAGAGTCTTTGATCCTTTTAACGAGTTTTATTTCTAGGCTGCACACCTGTAATACCTGTAACATCTATAAAATCTGTAACATCTACAACATCTGTAACATCTACAACACCTATAACACCTGTGTATTTCATGCATACTAGCTTGCTTTTGCAGACAGGCACTATCGCTGGCAATCCAACAGAACCTGATTATCTGTTGCTGTAATAAACCATACTTGATTGCATTGTGATAGCTCTCATTAATGCAACTAGGGTGAGGGTGGTTATCCGTGATAGTTCAGTGTTCTGAATCTAACCAGACCCCCAGACAGTTAATGCGTTTTTGGTGAATGTCTGAATGGACCCCCAGATGGTTAACGTGTTTTTGGTGAATGTCCGACTGGTTCAGTACTCTGAATCTGACCGGGCCCATAATGGTTAATCAGCTACACCCCTTAACGCGACAGGGCAGGAAGAGCTAAGACTGGTGCTCTAATCAGATCTTGTTTTAACTGTTCCTCTATTTCTTTTTCTTCTTCTGTCCAATTCAATGCATTGAGATTTTCCTCCAATAATTTGAGATATAACTTCTTTGTTGTCTGCGCATATGCCTCTATCCAAAATCTGCTATATCCAATTAAACCTAAAACTTTTCTTAAGTCTTTCTTTGTTCGAGGTAGAGGAAGTTGCACAATTCCCTGAATCCTTTCAGGGTTTATTCTCCATCTACCCTCTATCTGACTTCTTTTTCCACATATTTTAATTTAACCTTAGATACTTTTAGCCCATGTTCTCTTAAAGAATCTCAAGAGTTCGTTTGTTGCTTCTTTTACCTTTGATTTTTCTACCCCTAGATATCAAAAAATCATCTACGTATTGTAACAATGTCACCCCTTCTGGGATCTGAAATGTTTCTAAAATCTTTTCCAATAGTCGGTCAAACAATTTGGGGCATTCAGCGAATCCTTGAGGCAAAACAGTCCAACAAACAACAAAGTATTGTTGTTCACGGCCTGTTTCTAGGTCTTCCCATTCAAATGCAAAAATATCCTGACTTTCAGGATCCAATGGGCAAGCCCAAAAAGCATCCTTGAAATATGTAACAGTGAACCATTTGTGCTCATAAGGAATTTGACCCATCAGAGTATAAGGTTTAGGAACCACTGGGTGGCGATTTCATACTATCTTATCAACCTTTCTGAGGTCTTGCACCAACCAGTACAAGTCGTCTGGCTTTCGTACTGGTAAAACTGGAGTGTTATAAGGTGACATACAAGGCTCCAAAAGACCATCCCTAATTAAAGTTTGCGATACAAGATTCAGGCCCATTTTTCCTTAAAAGGCATAGGCTACCGCCATTGTTTCACTATTCCACTCCCTTCTTGAACAGTTGTTTTAAAGGAGCTATATTAAGTCCCCCACAATTTTCTTCCCTTACCCTCTTCTAGTTAGGTTCCGGGACAGAAGCTGAATGGTTCAGCACAGCAATGATCAGACAACAGCTATATATACATATGTATATAAAGCAAGTGAGCTGTTTGGGGATGTCAAATACACTCACACACACACTTGAGCGATAGAACGAAATGACAAAGAATTTATTAATGAGTTAGCTTGTTAAAATTAATGAGTTAGCTTGTTAGCATTGTTATAGCAACAATGCCTTTTTCAAAACAGACCAGCGTAACAGTTTTTAGTCCTAACACATGCGTGGTCCACTGTTGGAAGAGATTGATATTCCACAATCCATACTACACGCTGTTGAAACAGAGACTCTATTACTGATATCAGCCGGGGCAATAGTCATGGAACACAGAATGCAATTCATAGGAGAATTACACAGTAGTTTTGTAGCCATGCCACCCCCGCACACAACGTTCCTGCTATCATTCATCTTCAGTTGTTTGCTTAATTCTTCTCATTCCTTCACTGGTACCAACTGGGAATGATCATACAACACATATCCCCAGAGTCCTCGCAACTGTGACCATGGACAAGTAACAAAAATCAATTGCAGTTCTATTTTGTAGCATAGCATGCCTTATTAAGTTTACGTCAAGCAGCAAGCCAGATAGCGCAGCCCTAGTGGCATTGCTAAATTTCCTTAGACAGCACCTTAGATAATTCAGGGTGGTTAACGCTCAAGCACTAGCCACGCCAGGTTTCATAGTATTCATCCACCATAAAACTAAGTCCTTTTCCATGCATACATGAAAAATGTGCAATAGGTGACCGACAACGATCCCAGGAAGCTCAATCCTTGGGACAGGAGGCTTGGTGTCTCCCCAGCTCTGGATAACCAACCATTCCAGGAGTGACTCCAGGGCTCACAGATTGACGTTCAGGACACGTATTGGCCACAAAAGTGGCTACCCATTGCTTTCCCAATAGGGCTCCATGCAGACAGGTGGAAAAAGGTTCTGAGGTGTAGCAAGACCCAGGCACGTAGTATCTTGGCCTGGGGCATTAGCCCGGGTTACCATATGTTCTGTTGAGGGAATGCGACGACCCAGGCCGACCTGAAAAACAGTCGGAGGGGATCAGGGGTGAAAGACAGCAGCTGGGAGAGAAACAGAATTGATAAACACCCTTACAGACACTAAGGTCAGTGAAGAAGGAGGGGGAGGAAGTGTTCCAGGTGTCAGAGCTGAAGTTCCTCTGTGGCCTGTGGTGAGGACCGTGGTAAAGCAGGCTGTCCCCCTGCAGCCCATGGAGTACCACAGTGGAGCAGGGTTCCACGCTGCAGCCTGTGCAGGAGACCACGCAGGAGCAGGTGGACCTCCACAGAACGAGACTGCGACCTGTGGAGGATCCCCACTGGAGCAGATTCCAGGCCGGACCTGTAGCCCATGGAGTGGAGCCCACGCAGGAGCAGGTGACCTGGCAGGAGCTGCTGCCCGTGGGGGAGCCAGGTTGGAGCAGTTTGCTCCTAAGGGATGGACCCCGTGGTACAGACCCATATCTGGAGCAGTTCTTGAAGAGCTGCTGCCTGTGGGCAGCCCACACAGGATCAGTTCAGGAAGCACGGCATCCTGTGGGAGGGACCCTGCGTGGAGCAGGGACAGAGAGTGACCAAGAAGGAGCGGCAGAGACAAAGTGCCATAGACCAATCACAACTCCCATTCCCCCATTCCCCTGCATCTTGTGGGGGAAGGAGGTGGAGGAGGGTGGATGGGGAGAAGGCGTTTTTGGTTTCTTTCCTTTGTTTCTCACTTCTCTAGCCCGTTCTTTTGCCTGTAATAGGCAACAAATTTTATTATCTCCCTGCTCTGAATCTGTTTTGCCCATCAACAATTTTGAGTAATTGTTGAGCAATATCCTCATCCTTATCTCAAGCCTTGAGCCCTTTGTATTGTATTTTCTCCCCTTTTCCCTTTGAGGAGGAAGAGGAGTGAGAGTGGCTGAGGTGGAGCGCAGCTGCCCATCCGTGTAAAACCACCACACATAACTACCTCAGTAGCAACTGGAATGTTAGCCTCCTCCGCTATTTACCCTATCCGGACTGCTTGCATATGCAGCCACTGTGTGGTGCTGAATACCCCTAGGGAGCCTCCTATTGCTAGTGCACCTCCTCAGAGTATATCCATGCCAGTCATAAACTCTTCAACTTCAGCAATCATGACCTGATAGTCACGAGGTAGCCAATTGCCTATTTGCAACTTGCATTTCATGAGTTTCCCCGTGACTGGTTGCTCCCCTAGACCCCGCACCAGGGTTAAAGTTCTGTTATGTTTTCCTGGGTTGCCATGTATAATACTGACCTCCGCCCCAGCGTCCACTAACGCCCTAATCAGTTGCTTGTTTATTTGGGTCCACCATGTAGTACAAAGGATAAACAGCTGTGGGTGCTGTCCAGTTACATCATTGTCCATAAGTTCTGGGGTGATTAGGGTCCCGGTGGGGGTCTGTCAGGGGAACACAAAGAATTTATTAATGAGTTAGCTTGTTAACATACCGACCCCAGCGTGATGACAAGGGTACTGATGTGCACAATGCTTTTCCCAGTCATTGGTGTCATAGATACTTAGCCAGGTCGTGGTCGGCATCCCGTTGGTGCGGTAGGCATCAATGTCTTGCAGGTTTCCCTGGGGAGGTAACATTAACCTCGGTTGATGTTCCTGCCTCCCGCCCCCCCCCTCCTGACACAGAGCAACTTGCTCTGTTTATAGGTTGTGCCCCTGCACGACCAAGGTAAACGACCTGATCTGATCTTCTTGGACTTCAGCAAAGCTTTTGACACAGTTTCCCATAGGATTCTACTGGACAAAATGTCCAGCATAGAGATAAAAACAAAAAATCATACGATGGGTGAGCAATAGGTTGATGAGCAGGGCTCAAAGGGTTGTGGTAAATGGGGCCACTTCTGGCTGGCAGATGGTCGCTAGTGGGGTCCCCCAAGGCTCCACTTTAGGGAGTCAGTCCTCTTCAATCTTTTTATAAACGATTTCGATGCAGCAGTAGAAGGTGTTTGGAGCAAATTTGCCAACGACACCAAGCTTGGAGGAGTTGTGGACTTTGTTGAAGGTGGAAAGGCCTTGCAGAGAGACCTGGACAGACTGGAGAGCTGGGCAATCACCAACCACATGAAGTTTAACAAGAGCAAGTGCCAGGTCCTGCTCCTGGGACGGGGCGACCCTGGCTATACGTACAGACTGGGGGACGAAACGCTGGAGAGCAAGCCTGCAGAGACAGGTCTGGGGGTTGTGGTTGACAGCAAGTTGAATATGAGCCAGCAGTGTGCCCTGGCAGCCAGGAGGGCCAGCTGTACCCTGGGGTGCATCAAGCATGACATCGCTAGTTGTTCGAGGGAAGTGATTGTCCTGCTCTGCTCTGCGCTGGTGTGGCCTCTCCTCGAGTACTGGGTGCAGTTCTGGGCACCACAGTGCAAGAAGGACATTAAACTGTTGGAGAGTGTCCAGGGGAGGGCGACGAAAATGGTGAAGGGCCTAGAGGGGAATATGTATGAGGAGCAGCTGAGGGCACTTGGCCTGTTCAGCCTGGAGAAGAGGAGGCTGAGGGGGGACCTCATCGTAGAACAGCTTCCTCACTAGGGGGAGTGGAGGAGCAGGCGCCAATCTGTTCTCCTTAATCACCAGTGATAGCACCTGTTGGAATTTTGTCAAGCTGAGGAGCTTGGGCTAAATTTATGCTAAACATCAAGAAGAGGTTCCTTACTGAGAGGGTGGTCGCACACTGGAACAGGCTCCCCAGGGAAGTAGTCACTGCACCAAGCCTGTCGGAATTGAAGAAGCATTTGGACTGTGTGCTTAGTCACATGGTCTAAAATTTTGGGTAGACTTCTGTGGTGCCAGGAGTTGGACTCGATGATCCTTACCCTTACGGGTCCCTTCCAACTCAGGATATTCTATGATTCTCTGATTCTGTGCATAATCCCAAAGTCAGGGCAGCGCACAATTGGTGGCCCTGGCCTCACAGAGCACTTGGCAATCCTTGACAGGCTACTGCAATAACGCACAGCCATGTGCCCAGGGCGTGCTGTGCTGATGGCAGTATTTTTTCAATCCAGATGACTTGCAGCCTGATATGATATGTACTATCAAAGGTTAGAGTTCTGCCCTGCTACTTTCATAACAATCCCTGTTTCACATTGGACCAAGCTAACTGTTTAGTTCTAACACATACCCATCTATTGGGATTTATTTCTTTTTCATCATTCTCTGTAAATAAATTAATTGAGAATGTTATTCTTTTTTTCACTGGTCTTCAACTGCAATCCTAATTTGACTATTCAATCTCCCCCTAATTAATTTGTTCCTGCTTCAGGTACATGTAACAATTGCCAGGTGACCCTTTTAGTCTCCCAGTTTAATTCAGTAGACTCAAAAAGTGACACCAACATTCCAGACCTGTCTACCCCTGTTACTCTTAAGCTATTACTAGTCAAATTAAGACCTGGTATCTTATAAGCTAAGGATGATTTGGCTGCCCCAAATTCTATCTGCTAAGAATACAGACTCCTTATTAGGCCCCACCTCCAAATTTATCAGGGGGTCTTGGTGGAACGACTCTTCAGAGAACCTCTGACTGCCCTATTCTTAGTTTTTGATACTCTGCTGGTTACTGGCCTCCAACTAAACCAGGCCGTGGCCTTGAAGCCAGTTTTTGATCCACCTCATGCTGCCCATCCAGCCCAAACGCCGTCTGCTTGTCTATGAGGATCTGAGGGGAGCCAGGGTCAAAGTGCTGTCTGATAAAGTGTTCGCGTATCTTATGCAGTGTGCAATACTCCAGATACACACAATAGGTCGTGGTATTGGTTTTTACAGCATTTCACAAATCTGAGTGCCAAGTTGCTTTTCCACAAAGCTGGCCCGACTCTGGACTTTCCCTGTTGATTTTTATAAAATTCTACACAGTAGAATTTTAAACTTATAACCTCCCTTTTACCCAGGGAGTTTGTTGAGTCTACTTCTGTGGTGGTTTTACTTGGGTGGGCGGCCGAGCTCCACCACAGCCACTCTCTCACTCCCCCTCCTCAGAGGGGAGCAGGGAGAAAATACGATGAAAAGGGCTCAAAGGTTGAGATAAGGACAAGGATATCACACAGTAATTATTTTGATGGGCAAAACAAACTTGGCATAGGGAGATAGTAAGATTTATTGCTTATTACTAAACAAGCTAGAGAAGTGAGAAACAAAGGAGAGAAACCAAAGGCACCTTCCCCCCATCCACCCTGTTTCACCTCCTTCCCCCACGCAGCACAGGGGAATGGGGGAATGGGAGTTGTGTTCAGTCTAATGCACTTTGTCTCCGCCGCTCCTTCTTGGTCACTCTCTGGCCCTGCTCCATGCGGGGTCCCTCCCACGGGTTGCCATCCTTCCCAAACTGAGCCTGAGGGGGCTGCCCACAGGCAGCAGCTCTTCCAGAACTGCTCCAGATATGGGTCCGTACCACGGGGTCCATCCCCGTGAGGGGAAGAAGAGGGGAAGGAGAGGGGGGGGCTCTCATTATGAACACTTCTGTCTTCCCAAACAACTGCTATATGTATTGAGGACCTGCATCCTGGGATTTAGCTGAACGTCATTCATTGATGGGAAGTAGACAGGTATTTATTTTCTCTCTCCCTGTGCTTCCGCACAGCCTTCACTTGTGTTTATTTTTTCTGCTTGTTTTGTTTTTTCCTTCATTTCTTTTTCCTCTTCCTTTCCCCATTAATTAAAATAGATTAAATTAAATTTAATTAAATTAGATTAAATTAAATTAATTTTAATTCACTTATCTCAGTCCATGAGTTTTTGGGGTTTTGTTTTCTTTTAAGCATACTTTCTTCTCCCCATCTTCTTCAAAGGAGGGGGAGTGAGAGCACATTGTGGTGGAGTTCAGCTGCCCAGCAAAGTAAAACCACCATACCCCCCTGGCTGGGGCTTGGGATGCAGATGCCCCAGCAGCCTGGCTCCGCCCCAGCACAACCAGCAGCTGCCAAATTTCACTTTCAGGTGCCGTATCATCTAATGGCCTGACTTCCAAGAAAGAAGAAAGCCTCTCCCTGCTATGTAAACAGGAAGCTTCAACCAGTGCAGAGGCTTGGGGCACTGTAAGGGGTGGGGTAAGAGCTGGACTTTGGCAGTGCAAGAGCTGGGCTGAGGTGGTGCAGCAGCTGGGCTGAGAGGCTGCCAGAGCTGGGCTGAGGCGGTGCAGAAGCTGCAGAGCACCAGGGAGGGCAGGTAGGTCCTCGCTGACTTGCGCTGGGCAGGGCAGGTGCCACACAGGGAGCCCCCTCTTCCCCCTAGGCCTCTGGTGCCCAACCACCCTCTTGGTGAAGAACCTTTTCCTGATATCCAGCCTGACCCTCCCCTGTCCCAGCTCCATGCCGTTCCCTCGGGTCCTGTTGCTGTTCACCAGAGAGCAGCACCTGCCCCTCTGCTCCAATCCTGAGGAAGCTGGAGGCCACCAAGAGGTATCCCCTCAGTCTCCTCTTCTCCAGGCTGAACAATCCAAGTGGCTTCAGCTGCTCCTCATATGTCTTCCCCTCTAGAAAATTTACCATCGTTGTTCCCTTAGTTAGTAGTTTTGCATGACAGAAGTGTAAGGGTATGTGGATGGCGAGAGTGTTGGCTTCATTAAGGTTATCCAGTCTCCAGTCGCTACTTGATAGGCCAGAGATTGCCTCTATCCAGGCAATCCCTTTCTCTACCTTGTGTGGGCGAGTGCTGTAAGGATGAGGAGCCAGTGACGGGTGAGACCATTCCTGCTAGGTTATACATGGGTGCTGTTGAAGGCAGCGCCTTGTCCATGGCTATTTGTGCAGCCGTGCCAGTGGTTGCGTGTGTCTGTCTGTCTGTGTCTGCCTATCTCGGGGGTGCCCGAGGCTGGGTTCCAGCAGCAGGGCAGAAGAAATCCATGGGCCGGGAACTATGGAGAGGCCTCTTCGAAGGGGTGGTGGCCTCCTCTAACCTGATGTAACAAAAGTCTCTTTTCCCCTTCCACAGCCATGGAGTCACAGGAGGAGAGAGCAGATGCTGGGGAAAAGGCACGAATTGCTAAGCAATTGCTGGCAGAAGCATTTGAGAAGGAAGGTCTTGATGAAGAATACTGGCTCCCCAAACTGTCAGAGATATTGGGTGTTAAGTCAATAAATGCTTTGAAATATCTGCAATATGAAGACTACATTAAACTGGAGTGCGAAGTACGGTCCCCCTGGGAGACCAAGGCACTCCGAAAGCTCTTGGGAATCACAGACAACAAAACAGCTGTTGAAAAGCTGCAGAAGCAGCACTTGGATGTGATGAAGCAGAGACAAGAAGAAGCCAAGTCAATCCTACGGGAGCTGGAAGAAATGCAGAAGAGCCGTAACCACAGCAAGGAAATGATAAGACAGAAAGAGGAGGCCCTACAGCAAGCCATGGACATTCCCAGGGAGTACTGGGCATCTCCAGAGAAGGCATTGTTGGATGAGCTGGTGAGCATCCGGAAGCAACTGGAGCAGCAGGAGAAGTCCATGGGGAAGAGGGAGAACGTCTCTGACGAGGAGGTCCTGAGGCGGGCATCGGGAGGCCTGGCTCTGCAGGGGATTTACCAAACCAAGAGCCTGGAGGATGTGCTGGCAAAGCGAGAGCAACTCATCAGGGTCCCTGATGGCTTCATGCTCACTGGTCCAGTGCAAGGGTCACTGCTTGAGAGGAAGGAGTTCTCCTCCTCTGCAGCAGAAGCCACTTTCACCAAGTCCATGGAGCAGCTGGGGTTCAGCATCAGCGCTTCTGCCAGTGACAGGTTCTCGGGGCTCATTGTTGAAAGACGTGTAGATTCCAGCAAGTCCTCACAGTCAGAGGACTCCCGTCGGTCATGCTCGGAGCAGGCATACATTTGCACCACAAAGTACCAATACATGCCTCTGGCCTCCTACTACTTCCAAAAGGACCAGCTTCGCCTCTCAGACGCAGCCCTGCGAGAGCTGCAAGACATCGAACAGCTGCTGACCATCACCCAGGAGGCAGACAGGTCCCACCTACTGAAGAGCAGGTGCGCCAGCTTCTTCAGCAGGTTTGGGTCCCATGTGAACCAGGGACCCATCCACTTTGGGGGAATATTCTGGTGGAAAGCATGTGCCGAAGGTTTCAGGGCAGAGCAATGGGATGAGATGAAGCAACAAACATCTGAAGCACTGAACAGCTACATCGGGGCTAGCTTCAGCGGCTTCGGTACCAAGTGGGGAGTGAAGGGGGATGCTACAAACGCCAGCTCACAGGCATCATTTCAGGGAAGAGACAGAAGCAGCACCCACACAGCAATTCAGCTCTATGTGACCAAAACAGGGGGCCCAGCAGAGACAGACTCCCTTCCCGAGTGGAAATGTGGGCTTGTGGCCAATAACACAACCTGGTGTGTGATCGACCGGGGCTCTCAGCTGATCCCAGTGTGGGACATAATCCTGTCCAACCACAGCAGCGATTTTAAAGCCTCCCATCAAATGGGCAGCAGCCTCAGGACTGTCTATGAAGCGCTAATGGACCACAGCACCAGTGTGATCTTTGGAGAGGAACTGACCAGTGTCGTAGAAGAGGCCAGAGCTTTCCTGGAGCAAGTGAAGACCTGGGAGGGGACAGTGGATGAAAAGAAACTGCTCATGTTGCTAGATTTTCAACAGGGTCTGAATAACAGAACAAAGAATCACAGTGTCTGGATCAACATATGTCTGTCAGACAAAGCATTGCAGGAGTTCCTGGGGAACACTGTTTCTTTTTGCCAGAAGTCTTCTCCGGAAAACACCACCTACATCAAATCTCTGCTGCAGTGCCTGCTGTATCCTCACATCTATTCTGTCAAGGACTTCCCCAGGGCTTCCTTCATTATGCAATGGGTCTTCGACGAGGAGCACACGCTTCCCCAAACTCCCAGTGTTTCCAGTCTTGATGATCTCAGTACAACACTGCTGCAAATGAATGAGTACATCATGGAAGTCACCTACGCACCGGCAACTTCTGTATCTGCCATTCATGACGCAAAGATCAACGCCACCTTCACTATAAGCCAGTCTGTTTCTTCCTTGCTCCAGTCTCTGCAGCAAAGGGCACAGGAAGACACAGAACTCTTAGTGCTCTTAGTTACAACCAGCACGGGATACCAAGTAGAAAGAGGCACTTTTCAGTGCCTCCTTGGGTGTCCAGAAATTAATTTCATGATAAAGGAAATGCACATGACACATAACGAGTATCAGAGCCTGAAGGAACAGGATGTTTGCAGAGCTCAGGCCTTCCTGCTGCTGACAGGGCTCACCATAACATCCGAAAACAAGAAGGTGACCCCTGAGCAGAAGAATGACCGCTTAGTTTTCATGAAAGAAAAGATGAAAAACACATGGTCCACAGAGATGGAAGTTCTCCTCGAAAAGCACAATGCATTCAAAGACTGGGAGATGCTGGAAAGAGATTTGCAATCCTTCGTCAATGGGCAAGTGGAGGACACATCTGACAACCTGAAGAAAGACCATATAATCAAAGACCTGGAAGATGCTTTTCAAGGCATGCAACCTCCCAGTCAGTGCAAACCTAAATCAGAAAGTAGCAAATCTAAAGCAAGTCAAGCCACTGCAAGCCCAGAGCTCCTCAACTTACTTAAGCGCCTCAGGCTGGAAAGGTACTATCCAAGAAAAATGGGCACAGAAGATTTCCACAGAATACACCAGACATGTGTACACGACAGCCAGCCCAGCAAGGACAGCGAGCTACCATTTTACTTCCTGCAAAGGCTCCTGACCGTGGATTATCGGGTGAGGTACCTGACTTGCAAGGAGGCGAGTAAGCCGGGAGTTGTGCCCACACCAAACACCTCAGGGGAGGAGCATGAGCCCTCTGATTCCTTTGATGACTTTCTCAGTGACTTGGACACAGGAGCCCCTGAATCTGCAAGCAGGGAGAGTCATGTGCACCCCATGGACCTGCAGATGGCAATTTTTCATTGTGCTGATGATTTCATGAGACAGTACCTTTCATCCAAGCTCGCTTTCTGCCAGTTTGCACTACCCCTCCTGGTACCAAACCCGGGCACTTCACAGATAGAGTTCCCTCTCTGGTCCCTCAGCCAAATCAAGAAGAGCTGGAAAGGGACGATGAAATCGGGAGAGCAGACGAAGATTAGCAGTCACAACAACAAACTCATTTATCAGGCAGAGATGCCCATCGTGTCCTTCCTCCGCATCGGCAGCTCTCCTTCCTCTTCCAAGTCTCAGCTCCTGAATGCCCTGCTGAGCAGGAAGAAACACGACACTTTTTTCCACCGCCATTGCAAAGGCAGCACCAAAGACTGCTTCCTGATGAAAGGTGTTGTGGAGATCTCCTGGTACCTTCCTCGTGGTAGCGACGACGACAGCTTTAACGGCCCTGTTGCTTTCTGTAACCTGCACGGAGATGCAAGGGATCACGAACCCCAGCTGCAGTTTTTACAGGAGATCTCTGCCGTGAATGTGGTTCTTGTTTCTGAGTTGGATCAGAGCAACGAGAAAGGCAGGAAAATTTTACATGATCTGTGGCAGTCTCAGAGGCCTTTGGTTTGCCTTTTCACTGAGAAAGAGAGCATTGCAGCTGGCCGATCTGGCCAAAACATAAGAATAGGGATCAAGAACAGAAATGAAGCAGAATTAGTGGGTGAGCTGACAAAAACCATCCGAGACCTAGTGGAAGGGTCGAGCACGCTTGTTAGCCTCAATGCATGCCTGAGCACAGCTCGCCAGCACGGCTTCTTAGTTGATGAAGATGCAGAAGCATGCGTGACAGCCAAAGAAACGGCAATCAAACTGGTGAATCTGTTGAAGAAGCAGAAGTTGTCTGAGATCAAATCACAGCTACTGCCTCTTCAGGGAAAACTGTGGTACATGTGGTGTGAAAAGGACAAAGAACTCACTCGCTTGCAGGAAAAGGGGAACAAGAGCATAGAGCATCATCGGAGCCAAATTGAATCGGAGAAGTCTGATATACGAAGAAAGCAACTAGGCAAAGCATTTCCCCTCAATCAGCTGATGAAAACAGTCCTTGGCTTTCTCCATTCACAGCCAGACAATACCAAGAAATTCTTTCTGCAGTGGATGAAGATCTTTATGGACGACATGTCCTCTGATCGCCTTGATGAGCTGAAGAGAAAGTATCATCAGTTATGGTCTCAAATCCTGGCATTAAAGAAAAACAATGAAAATAACAACCTGAAAACTCAATTGATGAAGAAATTAGATGCCCTTTCTGATGAAATCAATGATTCATCCATTGGCCTTGAGCATATTTTGAGAGAGGTGGGGCAGATTTATGAGGCACTGGAATCAACATACTCCAAAGAAAAATGGTATGTCAAACTACCTGAAATTGCTGCCAATCTGATGCTTTTAGGGTATCCCATTGAGCTGATGGATGGTGATGCTTCTTACATACCACTGCAATGGATTGGAGCCGTCTTTGACAGGTTAATTGAGAAGCTAGGGGACAAGCGAGTATTTGTGCTTTCTGTGCTTGGCATCCAGAGCACAGGGAAGTCAACCCTGCTGAATGCCATGTTTGGTCTGCAGTTTAACGTCAGCGCAGGGAGGTGCACCCGGGGAGCTTTTATGCAGCTCATTACAGTGGATGAGAAGCTCCAACAGGATTTGAACTTTGATTACCTGCTCGTTGTTGACACAGAAGGACTTCGTGCCATAGAGATGACCCATAAGCAGTCACTTAACCATGACAATGAGCTGGCCACCTTTGTCATTGGCATCGGCAACATGACTCTGATCAACATCTTTGGAGAAAATCCTTCGGAAATGCAAGACATCCTTCAGATTGCTGTGCAGGCTTTCCTGAGGATGAAGCAAGTTAATCTTTCCCCAGCCTGCCTCTTTGTGCACCAAAACATGGGTGAAATAACCGCAAAGGAACAGAACATGGAAGGACAAAGACGTCTGCAGGAAAAGCTGGATGAAATGACTGTGATTGCCGCCCAGCAGGAATTCTGTGACATCACCTGCTTCGGCGACGTCATCCGCTTTGACGTGAACACCCACATTCATTACTTTGCTCACCTGTGGGAAGGAAACCCACCGATGGCACCGCCCAACCCCACCTACAGCCAGAACGTCCAGGAATTAAAGAGCAAAATTCTCCAAGCTGCCAAGCAGGAATCGCACAGCAGCGTTTTGAGGCTCTCCAGCTTGAAAGTTCGTATTAGTGACCTGTGGAATGCCCTGCTGAATGAAAACTTCATTTTCAGCTTCAAGAATTCAGTGGAGATTGCCTCCTACAATAAACTGGAAACTGCATTTAGTCAGTGGACCTGGCAGCTGAGAAGTCACATCTTAGACTTGCAAATGAAACTGGAAAACAAGGTGCGGAACGGGGAGTTGGACAAGGTCACCATGGAACATCTTGAAAAACTGGTGCAAGAGACAAGTGATGCCATCACCAAGAACATGAAAACATTCTTCAGTGAAGACAAAGACTGTGAAATACTGATCCAGTGGAAATGCAGCACAGAACTGAAGCTGAAAGAACTGAGAGAGTCCCTTCTTGTTGAAACACAAAGGAAGTGTGAGAAACTTCTAGAAGTAAAGAAGAGCCAGAGTAAACTGGATGAGAGGAAGTCTGAATATGAAAACGAGCTCCTGAGAAAGAGCAGAGAGTTGGCCCTGTCTCTAAAAGGCCAGAAATTAGGTGAAAGTGAACTGAGAAACCGCTTAAATTCTATCTGGATGGAGTGGCTTTATGAAGTCTCTTCTGCTGCTCCCCCTCAGGAAGAGGTGGACATCGATGTGGACATAGAAAATGTCCTTCTAGATCACTTTAAGGAGCCTCAGTTAGATAAACAAATCAGAAATTTTTCCCAAAAAACTGTCTTTTGTGTTGACATAGAGAATCACGTGTCTAAGAAGAAAAGTTACATCATCTTTTCCAGGACTTTGGACGATGCAGATGAGAACAGCATGCACCGCATTACAGATAGCATCATAAAGCGTGCGAAGGAAAACATTGAGAAGAAGGAAAAGGACAAAATGGTTTACAGTCGAACTTTTATTCATGAAATACTAAATGAAGTGGAGGAAGGTATGAAGTCTGTTCCTAACAGTGCAAATTACAGTTTTAATAAAGTTTACAAAATGGAATTATCGCTGTACCTGTGCAGAATGGCAGCAGAAAGGTTTAAAGACATGCATGCAGCATTCAGGAAAGCAAATGATCCAGTCGTCTACCTGAAGAGCAAGAGAGAAGACTTCTTCAAATGTTTCCAGATTTCCTGCCAAGGAGCCTCTAGTATCACAACATTTGCTGATTTCCTGTGCAGCAAGATTGCCCCAGCTCTTCGACACGCCATCTATGAGAAGACAGCTCTTGACATAGCTCGAGACGTGAAGGATAAAATTCCAGATTTCAGAGGCAATAGATCCACTCTGGAAGCTTGCATGCTGAAATACCTAGCAGAAGAAGAAAAATTTGAAAATTTCAAGCATTACCTTAATGCCCCAGGAGACTTTTTAAATAATTACATTAAGACAAAAGTTGAGACGTACTGTTTAGATAAGAACAGAAGGCTAGAGATGTTTTTAAGAGAATCCCTCTCTCGTTACTATGAAAACATTCAGTCAGCTGTTTTTGCATCAACCACAATTGTCAAAGACAGAAAAGACAGAAAGGACAAAATCTCTCTTTGGCTGGATGAATTCTGCAGAGCACTCGGAGATGTGCTAAGCTTGCCCAGGAGCAACCTGAAGGGCATTGAACATCAGGAGATAACAGACATAGAGTTCCTGAATTATGCCATGACAGAAGCACTGTCTCCCGTTATTGATGATCTCAGGAAAGAGTTTGAAGAAGCTCGTATGAGCTCCTTTGAAAGGCAGCCTCACACAATAGTGGCTGAGCAGTTTGCAGGGTGCCAGGAGCAGTGTCCATTTTGTGGGGCTGTTTGCACTAACACTATGCCAAACCATGACGGAGACCACCGGGTTGTCTTCCATCGTCCACAAGTTTTGACAGGACGCAGATGGTATGAAAGGAGACTATTTAAATTGTATAAAACAGACAACCTAGTCATTGATATTTGTTCTAGCAGTGTTTCAAGTGACTGCAAATTCGTGGTTGGTGAAGACACACATAACCCCTACAAGAAATACCGGGATGCAGGACCTCCCTATTCCACTTGGAGCATTCTTCCTGATCCATCCATGCAAGCATACTGGAAATGGTTTGTGTCTTCTTTCAGGACACAGCTAGAACAATGCTACAATGGGAAATTTCATGGCAAGGGAGAAATCCCTGCTTCGTGGCACACTATTACAAAGCAGAATGCACTCGCTGAACTGGAGAAATGTTAGGCTAAGTTGGTAGGAAGGAAAAACTGCAAGTGCTTTGCATTTAAGAAGAACATAATACGAGGATAACCACAAAATCTTCTTGTAATGATTATGATTTAACCATGTCAATAAAACTAAATGTAATTGCTGCAACGTTGGGTGAACTAAGGAGTGCTTCTCATGCTGCTGCTCAGCTATTCCCTTGCTGTGTGATAAAGTCAAAGTCCTCATCCTTTCTTGCCATAAATATTTACACCAGCTTTGTCTTAACGCAAACTAGAAAAACTTTCCGGTAGCAAGCAGTCATACCGCCAAGATCAAGACCAAGTGCCAGATGAAGAGCAAAGGCAGCATTAGAAAGGCAGTTTTATCAGCTGCTATGGGAAAAGAAATGACACTGGCAAAAGAACAGTTTCCCTGAAGCAATACTTGTCACACTTACAGAAAGGACAGAGGGGTCTGCGAGCAGGTGAACATTTGTGGGGAACTCGGCGGTTTTGATTTTTGGGATTATTGTTTGCATTCATAAACTCAGTACTCAGGTGCTGTTTTCTTTTTGATGCCATTAAAGCAATTAACGCAGCAGCCTATGCAGATTTAGACAGTGATTTTAACTCTGTGGTTATTAGGTATAAGTCCTAGGTTAAGATGTGCCCCCACTTCCATGAGCCATTCCTATTCATGAGCCTGGGCCTGGCAAAGTTCCTCCAGCTCCTAGCCACCCCAACTGCTTTTGCCAAGCACTTCTCTGTTGGGTAAAAGCCCTTTATAACCAATGTGGAGAATTAGACAGCTTTGCAGCTTCCTCAGCAGCTGTCAGCAGTGTGTGAGCTTAGCGTTTGTGCTGTCAAGACAGGCAGGTGGCAACTGAACAAAAATGGTCTGGAGAACATGGAAGTGGCTCTGCCTGCACCACTGCCGTGGCAGGGGGTGTTTACCATGAATCATGAAGGTTGGAAAAATCCTCCAAGATCATCTGGTCCAACCATCACCCGATCACCAATGTCACCCTCCAAACCATGTCCCCAAGCACCATGTCCAACCTCTCCTTGAACACCCCCAGGGATGGGGACTCCACCACCTCCCTGGGCAATCATCCCAATGCCTGACTGCTCTTGCTGAGCAGAAATGTCTCCTCATTTCCAGCATGAACCTCCCCTGGCACAACTTGGGCCCATTCCCTTCTTATCGATGGGTGTCACATTTTCAAGTCTCCAGTCATCTGCAACATCTCCAGTTGACTAGGCCCGCTGATACATGATGGAAATTGGCTCAGCAATCACATCTGCTAGTTCCCTCAGCACCCTCGGGTGGATCCCATCTGGCCCCATGGACTTGTGACAGTCCAGGTGGAGCAGCAGGTCTCTTACTCTTTCCACCTGAACTGTGGAGGGGTTATTCTGCTCTCTGTCCCAGACTTCCAGGTCAGGAGCCTGAGCCCCTGAGGATAACTGGTCTGACTGCTGAAGACAGATGTAAAGAAGGCATTGAGAATCTCAGCCTTTTCCTTATCCTCCGTAGTCATGTTCCAGTAAAAGATGGAGATTCTCCTTGGTACTGCTCTTATTTATATCAATATATATATATATTTAAATTATGTATTAAACATTATATACATACATATTTATCATATATATCATTATATATTATTATTGTATATAATATAATATATTATATTATATATATTATATATATATATATTATATTATAATATATAATATATTATATATATAATATAATATAATATAATTATATAAATATAAAATATTTATATTATATATATAAATATAATATATATAATATATTATAAATATATTATATATATTTCTCTGCCAGGCAGAGAAATGGGTCAGTAAGAGCTTCCTGCAGTTGCACAAGGACAAGCACAGGGCCCTGCCCCTGGGGTGGAGCAAGCCCAGCACCACCACCTGCTGGGGGCAGCCGGCTGGAAGCAGCCTGGCACAGAAGGGCCTGGGGTCCTGGTGGGCACCGAGCTGAACAGGAGCCAGCAAAGGGCCCTCGCCACAAAGAGGGCTGCTGCTCTGGTGGGCTGCACTGGGCAAAGTGCTGCCAGCAGGGCAAGGGAGGGGATCCTTCCTCAGCACTGGTGAGGTCCCGTCTGCAGTACTGGGACCAGGCCTGGGCTCCCCAGGATGAGAGAGACCTGGACGTACAGGAAAGAGGCCATGAAGACACTGCATTCCTAACTCATCTAACAGTCCAGCCAACAAATTCATCTCTCTCCAAGACTGTTCTGTCCAAGGCCATTTCCAAAACCATCAACAATCGTCTCAGAATTTGTGCAGGATGGGAAAAGCCCCCGCGCTGAAGCAGGCCAAGAGCAGCTGCTCCTGGCAGGAGGACCAGGGGTGAACAGGGACTCACAAGCCCCCCCGGTCCTAATTCATCTAATAGTCCAGTACATCTCGCACACCAGAGTAAATCAGTAAACAATCATTTTATACGCCCCCCGGGATAATAAGCTGATAAAAAATACAACCAGTATGCATTTGTCAAGACCAAATGCTATTTTGACAATCTAATTCCCTTCACTGATGGGTTAATTGGCCTTGAGGATAGGGAGACCAGGCTGAGCCTCACTATGACCAACTCCCAGGGCAGGATGAGGCCTTGGTGATGCAGCTTGGGGAAGGGTCTGCAAACCCCCAATCCCAACTTGCTTCCTAAATGCAAGGCTAGGTGGCAGCCAGCCTGGGGCTCTGGGAACGTGTGTCAGCTGTGCAAGGCTGCTCCAGAAGGGTAAAACCTCTAATTTTGAGGTGGATGTGGTGGGAGCATTGTGGGGGAGGACAGAGCAAAGGCAGCAGTCCCTGGGCAGGACTCCGTACGATTTTATGTTTGCATCCCACTAGGCCGGGGTGCGGGCCAGCACAGGCAGGCAGCAGAAAAAACAACAGACCCACAGCTGAAACACAAAGAGTAAATTTATTTTCATTACAGAATCACAGAATAGTCTAGTTTGGAAGAGACCTCCAAGATCACCTAGTCCAACCTCTGACCTAACACTAACCAGTCCTCCACTAAACCATACCACCAAGCTCTACATCTGAACGTCTTTTCAAGACCTCCAGGGATGGTGACTTAACCACTTCCCTGGGCAGTCCGTTCCAATGCCTAACAACCCTTTCGGTAAAGAAGTTTTCCCTAATACCCAACCTAAACCTCCCTTGGCACAACTTCAGCCCATTCCCTCTCATCCTATCATTGGTGTGTGTATATTTGATGCCATACTTCTGATGCAGCAACTGTTGATAAAATCACAGAAGCCCGGAGCGGTTTGGGCTGGCAGGGCCCTCAGAGCCCCCGCAGTGCCACCCCCTGCAAGGTCTTAACACCCTTTGGTACATGTGTGTGATGTCAGTCTCTGACAGAAGATCTGCAGCTGGTAAGGGGCCTCAGCCTCCAGCAGTGTCCTGGGGAGATGTCCCTGGTCGTGGGGTGGCCGCCACCACGCAGCCCACTGCTGTGCAGGGAAAGCCCCCAAAAGCTCATGCAGCCATATTTATGGAATAAAGCGGTTGGCTTGTAGTCAGACTACAAAAAATGGGAAAGGCAAGCACAACACTCCTTGCACCCACGACTTCTTTTACTCCCTGATAAATTAGTCTTGGAAGAACCTCCTGCTATTCGCTTGTTAATCACATGATGATGAAATGGCCTCAAGTTGCACCAGGGGACGTTTAGGTTGGATATTAGGGAAAATTTGTTCACTAAAGGGTTGCGAGGCATTGGAAGAGGATGCCCAGGAAAGTGGTTGGGCCACCATCCCTGGAGGCGTTCAAAAGGCATGTAGAGGTGGCGCTTAGGGACATGGTGTAGTGGTAGACTTCTCAGTGCTAGGTTAACAGATGGACGTGGTGGTCTTGGAGGTCTGTGCCAACCTAAATGATTCCATGGTCCTGTGAACTGGTTTCCAGGCTGACGAACATCAAAGCACACCACACAACCTGATTCAGGGGGGTTCCAAAGAACAGGCAGGAATCAAGGAAGTTTGTGGCCTGGTCAGGGCCTAGGCCTTTCTTTCCTGGGAGCCCGAGCCAGGCTGCTGTGGGCTAGGTCAAGGAGTTGAGTGCTTCAATTGCAGTTAATCGTAGGTATTCTTGTTAGTGGTGGTTGGCAGTAATCTGTAATCAGGTAGAGAAGCTTAGGGAATAAAGCCTCGGTGTCCTCGTGTATCATGGACTCCTGTGAACCCCCAGCTGCAATTTCCTGCAACCCAAGGGTGACACAGGAAAGGTGTTGGGTGGCAGTGCCTGCAGGGTGGTAGGGGACATCCCTTGGCACAGATGTCCCTCCAGACATCTTCCAGTGCTTGTTTTACCACCTCTACCAGGGTGCACCTCCCCAGTTTGGTGCCGCTCAGCCCCGGTTTGGACCTGTTTGACCTTCGGAGGATGCAGGCCTGAGCAGCTCCAAGGGGCAGGAGAAGGACAGCAGCTCAGCTCTGTGCTGATGTCCCAGGATCCCAGGACTGGAACAGCCGGACAGACTGCCACAATCCCCGGACATCCCGAATCAACAGCCCCAGGAGGTCATACAGCAGCCAAGAAGAGGAAGCATTGAGTGAGCATCCTCTTGTGCATCCCTCTGGAGCCCATGGTGCTGCAGGAGGTTACCAGCGTGAAGGCAGGGGAGGCAAAGGAAGGGATGGGCAGCAGCTGGGGCACACCAGGAGATGTGCTGAAGAAATCCAGATTCTGAAGGAGCAGGGGCAACAGGACAGGGGACACACAGAGAGTGTCATCTGCCTGGATGTCCAGAACAGCCCCAACAGGATCCCTCAGCACAATGGCTTAGAAAGGTAAGGCTGGGATAAGAGAGAGGGTCCTAACATGGAAAAGCAGTTACTGAAAAGGGAGAAAGAACAAATGGTTAATTGTCACTGTGGAGGGAAGCCTCCGGGGAACACCCCCTGAACGCTCAAGAGAAGATGGGAGCTGTGGCGGTGGCACTGACCGGTAGTAAGGGGCTGCAAACACCGCGCACGGCTGTGGCAGGATGGAAGGAGACCGGCTGCTGAAAGGGCAGACTGCTCTGCAAAGTGATGCACACCCAAAAAGCAGGCTCAGCCTCATGCCTCCAGGGATGAATATGATGCCAGCTCCCCAGGCGAGACCTTGGGGTTGTAACAAGCAGGTCCACAATGGCAAAGATGTTCGAGCCAGGGAGCTGGGAAGAAACGTGTCTGCGGGGCAGGGGAAAATGTGCACGTGGCAAGGGTTTGCTGGGCCAGGAGCACGCTTGCTGGAAGCATCCTGCTTTGTGAAGCCTGGAGCAGACGGAGCTTTCTCCCACCTGAGTGTGGGAGCAGAAAGGAGCCACCAGCACAAGGAGCTCCTGCCCCTGCAGCACCCCCACCGCCAGCAGGAGCACTGATTCCCACTCTGGGCATTCACATCTTCAACACGCGCTGCTATATTGGCTGTGTCCTCTGCTGGGGTCTGCTGCCCTCAGACTGGAGACTTTGTTTATTCAACATTTCTATGCAAATACCCACTGGGCCCCAGAACTGTTGCTTACTCCTTGGGATCAGACACGTGGGTTCCATGCGTACTGCAGCCCATGGCTCCTTCAGAACAGCGAGCAATAAAACACACACTGCACTTTGCTCCATTGCTGAGGGCACCCAGCTGCTTTTTAAAGCCATAATTTCACCTGTCGTGTTTTTTTTTCTCTTTTTTCTTTTTTCTTTTTTTTTTCCCTAATGAAAAGTAGTTTAAGTGTATTAAAAGAGCCTCAATTAGGTGACAAAACTGCAGGATATGCCAGCGGGCAGGGTTCGGTCTTGATGCTCCCCCAGCTCTCTCCTGTGGCTCTGCAGCCCCATACCCAAAATCTGGCCCTGGTGCTGCAGAGGTCACCTAGCACTGCAGGAAACAAACATGCACACATCGCTGTGAGTTTTGTCTTAAAAAGCCATCATCCTTCCAGCTCCCAAGGAAAACAGGAATAGAAAAAAGAAAGAGATGAACAGAAGGGGAGGGAAAGGAAAACCACTACAAGCTGCAGCTCAGCTGGCTCAAATTGAAATTGGAGGTCTTAATCCACGAAGAAACATCTATACGCAAATCCCCCTGCTGCTATTTTTGCCTTCCTAAAACTAGTGTTAGCCCTAGAGTTGGCAGAGCCATTAGTCATTAAATAAGCAACCAGCTGCTGTGGCCACAGGGGTGTTTCAAGCAGCTTTTTCGCAGGGTGCTGCAGACCAGCAGGGACACGGTGGGGTGGCAGTGAATGGGGACAGGGATTGGGACACCCTCGGGCACCCACGCTCCAGCACAGCCTCCGTTACCAGTGCCAGGCTGATGCTCACAGGTCAAAGTGGTGAGCAGATGAATTTGTTCCCCAGTAGTATTTCTGGAGCAGAAGAGAAAAATATCAGTCTTATAAATAAGCCAGTAAATGCTCCGAGCTGTGTAAAGACATCAAAGGTGCTCCCAACAAGAAACTCACACCGAGAGCCCCCAGCTCCCCATGGAGTTTCCAGGGCTCAGGCAGCCCCATGGATGCTCAGAAAAATCCAGGGGTGCTCAGGCAGCCCCAGGGATGCGTGGGCAGTCCTGGTGAAGCTCAGGCAGTCGTAGGGATGCTCCAGCAGCCCCCAGACGATGCTTGGACACAGGCTGCTTGGTGATTCTCAGGCAAATCCAGCGATGCTCCGGCAGCCTCGGGGATGCTCAGGAGCTCTGAGTGTTTGGGCAGCCGGAGAGAAGTGGGCACAGGCACGATGGGAGCGCCCTGCTGCAGTACCATGCATGCAGACAGCACAGCTGGTGTTGCCTCTGCACGTCCTCCCAGGCTGTGCTCTCCAGCAGTTTCTGCGTTCTCCACCCTCCCACGGTGACCAAATCCACTTTTCAGTGGAGCAGGGCAGTCCCCAGGCCAGGCAGACCCTCGGGGACATGCGGCCACCCTGCGGCTGCACCACTGCCCTGGTCGCTCCCATTGCTGCGAAAAGGAGCTGCCAGAGCCCCAAAACTGCCGCTGCTGAGTTTGGGGCTTCTCCTGGGGGGGTGACAACCCCAAAGGGAGTCTGGTGCTGCCCCCTGGTGAGATTTGGGATTAGGGGAGGTGAGGTTTGGGATTAGGGGAGGTGAGGTTTGGGATTTGGGGAGCCATGCCAGCAGGGACTACAGGAGTAAAAATACAAACGGGTGCAAAACCAGATGGCACATCATGAAACAAGCTGTGGTCCATGCAGGGGAATGGCACGACCTGGCCCCAGCCAGTGCTCCACTGCCCTATAAACTCGGGGTCCCCAGCCCCCTGCAAGCCCCGGCCCCCTACAAGCCCCAGACCCTGCTCTTTGCAGAACAGAATGGGCAAATTGGGAGTGAGCCCCCATCACCCAGCAACTCCCCTGTCACCCATCACGCTGGCACCCTCAGGCTGCCCTGGCTGTGCCCCAGACCCCCGGGGGATCTGGGCACATGAGGGGCACATTTCGGACGGCTAGTGGACGGAGCGGGAGTGCAGGTGGTGTTTTCATCCATCCCTACGTTGACAGGGAGGGGTACGGAGAGGACCAGGAAAGCCCACCTGTTAAACACGTGGCTCCAGGGCTGGTGCCTACGCAGAAATCTTGGGTTTTTCGACCATGGGGCACTTTACTCAGCACCTGGTCTGATGGCCGTAGGCGGGTCCCTATCCTTTAGGGGAAAAAGGATCCTGGGCCAGGAGCTGGCGGGGCTCATTGATAGGGCTTTAAACTAGGTAAGAAGGGGGATGGGGCCGAAGCAAGGACTGTTGGGGCTGTGCCAGGGGGAGCAATGGCAAGGCCGGAGGATAAGGTAAAGGCCCAGCTGAAGTGCATCTACACCAATGCACGCAGCATGGGTAACAAACAGGAGGAGCTGGAAGCCATCGTGCAGCGGGCAGGCTACGACTTGGTTGCCATCACGGAAACGTGGTGGGACCAGTCTCATGACTGGAGTGCTGCGATGCCTGGCTATAAGCTCTTCAGAAGGGACAGGCAGCACAGAAGGGGTGGCAGTGTGGCTCTCTATATTAGAGAGTCTTTCGATGTTGTAGAACTCGAGGCTAGGAATGACAAGGTCGAGTCCCTTTGGGTTAGGATCGGCAGGGACAAGGCTAGTGTCCTGGTCGGGGTCTGCTATAGACCGCCGAACCAGGATGAGGAGACGGATGAGGAGTTCTACAGGCAGCTGACAGAAGTTGCGAAATCTTCAGCGCTTGTACTCGTGGGGGACTTCAACTTCCCTGACATATCCTGGAAGCACAACACAGCCCAGAGGAAGCAGTCTAGGAGGTTTCTGGAGAAAGTGGAAGATAACTTCCTGACACAGCTGGTTAGTGAGCCTACCATGGGTGGCACCCCGCTAGACCTTCTCTTCACAAACAGAGAAGGACTGGTGGAGGATGTGATTGTCGGGAACAATCTTGGGCAGAGTGACCACGAAATGGTGGAGTTCACTATTCTTGGCGAGGCCAGGAAGGGAACCAGTAAAACCACTGTATTGGACTTTCGGAGGGCTGACTTTGGGCTGCTCAGGACACTAGTTGGTGGAATCCCTTGGGAGGCGGTTCTGAAGGGCAGAGGGGTCCAGGAAGGCTGGGCGCTCTTTAAGAGGCAAATCCTAATGGCACAGGAGTGGTCTGTTCCCATGCACCCAAAGATGAGCCAGCAGGGAAGAAGACCAGCCTTGCTCAACAGAGAATTGTGGCTTGAGCTTAGGAGAAAAAAGAGGGTTTATAATCTTTGGAAAATTGGGCAGGCCACTAGGGAGGACTGTAAGGATGTAGTGAGGCTGTGCAGGGACAAAATTAGGAAGGCCAAAGCTCATCTGGAGCTCAATCTGGCTACTGCCGTTAAAGATAACAAAAAATGCTTTTATAAATACATCAACACAAAAAGGAGGACAAAGGAGAATCTCCATCCTTTACTGGATGCGGGGGGAAACTTAGTTACAAGAGATGAGGAAAAGGCGGAGGTGCTCAATGCCTTCTTTGCCTCAGTCTTTAGCGGCAATACCGGTTGTTCTCTGGATACCCAGTACCCTGAGCTGGTGGAAGGGGATGGGGAGCAGGATGTGGCCCTCACCATCCACGAAGAACTGGTTGGTGACCTGCTACGGCACTTGGATGTGCACAAGTCGATGGGGCTGGATGGGATCCACCCAAGGGTACTGAGAGAACTGGCAGAGGAGCTGGCCAAGCCCCTATCCATCATTTATCAGCAGTCCTGGCTATCGGGGGAGGTCCCAACTGACTGGCGGCTAGCAAACGTGACGCCCATCTACAAGAAGGGCCGGAGGGCAGACCCGGGGAACTACAGGCCGGTCAGTTTGACCTCAGTACCAGGGAAGCTCATGGAGCAGATCCTCTTGGGAGTCATCATGCGGCACTTGCAGGGCAAGCAGGCGATCAGGCCCAGTCAGTATGGGTTTATGGAAGGCAGATCCTGCTTGACGAACCTGATCTCCTTCTACGACAAAGTGACGCGCTGGGTGGATGAGGGAAAGGCTGTGGATGTGGTCTACCTTGACTTCAGCAAGGCTTTTGACACCGTCTCCCACAGCATTCTCCTCAAGAAACTGGCTGCTCTTGGCTTGGACTGGCGCACGCTTCGTTGGGTTAGAAACTGGCTGGATAGCCGGGCCCAAAGAGTTGTGGTAAATGGAGCCAAGTCCAGTTGGAGGCCAGTCACTAGTGGCGTCCCCCAGGGCTCGGTGCTGGGGCTGGTCCTCTTTAACATCTTCATCAATGATCTGGATGACGGCATTGAGTGCACCCTCAGTAAGTTCGCAGATGACACCAAGTTAGGTGCTTGTGTCGATCTGCTCGAGGGTGGGAAGGCTCTGCAGGAGGATCTGGACAGGCTGCACCGATGGGCTGAGGTCAACTGCATGAAGTTCAACAAGGCCAAGTGCCGGGTCCTGCACCTGGGGCGCAATAACCCCAAGCAGAGCTACAGGCTGGGAGATGAGTGGTTGGAGAGCTGCCAGGCAGAGAAGGACCTGGGAGTGATGGTGGACAGTCGGCTGAATATGAGCCAGCAGTGTGCTCAGGTGGCCAAGAAGGCCAACGGCATCCTGGCTTGTATCAGAAACAGTGTGACCAGCAGGGCTGGGGAGGTGATCGTCCCCCTGTACTCGGCTCTGGTGAGGCCGCACCTCGAGTACTGTGTTCAGTTTTGGGCCCCTCGCTACAAGAAGGACATCGAGGTGCTTGAGCGGGTCCAGAGAAGGGTGACGAAGCTGGTGAGGGGCCTGGAGAACAAGTCCTACGAGGAGCGGCTGAAGGAGCTGGGCTTGTTCAGCCTGGAGAAGAGGAGGCTCAGGGGCGACCTTATCGCTCTCTACAGATACATTAAAGGAGGCTGTAGCGAGGTGGGGGTTGGCCTGTTCTCCCACGTGCCTGGTGACAGGACGAGGGGAAATGGGCTAAAGTTGCGCCAGGGGAGTTTTAGGTTGGATGTTAGGAAGAACTTCTTTACTGAAAGGATTGTTAGACACTGGAACGGGCTGCCCAGGGAAGTGGTGGAGTCCCCATCCCTGGAAGTCTTTAAAAGACGTTTAGATGTAGAGCTTAGGGATATGGTTTAGTGGGGACTGTTAGTGTTAGGTTAGAGGTTGGACTCGATGATCTTGAGGTCTCTTCCAACCTAGAGATTCTGTGATTCTGTGATTCTGTGGGTACCAGGACCCCATATGCAGTCAGGCTGCCGTGCGTGGGTACAACAGGCTCCCAGCAAGGAGTGGGGACCCTTCTACCTCATGCCCAAAGCCAAGGCTGCCTCTCCTCGTTGTCTGGGAGGCAGCAGATCCCTCAAGCACAGCCACTCCGGTGGTTTCACAGCTCCAGCCACGTTTATTGAGGCCCTCAGCCCTGCCTGCTGCTCTGCACAACCTGCCAGCCCCGGGGTCGGAGGCAGAGTGTGCCCCAGCACCTCCTTTGTGGGCTCCCCCATCAATGCGCTGCTCCTGGGCACAGCCATGGAAGGTGTCACACCTCCGTGTCCCCTCTCTGTATCCCTCACACCCTGGGCTTGCAGCAGGATCTGGTGGCTGGGGACAATCACTGCTGCGTTATTTCCACAGGGCTCCCCACACCCCACAGGGCGCTTTGGCACCTTCTGGGACCCGGTGTCACCCGGCAGCAGGTGGCTCACGGGGCGAGGGGCGAGGGCAGGCTCCTTCTCCTCGCGCAGCCCTGCCTCTCCAGCCAGGTTTGGGTTTTTCTGAGGGACACGGTAGCCTCGGGACTCCTTCCAGCACCGCTTCCATGTCGTGTGCTTAATTCCAGCCGCCGCTTTGTCATCCCATGGCATCACCTCCCTGCTCGCAAGCTCCTGTCCACGTCACTCTGAGGACAGAGGTGACCACAGTCCACCTGGAGGCACCCCCAGTGTCCTCACGGCCGGTGCCCCCCGTGGATGCGCTAACAGGGATGCTCACCCCCGGCGATGCTCAGCAGCTCCTCCAGCTCCTGCTGCAGCCGCAGCCCCAGCAGCTCCCGCAGCAGCTCCCGGTGCCGGCTGTGGGGGGCGACCCCCATGCGCCGCAGGGTCCCCTCGGTCATTCGCAGCAGGGCCCGGCCGCTGACCCCGTGCTCGGCCGCCAGCTGCACCAGGTCCCCGTCCCCGCACCGTGCACCCAGCTAGGCGCACACCTCTGGCACCGACCACTGTGCTGGGGGCCCCTCCGAGACCTGCACCGGGAAGAGAGGGGTGAGCTGGGGTTTCCCCTTGCCCCCCCAGCCCGTCCCTCCAGCCCCGTAGGGGATACGGGGTCAGGCTGGCTGCTCCATGCCCAAATTCCACCCCTCCTCGAAATGGGACCCTTCTGCCATCCCCGTGCCCATGCTGGTGCCGGTGCTCACATCCCCGTGGGGTCTCCCGTTCGCCCCCGGGGACACTCCCCCAGCCCCCAGCCCCTGCCCTCACTCACCTCAGCCAGCGAACATCCCTCCGACAGAGCCTCGGCACCATCCTGCACCTCGGCACCATCCTGCGCTACAGTGTCCATGTGGGGGTCCGGCAGGGCGCAGGGGCAGCTGGGGCTCCCTACAGAGGGGGCTGCAAAGGCTGGGGTGAGCACAGCCCCCTGCACCCCTATTCCACACCATCCCCTGGGGTGTGGTGGCTGCCCTCCCCCAGAGCAGACCCCTCCTGCCCACCCAATTCCCGTCCCCCCAGTTGGAACTGGGACAAGGCCCCAGCACCCATCCTGCCGCGTGGGCGCACGGAGCCGGGCACACCCAGGAAGCGAGACCAGCCCCAGCTCCTCACCACCTCCGCAAGCCCCGGGGGACTCCGGCGTGCCCTGGCACCCCCAAGCCAGCCCAGACCCCTTCCCCAGCCCAACGTCCTCCTCCCCACCACCCTGCAGCTCACAGCTCTGCCCTGGGTCGAGCAGGAACCCACCGCACGGGAAGCAGGAGAGCAAAAGGAACCTTTGCCCGGGCACTCCCTCTGCAGGCACCCCAACAGCACCCAGGGCTGCCAGGGGCACGGCTGCTGCTCTGCGAGCTCCGATCGTGCTCCCCCTTCCTCTTTGCCCTACCCCAGCCCTGGCTGCACCCTCCCCACACAGCTCCAGGGGTTGGCGAGACCCCGGCCAGAGCCAGACACGAGGATTTCCAGGGGTTGGTGGAGGGCAGAGCGGGGCAGCATCCTTACCACAACCAGGTCCAGGAGCTCTGCAAAGGCTCCCCCCTCTCCCGTCCCCATTAGGTGCAGAAGGGGCCCATCGCAGCCCGTCCCACGGGGTAAAAGCCCCCACGCAGATCGACGCGGGGCGCACCGCAGCAGCCTCACCTCCAGTGCGAGCGCCAGAACAGGGCGAGCCCCAAGGATGAGTCACATCCCGAAGGGTGCAGCCCTGCCCCTACCTGCAACAGTCCCCGCTGCCCGTGCCCCCCTTCCACGCAGCCCCGGGGGGGTCCTGGGGCCAGCTCAGTGCCCACGCAGGCAGCGCCAGGCTCGGTAGCAAATCGAGCACCCAGACATCGCTGTCGGGTGGCAAAATATCTTTAAAGGCTGCTGAACCCAACACATCCCGCAAAGTAGGAGTGCACCAAGCTATTAAGCAACTTCCAGGGGTGGGGAGAAAAAAAAAAAAAGTCTTGTGCATCCAGGTAGACGCAGAGCTGGCAGGACGTTGACGGAGCCCTGGGAACGTGCTCCTACGTGTGTGGGAACGCCGGGGAGTGCAGTGGTGCCGCTTCACACCATCCTACCCCAATAGGCTGGGATGCATGGAAAGGAGGGTGAGGATCAGTGCCTGGTCTCCACAGCACCCCTCCCCATCCCCAGACCCCAAAGGGACCTCTGCCCTGTGAAGCTCTTGGTGACGTGGACGCCCCCAGCTACCCAAATGTGGGCAGAGGGATGGATTTTCAGCCACTCCGGCTGCCCAGCACGGTCCGACCGCAGCAGAGCCTCCCTCTGCTGGGACACCAGGTCCACGAAGCACACGAGGTGTTTATAGAAAACCAAAGTGCTGCCCCTGCTCCTCAGCTTCCCTCCCACCCACAGGCAGCTCAGCACAGAGCAGCAACATTGCACAAGATTTCCAGCCAGCACCAAGCAGGCAGCACCCGCCGTCCCACCCAGCTCTTATCTCAGCTTTGCCTCCACAATTGCAGGGCTGCTCAGCAGCAGGTGGCTTGCAGAGGCAAGGTTCCTTCCGTACAAGGGAGCCGAAGATTTTTTGCAGGGTGTTTTGGAAGATTTCTGTAGTGCCTGGCATAGCCCAAGCCACCCTCATCATAATAAAAACATGAAAAGGTGAAGGAGGAAAAAAACTCAGAACATTAACCAAAAGGGCAGAAACAACAATCTCATGTTCCCAAAATCCTGGGAGAATGAGTCTGCAGAACCGATGTTTGTTTGTCACCAGCTTGTTTCTGCCCAAGTGTTTTTAAAATTCAGAAACAGGGACAGGGTAACACCAAAACTGTGGAATTAGGTGCCACAGAGAAGCAAGGGAGAGGGGGAAAAACAAACACCAGCCAAACTTTTTTTTCTCTCCTGGTTTATTGTGGCAAACATCAGCGAGACTCAATTCTGAGGCAATTTGCTAGTTCCATGCTGTTCAGACATCGTGCAATCTTCCCCCTTTGAATCAGGTCAGCCACTTGAGTTTAAACCTGCTTCTGAAGTTGTTACTCCCTACAACGGCACGTTACCCCACATCTCAGCCTGCCGACATTCAACACTTTGTGGATCTCCTCACCTCTGAGCTTCATTCTTTGTACAGCACTTGGGAATCCTTCTTTTTTTCTTTTCCAGGGAAAAAGAAAATAATAAATCTTGCTTCCTGAAGAATTACAGTAGAAATCAGACTGGTTACAAGGACCTTGGAGACACTAAGAGCCGCATTAACTTTTATTTTCCTCCACCTGGAATACGTCTTAGAGTGCGTTTATTAGCTGAAAATTACCAGCAGTGTAGCTAAAAGGTATTTACAAAGGCCACCAAAAATCCTTCCCAAGAAGGATTGTTTGTATCTTTTTATTAGTGTATTGAAATGGCATTGCCAGGCACAGAATATTCGTTGATGAATACTCGTTCAGCAGTCCCTTGTCCCATTACTGAGGGTAGAGCTCCACTAGCATCACGTGCCCCTAGAAATGGAGAGAAAAAGAGAACAGGCACAGAAAGGACTGGGTATTACAGGCAGCAGTCAACAGGAGATGCCCACCTCCCGCCCATACTAAAATAAAGGTGAGGTGGGAGCCCAGAGCTGATTCACGATCAGATTTGCTCTGGCAGCTCCGTGCCAGCACAGGGCTGCTCCAGGTGCCAAGGCAGACCAGCACACCACGCTGCTCCCAAGGCAGCCCCTAAAGCACTCAGCGAGGGGTGAGCCAGGGCCAGGCCCTCGGGTTACCCACAGAACTACCCCCAGGCAGCACAACGCTCAACCAGGGCTCCCATCCCCAGCCTGATGGAAATCAGGAACATTCCATCTGCCACCCATTTTTCTTGTAGTGTGGGTAGTTAGGGTCTGGCGGCCGGAAGATGTCACGCTGTATGGAAAGGTGGAGCCCCTCCCTTGATGGACAGTAGCGTGTGGTCTGTGGCGTAAGCAAGCGGAAGTGACGCTGTGGGCCTCGGCTATATAACACCGTGTAACTCGGCAATAAACACTGTTATAAAAGGCTCAGGATTCAAATTAGGATTAAATGAAAAATAGGATTTATTAAAGGAATATAAAGGAATAGAGGTAAGCAAACAGCGCTGGGTGCACCGGGAGTCTCCGCTCCACCAGGACGCACACCAGTTACATCAAGCAGCTGATTTTTATGCACCTAGACTAATACATATTCATTACTACTTCTAAAAAAATAGATTATTATAATTAGCTTCCGGGGTCCAGTCCCTCCTACTGGAGCATGCGCATCAGTCTCCTCTGGGGGTCTCTAGGGGTCTTTCATGCTGAAGGCTCGTAGTCTTCCTCTCACCCTTTGTACTTACTCGGCACTATTCCAAGTTTATGGAACACTCTCTGTACACTCTCCACAGGTCTTGTCTCCCAACCGTCCTTCAGCTTCTTTTTTCTTCCTCTTAATCTCTTGGCCCCCCTGGCCAGATACCAAGGATCTCATAACAGTCACCAGCAGTCACCAGTTATTATCAGTTGTTCTGAAACTCCCAAACAGCTTGACGACTCACGAGCAATTAAAACATTCTTTTCCAGCTATTTACAGTCATCTACAGAACATCTATAGCAGTGTTAAATCAATCTCGAAGAAGACAGAAAAAAAAACTGTAACTGTTAGAACTAGAAGTCAGGAATAACAAAAGCAAACAGGTTCATAAATTTAAGGAGTGTCTTCTGAAGACGTGATAAATTGACTGGAATGAGGGGGAGACTGGGACACACTGCATCTGTGGTTCAAGAACTAAATTGCCAGTGCAGGGCCCAGAGGTAGACAGGATTCAAACAGAATTGTTCTTTATGGACACAAATTTATGGACACGAATTGGAATTGTTAAAACATTCCTCACAACACCATTTGCCATCCACCACATTGGTGTCTGTGAGCCGATGGACCGAGCGGCCTGGGGTTGGTCGCCGTGCCGTTTCTGAACCAGGTCGCCACTGCCCCTGAAGGCAACAAGTGGTGCCAAAACCCGGGAAAACTCCTGGATTCGGGTGAACGGCGGCCGGAGCGGCAGGACCAGCCCAGAGGGGAGGACGCTTCCGGCCCAACAAGAAAGATGGAAACCCTTGTGAAGGTCGTATCAAAATTACACAAGCAATGGGGTGGGTTAGCTGAGGAATCCAGGGGCACCACTGGGGATCCAGGGTCTGATGAAATCTGGGCGAGACCACCGCCATATATGCCCCAAGACAGCGCCAAACTAGAAGACGAAGGGTGGGGCGAAGATGCCTCCGGCGGGAGTGGGGAGGAAGTGCTAGATTTAACTAAAACGTGCAAATGGTGGAGGAGAACGAGAAAGAGAAGGGTTGTGGGGGCAACCAGGAAGGAGGTAGAAACGTGAGCGAGGGGCAGAGAGCCAATCAGAACGTCCATCCGAAAAAATGCTCTTGTGGGGCAAACACCTCGCCGAGAAGAAGGCGGGGAGAGCCACGAGGGAGAGAACAGCCTGCCCGCAAGGGTGGTGGGCTCGATGGAAGGGTACTGGCACTCGGAGGTGACTAGTCAGCAGAGTTCCGACTCCGGATCATGTACTGATTCAAATTCGGAGGAGGAGGAAATGGGGACAGATAGAGTCAAAAGCAAAAATATCCCCATCCGAAATAAAGCAGAACCCTGAGGGGGAGAAATTCCTCTCATGGATTGGAGGAAAATTAAGCTTGTGTGCGCCGACTGGGCCCCATTGGCCACACTAGCGTTCCCGGTCCAGGTGACGGACAGGGGACAGAGCGTCCACTCGCCAATAAACCCTAAGAATGTACAAGCGATTGTTAAAGCCATCGCGGATAAAGGGCTTAATTCTGCAATGGTCTCCACCCTCATAGATGGTGTTTTCGGGGGAGACGATATGCTCCCGTTTGATATAAAACAAACTAGTAGACTGATCTTTGACGGGGCAGGGATGATCGTTTTTAAACAAGAATGGGAGGACAACTGTACGAGACAACTGGCCCAAGTAACTGGGGTGGATCACCCACTATATGGCTCTAGCCTGCAGCGGCTAATGGGTACGGACCCAACAATGATCACTCCCCAAGTGCAAGCCCAGGGCCTGCAGGCCCATGAAGTTATGACAACTACTCCTGCGGCCAGAGAAGCTATTCGTACAGCCTCTAGAGTTATTGCCAAACCATCACCATGGTCAACAATAAAACAAAGTGAAAGTGAGAGCTTTTCGCAATTTGTAGATCGTCTCCAGGCAGCGGTTGACTCTTCATCACTGCCCATGGAGGCAAAAGGCCCAGTCGTAGCAGAATGCCTATGCCAGCAGTGTAATTCGGCAACCAAAGAAATCTTGCGATCACTGCCGGCAGGATTGCGGACATGATTAAACATGTTGCGAAAGAAGAGCACCTAACCCCGATCCAGGTAGCTGTTCGCACCGCAATAGCTAACGTGATGGCATGTTTTAAATGTGGCCAGGCAGGCCACATCACGGCAAATTGCCCTCAGTTGGGGGGTCCGCCAACAGCGCTCCCCCCATGCCAAAACAGACCCAGAAGACTGTGTTGGGCCTGTGGAAAGAAAGGGCACTTTGCCAAGGAATGCAGATCTAAATCCCAGGGAAACGGGAGGGGGAGAGGGCAATTGGGCCACGCACAGCCCTCTCCCACTTGGGACATGAGGCAGTCCAACTATGCCAACCCCAGATGGGGTGCGGTGTCCCCGAACCCACTGCCCCCTCAAGAGGCGACCAATTTTATGGCTCAACCGACAGTCCAGCCAAACCTGTCCTTATCTCAGGGACAGCAAGGACCACCCTCTGGGGGCAAGACCCCAGGGTGGCTCTGGCAGTAAAGTGTGGTAACCCGCCAGTGGTGTGGGGGATCTGTTCCCTTTATGATACCTTAAATGACACCACCGTTAGTGTCTCCTTTTTGATTGATACTGGAGCAGACATTACAGTTATCCCTGAGACGAGCTGGCCTCCGAGTTGGAAATTGGAAGATGTCCCCATGGTGGGTGGAGTTAGGGGATTAACCCAAGCTCGCAAGAGCGCTCAATTGGTTGTAATCACGCTCCACACTAAAAAGGGACCGGAGAAAACCATTACTCTCTTCCCACATGTCATGTCAGAAGTCCCTCCCCTGTTGGGAAGGGACGCTTTAGCCCTATTAAAAGCCAGGGTGACAAATTTACCATAAGGGCCACTGCCGCATACCCACTTCCACCGATTAGACTGATGTGGAAATCGTCCGACCCAGTGTGGGTCGAGCAATGACCCCTGTCGAGGCCTCGAATGGGTGCTCTTCTCGAGCTAGTCGACCGTGAACTACAACGAGGTCATATAGAGCCTTCTACTAGCCCATGGAACACTCCAGTTTTTGTAGTACCCAAGCGAACCAGTGAAGAATTTCGCCTCCTCCATGACCTGCGTGAAGTAAACAAGATAATTCAACCAATGGGTCCTGTCCAAACGTTGTTGCCTATGAACTCTATGATACCGGAAGGGCAACCTTGTGCCGTCCTTGATATTAAGGACTGTTTTTTCTCGATACCTCTACATGAAGAAGACAAGGAGCGGTTTGCTTTCTCTGTTGTGTTTCCAAACAGCCAACGCCCCAACTTACGCTTCCAGTGGAAAGTGCTGCCTCAAGGAATGATCAACTCGCCTACTATCTGCCAGATCACGGTGGATCAGGCGCTGGCGCCAGTTCGGCGCAGTGACCCTACCGCGACTATCATCCAATACATGGACGATACCCTGATCGCTGCGCCGTCAGGAAGTCAAGTGGACCAGCTAGTGTCAACAGTCTCAGAAACTCTAAAAACAAACGGGTTTGAAATCGCGAGCGCAAAAATTAAAAAAGGACCATGTGTAAGTTTTTTGGGAGTGGGGATCACAAGTTCTTACATAACCTCCCCCCCCCCCCAGTCGGGACATCAAAACGTTCCATGATATGCAACAATTAGTGGGATCCTTACAATGGCTCTGCAATATTGTCCTGATTCCTCCCGAAACCATGGCTCCCCTGTACGATCTTTTAAAAGGAAAAAAACCATGGGAGCAAAAGACTCTGACAACAGAAGCAATGAACTCTCTCGATTTTATCGAGCGAAAAGTATCATCAAGCATGCTCGCCAGGTGGAACCCGAATGAACCACTTGATCTGTATGTATACTTCACGGAAAGGGGGAGAGTAGGGGCACTAGCCAAGGGCCCCCCTCAAAAAGTTCAACCAATACAGCGGACAGTCCTAGGAAAACCGTCACGTGCATTCTCTCCAGGAATCGAGTGCCTTGGTAACCTCATCATGAAAGGCCAAAAACTCGCCCTAAGACACCTAGGTATCGAACCCGCCACGATATATCTACCCTTTTGTAAACAGCTGCTACTGCAATCAGTAGTGATGTCGGAATCTCTAGCCATAGCCCTTGCCAGATTTCGCAGAGAAGTTCAATACGCTATTAAGCCCCCTTGGGCTCAAATGCTGAAAATTGTCAACATCGACCTCCAACGGAAGATCATGGACTGGCCCCAATGGGGACCAACGGTCTTCACAGGTGCATCCTCAGCAACCTCAACCGCAGCAGCGGTATGGCAATCGGGAGGAGAATGACACAGCATTAAAATGAACGATCGTGCGCTTTCAGTCCAGCAATTAGAAGCGACGGCCATAGTACTAGCCTGTGGACTGTTCCCAATGGAACACCTCAACATAGTGACCGATTCAATGTTCGTAGCCAAACTTTGCTTCGCCATGTCGGGGCCCGGCGTGTCAACATCCACGGTCGCTCTAATGCTAGAAGAAGCACTTTTCTCCCGAAAAGGCACTATATCGGTCACCCACGTCAACAGCCACAACCCAATCAAAGGGTTTTACCAAATCAGTAACGACAAAGCAGACGCCGCTGCAAAAAGATTATGGACACTAAAAGATGCCTGCTAGCTACATGAGTCCCTCCACACTGGAGCTAAAGCGCTAGCTAAGAGATGTGGGATTTCGACCACCGACGCGAAACACATAGTAGCTACGTGTCCCCACTGTCAAAAAGCACCACTATGGTCCAGTGGTGTCAACCCCAGAGGTCTCAAAGCCTCTGAGGTGTGGCAGACAGATTTTATGCTCTTTCAGTTGCTGAGACCTCGAGTGTGGCTAGCGGTAACCGTAGACGTATATAGTGGGGTGATCGTAGCCACACAACACCTTAAGGCCGACTCCAAAGCAACCATCCAACATTGGCTGACAGCCATGGCGTGGTTTGGCGTCCCTAATCAGATCAAAACGGACAATGGTTCGAATTTTGTGTCCAAATCAGCCCAAGCATTCGCTCAGAAATGGGGTATTACTCCAATATCCCGTATAATAGTACAGGACAAGCCATAGTTGAACGAGTGAATCAAACTCTGAAATCTAAGTTAGAGGTATTAGCAAAAGCAGAAGGTTTTACCACCACCGTTCCCTCAGGAGACCAAGCACACTTGCTAGCGACCACTTTGTTAGCACTAAATCAATTCCCCAGGGGAGAGGAGGTGAATAGCCCCATCCAAAAACATTGGGCCACTCGAGCGCTAGATGAAGGCCTGTCAGTTATAGTTAGAAACGAGCTGGGAGAACGGGAACAAGGGTGGAAATTAGTTCTGACAGGGCGAGGGTATGCTGCAGTCAAAAAAGATGGCAGGGTCAAATGGTGTCCGCTTAAGTCCATCAAACCGGACCTTCAGAATAAAACTAATGAAAACTGTGAGTTTCTGTTCACAGGAATGGATCATCGGATGCCCCTGCAATCGGTATACCCCTATGACAAGAGAAGCCAATAAGTCGGCAAGCGTCCTGTCTATGCCTGAGAGTTCCACACTGGCAGAATCCAGACAACAGCGAAGTGGCCTCCGCTGGGGGGGGGGGGGGGGGGGAGGGGGGAGGGTTCCTTTTTGTGATCTTTGGACTTTGTATACTAAATAATTTTGTGTCGTTTGTTGGAAGCCGGTTAGAGAAAGTTGGCATTGTGTTGGTAGAACACCAACAACTACTTTAAGAGTGTATTTACTCAGGGTTATCCCCAGTTATCCCTAGTTATCCCAAGTTACACCCCACTATTACCAGTTACCTCCTAGTTTTCTCCTGGTTATTGTGCCTTATGTTTTTTGTTAAAGTTATGATGTCTACCTCTTAAGATTGTTATAAAGTATAAAACTGAGACGGGAGCAGAACTGTTTTTTAGATTGTTATATTTTAGCTAATTTGGTTGTGCATAGGGAGGGGGGAAATGTGGGTGGTTAGGGTCTGGCGGCCGGAAGATGTCGCGCTGTACGGAAAGGCGGAGACCCTCCCTTGATGGGCAGCAGCGCGTAGTCTGTGGCGTAAGCAAGCGGAAGTGACGTTGTGGGCCTCGGCTATATAACACCGTGTGACTCGACAATAAACTCCATTTGCCATCCACCACGTTGGTGTCTGTGAGCCGATGGATCACGCGGCATGGGGTTGGTCGCCGTGCCGTTCCTGAACCAGGTCGCCACTGCCCCTGAAGGCAACACCGGAGGGGGCTGTTCCTCCGTCCCCTACCCCTGAGCAGAGCCCATTTCCCCTGTGTGAAAAGCCCTGCTGCCCTCCTGGCATCTCGCAGCCCAGCAGGAGATGGGTGAAACAGCGAGCAGGAGGCCAAGGGGTCTCCGCATGTGGCCCCTACCCTTCTCAGTGAAGCCCCTGCACAGCCTCAGCCCACCCCTGACCCCACTCTTCACAGAGCCCCAAGCCCCTGCACTCGCTGCAGTTTATTGGTTGCACGACAGGAAGATATCTTTTGCTTTCCTGGAAGTCAGGCTGTTATCTTTCAGGCAGTGCCAGAAAGTGAAACTTCACAGTTGCTGGCTGTGCTGGGGCTTAATTTAAAGATCGAAGCCAAAACTTCCTTAAGTGGTATACTCTTTATTGCAGCGCTGGATGCACAGGGGATCTTTCCACCTATCGTGCATGTTTGAAGTGACAAACTATCTCATATTTATACAGCGAAACAATCAATATTCTATTAATGCCTATACATATTCATTACCTAACCCCGCCTACTCTCGCTTCATATGCTAATTAGCTTATCAGTCCTTGCGCTTGTGCAAAGCCTTCCAAGAATTGTGGGCCGGGGTCTTCAAGATGTGGGTTGTGGTCTTTGGGAGGAAGACTGTAGGTCTTGCTCGTGATGCACTTTTCACCTTTTGCTTAATCAGTCGTTTTCCAAGCTGTAAAAATGCTGAGTTGGCTTTCGGCCTAACTGAGGGTCGGCAGATAACAGGATGTCTCAGTTAACAAGACATAAAAGGCAGAGAAGGACATAAAAGGCAGAGAAGGACCTGGGAGTGATGGTGGACAGTCGGCTGAATATGAGCCAGCAGTGTGCTCAGGTGGCCAAGAAGGCTAACAGCATCCTGGCTTGTATCAGAAACAGTGTGACCAGCAGGGCTAGGGAGGTGATCGTCCCCCTGTACTCGGCTCTGGTGAGGCCGCACCTCGAGTACTGTGTTCAGTTTTGGGCCCCTCGCTACAAGAAGGACATCGAGGTGCTTGAGCGGGTCCAGAGAAGGGCAACGAAGCTGGTGAGGGGCCTGGAGAACAAGTCCTATGAGGAGCGGCTGAAGGAGCTGGGCTTGTTCAGCCTGGAGAAGAGGAGGCTCAGGGGCGACCTTATCGCTCTCTACAGATACCTTAAAGGAGGCTGTAGCGAGGTGGGGGTTGGTCTGTTCTCCCACGTGCCTGAATCACAGAATCACAGAATCACAGAATTTTCTAGGTTGGAAGAGACCTCAAGATCATCGAGTCCAACCTCTGACCTAAAACTAACAGTCCCCACTAAACCATATCCCTAAGCTCTACATCTAAACGTCTTTTGAAGACTTCCAGGGATGGTGACTCCACCACCTCCCTGGGCAGCCCGTTCCAATGCCTCACAACCCTTTCAGTAAAGAAATTCTTCCTAACATCTAACCTAAAACTCCCATGGCGTAACTTTAGCCCATTCCCCCTCGTCCTGTCACCAGGCACATGGGAGAACAGGCCAACCCCCACCTCGCTACAGCCTCCTTTAATGTACTTATACAGAGCAATAAGGTCACCCCTAAGCCTCCTCTTCTCTAGGCTGAACAAGCCCAGCTCCTTCAGCCGCTCCTCGTAGGACTTGCTCTCCAGGCCCCTCACCAGCTTCGTCGCCCTTCTTTGGACCCGCTCAAGCACCTCGATGTCCTTCTTGTAGCGAGGGGCCCAAAACTGAACACAGTACTCGAGGTGCGGCCTCACCAGAGCCGAGTACAGGGGGACGATCACCTCCCTAGCCCTGCTGGTCACACTGTTTCTGATACAAGCCAGGATGCCTCATCCTGGTGACAGGATGAGGGGGAATGGGCTTAAGTTGCGCCAGGGGAGATTTAGGTTAGATGTTAGGAAGAACTTCTTCACTGAAAGGATTGTTAGACACTGGAACAGGCTGCCCAGGGAGGTGGTGGAGTCACCATCCCTGGAAGTCTTTAAAAGACATTTAGATGTAGAGCTTAGGGATATGGTTTAGTGGGGACTGTTAGTGATAGGTTAGAGGTTGGACTCGATGATCTTGAGGTCTCTTCCAACCTAGAAATTCTGAGAAATTCTGTGATAATTAGATGCAATAAGTTGATAAGAAGTGGCAGGAGCTGAGTATTTAAAATCACATCCTAGAATTTTGGTAAAATTGCAAACACAAACATTAGAGTGATTACTGGTATCTACCATTGTATTATCTATGACTATAGAATCACAACGAGTTCTCATGCAAACACAATCTTTCCCAATATATACAAGTACCGTTTCAAGGGTTTCATTAGGATGTATCTCAAAGTGGCAAATATTTTGCTCAGTGTCAAGACAAATGTCTTGGGCACAGATGAAACCTTTTTGCTCACGCACAATACATGCATTTACATCAATTGTTTGCCACTTTCCTCCCTTTTGATGGGCCCATACATTATGCTTTATCCTAAGGAGCATGGTTCCGTTATGACTGAGTCCTAATGCAATGATTGGATATACATTGTATACGGTGGCATTACTTATGGTAAGTATAAAGGCATAATGGGTAAAGTTGACTAATTGCCACCATGCTTGAAGCTCTTTTTCAAATTCTGAAGCATTATCCCAAATCAATTTTCGAATTTCAGTGGGCAAAGTTTTTCCTTCTCCCTCTCTAATAATAGCTGCTGCTACAGATTGTATCCATAACTGAGCTTGGATGCAGCTCAAGGCAAAGGAGGTATTGCCTTGGGTTTTTGCAAGGGCATTTACAATTAATTGATGATAATTTTCCTCAATTTGTTCCCAATGGGGCAAAACATCTGATAGAAGCCATTGATTTGCTCCTAAAGCCAATAAGGATGACTTTATTAGTGGTTCCAGTTTCCTTAGGTCATCTGTAGTAGCACTTATTCTGTTCATTAGGACCTCAGCATCAATGCTATTTAATATACCTAATCCTTTTCCCAATAACCCAGTTGCATGCCATGGCACGCGCTGAGATTGTTTCAGAGAACGTCCATGTAACCATGCTAACCAGCCGGTGTAGACAGTTCTCAAAAAGGTTGATGATGTTTTTGTATTAACCATGAATTCAAATAGTAATTCTGTGCCTCTGTAACCCCAAAGACAGTACACAATTATAGGGTTGGTGAAAGTACCAGCAATCAAAATTTGGTTCAGTTATTTTGGTATTTCTGTAGGCCGATTATAAGTGGATCGGTTAGTTATTCGGCAACCAACTTGTATTGTCTGGCCAGACGTGGCTTAAAGTTCAGCCATTCTTAGAGAATCATTCCAACTCCATTCATCTTTTGAAAATATTTTGTTTCCATGTAGAACTAAAGTAGAGAGATTTGGGTCCTTTCTGTTTTGAGATGTTCCAGTGACTGTGCTATACTGTGACAATACATGGTTAAATGCCATGGTGAAACACCTCAGCTCCATGCACAGCCACAGTAGCTAAGTTTCCTTTAAGGCCTGTAATTGCATCAAGGTCAGGGTAAAGCATAGCATTATTAATCCAGACTGTTGATTCGTCATCCTCCAGCTGTCCATATACAGTTCGCTCAGGGTTCCTGTGAACACAAAAAGTAAAATATGCTCGGTTGTATTCAACTGGCAGGGTTAGAAAGAGGGTGAAATAGCAATCTTTGGTTTCCCATGCATAGAGATATTTGGGAGTAGTTAGCACTATTACTACTGTTAGATAATCCACTGTAAAATGCCATTGCCTGGTTGGTTTCTTTACCGGCCACACCAGTGAATTGTAAGTTGAATAAGTGCTTTTAATAATGCCTCTTTCTTCCAGTTCTGTTACCACCCTGTCAATCCCCATAAGTGCTGCTGCTGACAACAGATATTGCCGAACATTAATGATTTTAGCAGGGGATAAGGATATGGATGTTTGTAACAGGCTCAGTCTCACAGTGCCTGAATCCCTTTGATGTGTCACGAAACTCCACACAGTTTCATCAGGGAGTTTCCACATACGACCATGCAGTATGTCAAATCCTAAAATATTAGTATATGCAGCACCAACTAATACTTCTACCCTGGTTAATTTTTGTTCCTCTGGCAACCAGAATGAAATTTTTGCAGTGGGGCATTGTTTTTCCACACCGTTGATTCCTGTGAATTTAACCCTGTGTTGACCAGGTGTTATGCTCAGGGTTTGTGCCGTCTCATGTGTAATTACTGACATTTGGGTCCTGGTATCAATAAGAAAATTTGCCAATATTTTTGGGGGTTCAGCAGGAATGGCAATGATAGGGTCAGAGTGTTCATTAGAGAGCCATTGAATTGCTAATACCCAGCGAGCAGGGTGGCTCACTGCCCTCCCCGAGCATAGGAGTTTTTTTGCTGACACCACAACTCACTCCGTTCCCTATTAGGTTTGAACCTCTCTTTGAATTTGGGATATCTGGGATTTTGAGTGTGGATTTGGTGGACTCGCCGAGAGTGGTCTTGGGATTTAATACTGGCTGAACTTATCCAGCCCATTCAGACAAATTCACTCCAGGTGGGAATAAGGGAGTTAGGATTTTGCCTACAACCACTATCATCATCCCTACAAGCAGCTAGTATGTGATCTTGGGTGTTTGCCACAAACATCTTAAGACAATCAGGGAGTCCACGGATGAGAGGCGTTAATTGAACTGGGTCAATAGGAGCTAACATCGGGGATTTCGTTAATTCATCTCTTTCATATATCGCCTGAATGCAGGCTGCTTTCTGTACTGCTACAGTCAGGTCAGCTCCTGGTGTGGTGGTTAAAAATACTCCAGGTCTCCAAAAGCCTCCTACCTCTTCCTCTCTAAACATCATTCGATCTCCTCCTTTAAGAGAAACTCCACACACATACTCAACTTCCGATTCCCCTGACCGCCTTGAGAACTTCTCTTGTATTTTAACCAACTCTGCCGGTGACCACGGAATCATTCGCACAGTAGTGCGGATTTCCTCATTATCATCAGCAGCAGTCTCAGTCTTAACCAAAGGTCTCAAGGAAATCAGTTGAGGTTCAGAATCAGAAATCTCTTCAACACCATCATCACTGTCAGACCAGAAATCACTATCCCAGCTTTCAGGCTATGCACTATGCAGCAATCTAGGAATCTGCTTGACCGTAGTGCAAGGCTGTACTTTATTTAACAGATGACTAACCCTCTCCAGCAATTGTTTAAGAGGATTATTCTCATGCACAAGTTTATCATTTTCAGTCACAAGTCTGTCATCCGAAACAAGTCACAAGTTTGTCAATCGAAAGTTTATCCACTCTGATTCCTAATGTTTTTCCCGTCTCCCTTTCAAAGGCCAATGATGACTTCAATAGCTCATTCTCTGATTTCAAAGCTGAACGTTCCACATCAGAAATCAGTTTGGGAGCAGGAGTTTCCTTAGCTTTTTGCCGAGCACAAGACAAACAGGCTCCTAACACAGCACAAATTGCACCTTTACCCTTTCTTTGACCCATCTTTTGTGAAGCCTGACACTGCTCAATGCACTCTACCACTTTCTCCTCATCTTTCCAAAACTTTTGGGAAAACTCCTTCCCTGCCTGGGAAGGGGCACATTTGTATTTTTGCAGCAGTTTATCCATAGCAATCCTGCCGACTACACCAATTTTACTGTCGCGTTAAGGGGTATAGCTGATTAACCGTTATGGGCCCGGTGGAATTCAGGGTACGGAACCAGTCGGATCTGGGGGTCTGGTCGGACATTCACCAATAACGCGTTAACAATCTGGGGGTCCGGTCACACATTCACCAATAACACATTAACCGTCTGGGGGTCCGGTCACACATTCACCAATAACACCTTAACTGTCTGGGGGTCCGGTTGGATTCAGAATACTGAACTATCACAGTCACGGATAACCACCCTTACCCTAGTTGCATTTAATGAGAGCTATCACAATGCAATCAAGTATGGTTTATTACAGCAACAGATAACCAGGTTCTTTTGGATTGCTGGCGATAGTGACTGTCTGCAAAAGCAAGCTAGCATGCATGAAATACACAGGTGTTACAGGGGTTACAGGGGTTACAGGTGCGCAGCCTAGAAATAAACGTGTTAAAAGGATCAAAGACTCTAGAGAGATTTATAAGCAAGTATTCAGATCTCACCCAAAGGTGTCCCAATGGGGGGGGAAGAGAGGCTCAGCCTGTCAACTGATCCCAGGAGTCAGGAGGTCCTAAGGATGTTGTATTTCCTCGGATGATATCTCCCCTGATGGTGGTATCTTCCCTAACATCCCCTCTCTCTTAGGCAAATTCATATTATTTTCTGTCTTTTAGGTGGAGCTTGAGTGACTCTAGTCAAGCATATCTTAGTTATGATTGGTGAAAATTTCTCCCGTCTCCGTTTAAAGTAATAGGCTTCCAGAAATTCAGGGTGCATGCTCAGTGAGGGGTGGTCGCACCTTGGAGGCGAGTAGCTTTTGGGATGGAAGTGTGTTTTGGTATTATAATGATATTAGAATGAGCAAAAAGTACACTAGGGTACAGCATTTGTCAAAACATGACAGATCCTTGGCTCAGGGTGGCAAAAGTGCAGCTTATCAGTCTCGGTGGGCACAAGAACAATAAAGTCCCCACATGGTTACAGAGCCTAGCCGTGGTGTCTCCACTCCACTCTACGCTCCGTACTGTTCCTTAGGGCTAGCACACCAAGTTTTCCCAGCGCAATAGCATCTAAGGTTGGAAGTCCAGGGAACGCTCAGGTAATGCTATGCCCTACCCTGAAAGCCTCCCCAATGCTGTATATTTTCCTTAAAAATCTGAATGTTAGCTTTATTTTCCTAGTTACTTCAGGCAATTACACCACACCTGCCAACAAGTTGTTCATCCTTCCCTAATGAGTTGTTCGTACTTACCTCATCCATTGGACTTGAGTGGTATCTTCATTTTTACATCTGCTTCTCATAAGGTTCTCATCTACATCCCTATAATTAGAATATTTTTAGGTTCTCATCCACATCCCCAATAATTAGGATATTTTACCATATATGTAGCTAAATATTATTTCGGATAAGTTTTAGCATCTTCCCCATATCACTACTTGATAGGCCAGCGATTGCCTCTCTCCAGGCAATCCCTTCCTCTACCTCATGTGTGCGAGTGTTCTAAGGACAAGGAGCCAGTGGCGGGTGAGACCAGTCCTGGCAGCTTATACATGGGTGCTGTTGAAGGCAGTGCCTTGTCAATGGCTGTTTGTGTAGCCACATAATGTATGTGAAGGCAAACATTGAGAAGAAGGAAAAGGACAAAATGAATTACAGTCGAACTTTTATTCATGAAATACTAAATGAAGTGGAGGAAGGTATGAAGTCTGTTCCTACCACTGCAAATTACTGTTTTAATAAAGTTTACAAAATGGAATTATCACTGCACCTGTGCAGAATGGCAGCAGAAAGGTTTAAAGACATGCACACAGCATTCAGGAAAGCAAATGATCCAGTCGTCTACCTGGATAGCAAGAGAGAAGACTTCTTTAAATGTTTCCAGATTTCCTGCCAAGGAGCCTCTTGTATCACAACATTTGCTGATTTCCTGTGCAGCAAGATTGCCCCAGCTCTTCGACACGTCATCTACGAGAAGACAGCTCTTGACATAGCTCGAGACGTGAAGGATAAAATTCCAGATTTCAGAGGCAATAGATCCACTCTGGAATATTACATGCTGAAATACCTAGCAGAAGAAGAAAAATTTGAAAATTTCAAGCATTACCTTAATGCCCCAGGAGACTTTTTAAATAATTACATTAAGACAAAAGTTGAGACGTACTGTTTAGATAAGAACAAAAGGCTAGAGATGTTTTTAAGAGACTCCCTCTCTCATTACTATGAAAACATTCAGTCAGCTGTTTTTGCATCAACCACGGTTGTCAAAGACAGAAAAGACAGAAAGGATAAAATCTCTCTTTGGCTGGATGAATTCTGCAGAGCACTTGCAGACATGATAAGCTTGCCCAGGAGCAACCTGAAGGGCATTGAACATCAGGAGATAACAGACGTAGAGTTCCTGAATAATGCCATGACAGAAGCACTGTCTCCCGTTATTGATGATCTCAGGAAAGATTTTGAAGAAGCTCGTATGAGCTCCTTTAAAAGGCAGCCTCACACAATACTGGCTGAGCAGTTTGCAGGGTGCCAGGAGCAGTGTCCATTTTGTGAGGCTGTTTGCACTAACACTATGCCAAACCATGACGGAGACCACCGGGTTGTCTTCCATCGTCCACAAGTTTTGAGAGGATACAGATGGCATAAAACAGACAACCTAGTAATTGATATTTGTTCTAGCAATGTTTCAAGTGGCTGCTTTTTCAGGATTGGTGAAGACACATGGATCCCCTACAAGAAATACCGGGATGCAGGACCTCCATATTCCACTTGGAGCATTGTTCCTGATCCATCCATGCAAGCATAGGAAATGGTTTGTGTCTTTTTTCAGGACACAGCTAGAACAACGCTACAATGGGAAATTTCATGGCAGAGGAGAAATCCCTGCTTCCTGGAAGAGAGTTACAAAACAGAATGCACTCGCTGAACTGGAGAAATGTTAGGCTAAGTTGGTATGAAGGAAAAACTGCAAGTGCTTTGCATTTAAGAAGAACATAATACGAGGATAACCACAAAATCTTCTTGTAATGATTATGACTTAAACCATGCCAAGAAAACTAACTGTAACTGCTAAAACTTTGGGTGAACTAAGGAGTGTTTCTCATGCCATTGCTCAGCGATTCCCTTGCTGTGTGATAAAGTCAAAGTCCTCATCCTTTCTTGCCATAAATATATACATCAGCTTTGTCTTAAAGGAAACTAGAAAAACATTCTGGTAGCAAGCAGTCATACCGCCAAGATCAAGACCAAGTGCCAGATGAAGAGCAAAGGCAGCATTAGCAAGTACCAGTTTTATCAACTGCTATGGGAAAAGAAATGACACTGGCAAAAGAACAGTTTCCCTGCAGCAATACTTGTCACACTTGCAGAAAGGCCAGTAGCATCTGCGAGCAGGTGAACATTTGTGGGGAACTCAGCTGTTTTGGTTTTTGGGATTGTTGTTTGCATTCATAAACTCAGTACTCAGGTTCTGTTCTTTTTCTGATGCCATTAAAGCAATTAACGCAGCAGCCTATGTGGATTTAGACAGTGATTTTAACTCTGTGGTTATTAGGTATATGTCCTAGGTTAAGATGTGCCCCCACTTCCATGAGCCATTCCTATTCATGAGCCTGAGCCTGGCAAAGTTCCCTCCAGCTCCTAGCCACCCCAACTGCTTTTGCCAAGCACTTCTGTGTTGGGTAAAAGCCCTTTATAACCAATGTAGAGAATTAGACAGCTTTGAAGCTTCCTCAGCAGCTGTCAGCAGTGCGTGAGCTTAGCATTTGTGCTGTCAAGACAGGCAGGTGGCAACTGAACAAAAAGGGTCTGGAGAACATGGAAGTGGCTCTGCCTGCACCAGCGCAGAGGGAGGGGGTGTTTACTCTGCACTTTTTCCTGCAATCCTGCTGCAAACCCAATGACCAGAGTCTCCTGAAGAGCTGTCAAGAGTGGTGATTCATTATAATGCTTTGTAGTCTTTGCTAATAAACTGAGTTGGACTGGACTGGTCTCTGCGTGCTTCATTTCAAGGTGAGCCACAATTCTCCTACAATCATAAAATCAGAATGGTTTGGGTTGGAAAGGACTTTGAAGATCATCTAGTTCCAATCCCCCTGCTATGGGCAGGCCCACCTCCCACTAGATCAAGGTTGCTCAAAGCCCCATCCAGCCTGGCCTTGAACACCTCCAGGGATGGGGCATCCACAGCGTCTCTAGGAAACCTGTGCCAGTGCCTCATTGCTGTCATATTAAAGATTTTCTTTAAGAGCAACTAGGTGAGAATGTGCTCACGTAGGTGACAGCCAAAATCCTTTTGCTACCTCGCACCTCTCTCAGGGATAGGGTTCAGGTGGATTCTGACTCTGCTATGATTTCTGTCTCTTCTCCCTCCCATTTCTGTGATGGCTCTGCTTTAGAGCTGCCTGCTTCTTCCACTTCCCCTTGCCTTCCTTGGAGGAGTGCTTGGGAATGTGGCTGCTCCAGCACAACCAGCAACTGCCAAGTTTCACTTTCAGGCACTGAAAGATAATAGCCTGACTTCCAGGAAAGCAAAAAATATCTCCCTGCCATGCAACCTATAAACTGCAGACAGCGCAGAGGCTTGAGGCTCTATAAAGAGTGGGGTCAGGGGTGGGCTGAGGCTGTGCAGGGGCTGCGCTGAGATGGTGCGGGAGCTGGGCTGAGATGCTACTGGAGCTGCAGAGCACCAGGGAGGGCAGGTAGGTCTCTGCTGACATGCACTGGGCACGGCAGGGGCCACATGTGGAGACCCCTTGGCCTCCTGCTCGCTGGGCTGCGAGATGCCAGGAGGGCAGCAGGGCTTTTCGCTCAGGGGAAATGGGCTCTGCTCAGGTGTAGGGGACAGAGAAGCAGGACAGCTGACCCCAAGGAACCAAAGGATGTCCCATCCCAGAGGGCGTACCGCTCAGCAATAAAATCTAGGGGAGTTGGCTGGGGTAGGGGGCAGCCACTGCTAAAGCAAGGGTTAGGCTTCAGTCAGTGGTTGGTAACCAATTGCACTGTGTATCAATTGCTTTGGATATTTGTTGGTTTATTATTATCACCATCATCATCATTACCCCTTCCTTTTCTGTCCTATTAAACTGTCTTCTTCTCAACACGCAGGCTTTTAGCACTTCATAGTATCCTAAAATGGTTTGGATTGGAAGGGACTGTGGTGGTATTGTTCTGCTGGGCAGCTGAGCTCCACCACAACTGCTCTCTCTCTCCCCGTCCTCATAGGAAAAGTGGGAGAAAATGCAATGAAAAGGGTTCATGGGTTGAGATAAGGACAGGGAGATCACTCAACAAGTGTGCTTAGATGAGCTTCTAAGAGCATCTGGATTTTTTTTTGCCCTTTAACTTTTTTTTCTTCAGTTCCCTCCCCCATCCTGCTGTGGGGGTGGGGGGAGCCAGCGAACGGCTGTGTGGTGCTTTGCTGCCTGCCTGGTTAAACCACAACATCCTCCAACACCACCCCAGTGGGCTTCATGCTCCTCTGGCAGCTCCCCCAGGGCCCTTCCACCATGGCCCTGGGCAGGCGTTGGCTGCTCCCTGCATCATGCTCTGAAAACAGCCCCAGAGGCATAGTCTGTGCATTGCCAGGTCATCTACCCGACCATGAGAAACCAAGGCTCCAAATCCTAAAGAATCCTAGAATGGTTTGAGATGGAAGACATATTATAGATCATTGTGGTGGTTCTGCTCGAGTGGGCAGCCGAGCTCCACCACAGACGCTCTCTCACTCCCCCTCCTCAAAGAGGAATGGGGAGAAAATACGATGAAAAAGGCTCAAAGGTTGACATAAGGACAAGAAGACCACACAGTAATTATTTGTGAGGGGAAAGCAGACTCGGCATAGGGAGACAGTAAGGTTTATTGCTTATTACTAACAAGCTAGAGAAGTGAGAAACAAAGGAAAGAAACCAAAAGCACCTTCCCCCCCCCATCCACCCTCTTCCACCTCCTCCCCCCGAGCAGCGCAGGGGAACGGGGGAATGGGGGTTATGGTCAGTCTACAGCACTTCTTCTCTGCCGCTCCTTCTCGGTCACTCTCATCCCCTGTGCTGTGTGGTCCCTCCCATGGGACACAGTCCTTGATGAACTGATCCGGCGTGGGCTTCCCACAGGCAGCAGCTCTTCCAGAACTGCTCCAGATATGAGTCCGTACCACGGGGTCCATCCCTCAGGAGCAAAACTGCTCCAACCTGGCTCCCCCACGGGCAGCAGCTCCTGCCAGGTCACCTGCTCCTGCGTGGTCTCCTCTCCACAGGCTACAGGTCCTATGCTGAGTCTGTTTTGCTCATAACAAAAATTTCTGCATGATCTTCGTGTCCTTCTCTCAAACTTTGAGCCATTTTCATCGTATTTTCTCCCCACTCCTCTTGGAGGAGGGGGAGTGAGAAAGCGGCTGTGGTGGAACTTGGCTGCCCACTCGAGCGGAACCACCACAGCAGCTTATACATGGGTGCTGTTGAAGGCAGTGCCTTGTCCATGGCTATTTGTGCAGCCGTGCCAGTGGTTGCGTGTGTCTGTCTGTCTGTGTCTGCATATTTCAGGGGTGCCCGAGGCTGGGTTCCAGCAGCAGGGCAGAAGAAATGCGTGGGCCGGGAACTATGGAGAGGCCTCTTCTAAGGGATGGTGGCCTCCTCTAACCTGATGTAACAAAAGTCTCTTTTCCCCTTCCACAGCCATGGAGTCACAGGAGGAGAGAGCAGATGCTGGGGAAAAGAATCAACTTGCTCAGCAATTGCTGGCAGAAGCATTTGAGAAGGAAGGACTTGACGAAGAATACTGGCTCCCCAAACTGTCAGAGATATTGGGTGTTAACTCAATAAATGCTTGGAAACATCTGCAATATGAAGACTACCTTAAACTGGAGTGCGAAGTACGGTACCCCTGGGAGACCAAGGCACTCCAAAAGCTCCTGGGAATCACAGGCAACGAAACAGGTGTTGATGAACTGCAGAAACAGCACCTAGAGAGGATGAAGCAGAGGCAAGAAGAAGCCAAGTCAATCCTACAGGAGCTGGAAGAAATGCAGAAGAGCCGTAACCACAGCAAGGAAATGATAAGTAAGAAAGTGGAGGCCCTACAGCAAGCCATGGACATTCCCAAGGAGTACTGGGCACCTCCAGAGAAGGCATTGCTGGATGAGCTGGTGAGCATCCGGAAGCAACTGGAGCAGCAGGAGAAGTTCATGGGGAAGACAGAGAACGTCTCTGACGAGGAGGTCCTGAGGCGGGCATCGGGAGGCCTGGCTCTGCAGGGGATTTACCAAACCAACAGCCTGGAGGATGTGCTGGCAAAGCAAGAGCAACTCATCAGGGTCCCTGATGGCTTCATGCTCACTGGTCCAGTGCAAGGGTCGCTGCTTGACAGGAAGGAGTTCTCCTCCTCTGCAGCAGAAGCCACTTTCACCAAGTCCATGGAGCAGCTGGGGTTCAGCATCAATGCTTCTGTCAAAGGTGGGTTCTGGAGGTTCAGTGTTGAAACAGGTGTAGATTACGGCAAGTCCTCACAGTCAGAGGACTCCCGTCGGTCACGCTCGGAGCAGGCGTACATTTGCACCACCATGTACCAATACATGCCTCTGGCCTCCTACTACTTCCAAAAGGACCAGCTTCGCCTCTCAGACGCAGCCCTGCGAGAGCTGCAAGACATCGAACAGCTTCTGAGCATCACCCAGGAGGCAGACAGGTTCCACCTACTGAAGAGCAGGTGCGCCAGCTTCTTCCGCAGGTTTGGGTCCCACGTGATCCAGGGACCCCTCCACTTTGGGGGAATATTCTGGTGGAAAGCATCTGCCGAAGGTTTCAGGGCAGAGCAATGGGATGAGATGAAGCAACAAACATCTGAAGCACTGAACAGCTACGTCGGGGCTAGCTTCAGCGTCTTCGGTACCAAGTGGGGAGTGAAGGGGGATGCTTCAAAGTCCAGCTCACAGGCATCATTTCAGGGAAGAGACGGAAGCAGCACCCACACAGCAGTTCAGCTCTATGTGACCAAAACAGGGGGCCCAGCAGAGACGGATTCCCTTCCCGAGTGGAAATGCGGGCTTGTGGCCAATAACACAACCTGGTGTGTGATCGACCGGGGCTTTCAGCTGATCCCAGTGTGGGACATAATCCTGTCCAACCACAGCAGCGATTTTAAAGCCTCCCATCAAATGAGCAGCAGCCTCAGGACTGTCTACGAAGCGCTAACGAATCGCAGCACTGGTGTGATCTTTGGAGAAGAACTGGCCAGTGCTGTAGAAGACGCCAGAGCTTTCCTAGAGCAAGTGAAGACCTGGGAGGGGACAGTGGATGAAAAGAAACTGCTCATGTTGCTAGATTTTAAACAGGGTCTGAATAAGAGAACAAAGAATCACAGTGTCTGGATCAACATATGTCTGTCAGACAAAGCATTGCAGGAGTTCCTGGTGAACACTGTTTCTTTTTGCCAGAAGTCTTCTCCGGAAAACACCACCTACATCAAATCTCTGCTGCAGTGCCTGCTTGATCCTCACATCTATTCTGTCAAGGACTTCCCCAGGACTTCCTTTATTATGCAGTGGGTCTTCCAGACGGAGCACACGCTTCCCAAAACTCCCAATATTTCCAGTCTTGAAGATCTCAATACGACACTGCTGCAAATGAAGGAGGACATCATGGAAGTCACCTACGCACCGGCAACTTCTGCATCTGCCATTCATGAGGCAAAGATCAAAGCCACCTTCACTGTAAGCCAGTCTATTTCTTCCTTGCTCCAGTCTCTGCAGCAAAGGGCACAGGAAGACATAGAACTCTTCGTGCTCTTAGTTACAACCAGCACGGGATACCAAGTAGAAAGCAGCACTTTTCAGTACCTCCTTGGGTGTCCAGAAATTAATTTCATGATAAAGGAAATGCACATGGCACATAACGAGTATCAGAGCCTGAAGGAGCAGGATGTTTACAGAGCTCAGGCCTTCCTGCTGCTGAGGGGGCTCACCATAACATCCAAAAACAAGAAGGTCACCCATGAGCAGAAGAATGACCGCCTAGTTTTCATGAAAGAAAAGACGAAAAACACATGGTCCACAGAGATGAAAGCTCTCCTCGAAAAGCACAATGCATTCAAAGACTGGGAGATGCTGGAAAGAGATTTGCAATCCTTCATTGATGGGCAACTGGAGGACACATCTGGCAACCTGAACAAAGATGATATAATGAAAGACCTGGAAGATGCTTTTCAAGGCATGCAGCCTCCCAGTCAGTGCAAACCCAAATCAGACAGCAGCAAATCCAAAGCAAATCAAGCCGCTGCAAACCCAGAGTTCCTCAACTTACTTAAGCGCCTCGGGCTGGAAAGGTACTATCCAAGAAAAATGGGCACAGAAGATTTCCACATAATACACCAGACATCTGTACACAACAGCCAGCCCAGCAAGGACAGCGAGCTACCATTTTACTTCCTGCAAAAGCTCCTGACCATGGATTATCGGGTGAGGTACCTGACTTGCAAGGAGGCCAGTAAGCCAGGAGTCACACCCACACCAAACACCTCAGGGGAGGAGCACGAGCCCTCTGATTCCTTTGATGACTTTCTCAGTGACTTGGACAAAGGAGCCCCTGAATCTGCAAGCAGGGAGAGTCATGTGCACCCCATGGACCTCCAGATGGCAATTTTTCATTGTGCTGATGATTTCATGAGACAGTACCTTTCATCCAAGCTTGCTTTCTGCCAGTTTGCACTACCCCTCCTGGTACCAAACCCGGGCACTTCACAGATAGAGTTCCCTCTCTGGTCCCTCAGCCAAATCAAGAAGAGCTGGAAAGGGACGGTGAGATCGGGAGAGCAGACGAGGATTAGCAGTCACAACAACAAACTCATTTATCAGGCAGAGATGCCCATCGTGTCCTTCCTCCGCATCGGCAGCTCTCCTTTCTCTTCCAAGTCTCAGCTCCTGAATGCCCTGCTGAGCAGGAAGAAACATGACACTTTTTTCCACCACCATTGCGAAGGCAGCACCAAAGACTGCTTCCTGATGAAAGGTGTTGTGGAGATCTCCTGGTACCTTCCCCGTGGTAGTGACAACGACAGCTTTAATGGCCCTGTTGCTTTCTGTAACCTGCATGGAGATGCGAGGGATCACGAACCCCAGCTGCAGTTTTTACAGGAGATCTCTACCGTGAACGTGGTTCTTGTTTCTGAGTTGGATCAGAGCAACGAGAAAAAAGGCAGGAGAATTTTACATGATCTGTGGCAGTCTCAGAGGCCTTTGGTTTGCCTTTTCACTGAGAAAGAGAGCGTTGCAGCTGTCCGATCTAGCCAAAACGTAAGAATAGGGATCAAGAACAGAAATGAAGCAGAATTAGTGGCTGAGCTGACAAAAACCATCCGAGACCTAGTGGAAGGGTCGAGCACGCTTGTTAGCCTCAATGCATGCCTGAGCACAGCTCGCCAGCACGGCTTCTTAGTCGATGAAGATGCAGAAGCGTGCGTGACAGCCAAAGAAACAGCAATCACACTGGTGAATCTGTTGAAGAAGGAGAAGTTGTCTGAGATCAAATCACAGCTACTGCCTCTTCAGGGAAAACTGTGGTACATGTGGTGTGAAAAGGACAAAGAACTCACTCGCTTGCAGGAAAAGGGGAACAAGAGCATAGAGCATCATCGGAGCCAAATTGAATTGGAGAAGTCTGCAATACGAAGAAAGCAACTAGGCAAAGCGTTTCCCCTCAATCAGCTGATGAAAACAGTCCTTGACTTTCTCCATTCACAGCCAGACAATACCAAGAAATTCTTTCTGCAGTGGATGAAGATCTTCATGGGCGACATCTCCTCTGATCGCCTTGATGAGCTGAAGAGAGAGTACCATCAGTTATGGTCTCAAATCCTGGCATTAAAGAAAAGCAATGAAAGCAACAACCTGAAAACTCTATTGGTTAAGAAATTAGATGCCCTTTCTGATGAAATCAATGATTCGTCCATTGGCCTTGAGCATATTTTGAGAGAGGTGGGGCAGATTTATGAGGCACTGGAATCAACATACTCCAAAGAAAATTGGTATGTCAAACTATCTGAAATTGCTGCCAATCTGATGGTTTTAGGGTATCCCATTGAGCTGATGGATGGCGATGCTTCTTATGTACCACTGCAATGGATTGGAGCCGTCTTTGACAGGTTAATTGAGAAGCTAGGGGACAAGCGAATATTTGTGCTTTCCGTGCTTGGCATCCAGAGCACAGGGAAGTCAACCCTGCTGAATGCCATGTTTGGTCTCCAGTTTAAGGTCAGCTCAGGGAGGTGCACCCAGGGAGCGTTTATGCAGCTCATTAAAGTGGACGAGAAGCTCCAACAGGATTTGAACTTTGATTACCTGCTTGTTGTTGACACAGAAGGACTTCGTGCCATAGAGATGGCCAATAAGCAGTCACTTAACCACGACAATGAGCTGGCCACCTTTGTCATTGGCATCGGAAACATGACTCTGATCAACATCTTTGGAGAAAATCCTTCGGAAATGCAAGACGTCCTTCAGATTGCTGTGCAGGCTTTCCTGAGGATGAAGCAAGTTAATATTTCCCCAGGCTGCCTCTTTGTGCACCAAAACGTGGGCGAAATAACCGCAAAGGAAAAGAACATGGAGGGACAAAGACGTCTGCAGGAAAAGCTGGATGAAATGACCGTGATTGCGGCCCAGCAGGAATTCTGTGACATCACCTGCTTCAGCGACGTCATCCGCTTTGACGTGAACACCCACATTCATTACTTTGCTCACCTGTGGGAAGGAAACCCACCGATGGCACCGCCCAACCCCACCTACAGCCAGAACGTCCAGGAATTAAAGAGCAAAATTCTTCAAGCTGCCAAGAAGGAATCGCACAGCAGCGTTTTGAGGCTCTCCAGCTTTAAAGTTCGTATTAGTGACCTGTGGAATGCCCTGCTGAATGAAAACTTTGTTTTCAGCTTCAAGAATTCAGTGGAGATTGCTGCCTACAAGAAACTGGAAACTGCATTTAGTCAGTGGACCTGGCAGCTGAGAAGTCACATCTTAGACTTGCAAATGAAACTGGAAAACAAGGTGCGGAACGGGGAGTTGGACAAGGTCACCACAGAACACCTTGAAAAACTGGTGCAAGAGAGAAGTGATGCCATCACCAAGAACATGGAAACGTTCTTCAGTGAAGACAGAGACCATGAAATACTGATCCAGTGGAAAAGCAGCACGGAACTGAAGCTGAAAGAACTGAGAGAGTCCCTTCTTGTTGAAATGCGAAGGAAGTGTGAGAAACTTCTAGAAGTAAAGAAGAGCCAGAGTAAAATGGATGAGAGGAAGTCTGAATATGAAAATGAGCTCCTGAGAAAGAGCAGAGAGTTGGCCTTGTCTCTAAAAGGCCAGAAATTAGGTGAAAGTGAACTGAGAAACCGCTTCAATTCTATCTGGATGGAGTGGCTTTATGAAGTCTCTTCTGCTGCTCCCCCTCAGGAAGAGGTGGACATTGATGTGGACATAGAAAATATCCTTCTAGATCACTTTAAGGAGCCTAATGTAGATAAACACATATTGAATTTATACCAAAATAATACATTTTCTCTTGACATAGAGAAACATGTGTCTAAGAAAAAAGGCTTCCGCATGTTTTATAAGGGTTTCAACGATGCCGATGTGAACAACATGCACCACATTACAGATAGCATCATAAAGCGTGTGAAGGAAAGCATTGAGAAGAAGGAAAAAGATAAAATGGATTACAGTCGAACTTTTATTCATGAAATACTAAACGAAGTGGAGGGAGGTATGAAGTCTGTTCCTAACACTGCAAATTACACTTTTAATAAAGATTACAAAATAGATTTATCACTGCACCTGTGCAGAATGGCAGCAGAAAGGTTTAAAGACATGCACACAGCATTCAGGAAAGCAAATGATCCAGTCGTCTACCTGGAGAGCAAGAGAGAAGACTTCTTTAAATGTTTCCAGATTTCCTGCCAAGGAGCCTCTTGTATCACAACATTTGCTGATTTCCTGTGCAGCAAGATTGCCCCAGCTCTTCGACACGCCATCTACGAGAAGACAGCTCTTGACATAGCTCGAGACGTGAAGGATAAAATTCCAGATTTCGGAGGCAATAGATCCACTCTGGAAGCTTGCATGCTGAAATACCTAGCAGAAAATGAACATTTTCAAAAATTCATGTATTATCTTAATGCCCCAGGAGAATTTTTAAATAATTACATTAAGACAAAAGTTGAGACGTACTGTTTAGATAAGAACAGAAGGCTAGAGATGTTTTTAAGAGAATCCCTCTCTCGTTACTATGAAAACATTCAGTCAGCTGTTTTTGCATCAACCACGGTTGTCAAAGACAGAAAAGACAGAAAGGATCAAATCTCTCTTTGGCTGGATGAATTCTGCAGAGCACTTGGAGACATGATAAGCTTGCCCAGGAGCGACCTGAAGGGCATTGAACGTCAGGAGATAACAGACATAGAGTTCCTGAATAATGCCATGACAGAAGCACTGTCTCCCGTTATTGATGATCTCAGGAAGGAGTTTAAAGAAGCTCGTATGAGCTCCTTTGAAAGGCAGCCTCACACAATAGTGGCTGAGCAGTTTGCAGGGTGCCAGGAGCAGTGTCCATTTTGTGAGGCTGTTTGCACTAACACTATGCCAAACCATGACGGAGACCACCGGGTTGTCTTCCATCGTCCACAAGCTTTCACAGGACTCAAATGGCATGAAAAAAGAGGATCTAAATGGCATGAAACAGACAACCTAGTCATTGATATTTGTTCTAGCAGTGTTTCAAGTGACTGCTCATTCAGGATTGGTGAAGACACATGGATCCCCTACAAGAAATACCGGGATGCAGGACCTCCATATTCCACTTGGAGCATTCCTCCTGATCCATCCATGCAAGCATACTGGAAATGGTTTGTGTCTTCTTTCAGGACACAGCTAGAACAATGCTACAATGGGAAATTTCATGGCAAAGGAGAAATTCCTGCTTCATGGCAAAGAGTTACAAAGCAGAATGCACTCGCTCAGCTGGAGAAATGTTAGGCTAAGTTGGTACGAAGGAAAAACTGCAAGTGCTTTGCATTTTAGAAGAACATAATACGGGGATAACCACAAAATCTTCTTGTAATGATTATGACTTAAACCTTGTCAATAAAACTAAATGTAATTGCTACAATATTGGGTGAACTGAGGAGTGCTTCTCATGCTGCTGCTCAGCGATTCCTTTGCTGTGTGATAAAGTCCAAGTCCTCTTCCTTTCTTGCCATAAATATTTACATCAGCTTTGTCTTAAAGCAAACTAGAAAAATATTCCGGTAGCAAGCAGTCATACCGCCAAGATCAAGACCAAGTGCCAGATGAAGAGCAAAGGCAGCATTAGCAAGTACCAGTTTTATCAACTGCTATGGGAAAAGAAATGACACTGGCAAAAGAACAGTTTCCCTGCAGCAATACTTGTCACACTTGCAGAAAGGACAGCGGGGTCTGCGAGCAGGTGAACATTTGTGGGGAACTTGGCTATTTTGTTTTTTGGGATTCTTATTTGCACTCATAAACTCAGTGCTCGGGTGCCGTTTTCTTTCTGATGTCATTAAAGCAATTAACGCAGCAGCCTATGTGGATTTAGACAGTGATTTTTGACTGTGTGGTTATTAGGTATATGTCCTAGGTTAAGATGTGCCCCCACTTCCATGAGCCATTCCTACTCATGAGCCTGGCAAAGTTCCCTCCAGCACCTAGCCACCCCAACTGCTTTTGCCAAACACTTCTGTGTTGGGTAAAAGCCCTTTATAACCAACGTAGAGAATTAGACAGCTTTGCAGCTTCCTCAGCAGCTGTCAGCAGTGCGTGAGCTTAGCATTTGTGCTGTCAAGACGGGCAGGTGACAACTGAAGAAAAAGGGTCTGGAGAACATGGAAGTGGCTCTGCCTGTACCAGCGCAGAGGGAGGGGGTGTTTACTGTGCACTTTTCCTGCAATCCTGCTGCAAACCCAATGACCAGAATCTCCTGAAGAACTGTCAAGAGTGGTGATTCATTATAATGCTTTGTAGTCTTTGCTAAGAAACTGTTTGAGTTGGACTGGACTAGTCTCTGTGTGCTTCATTTCAAGGTGAGTCACAATTCTCCTAGAATCATAAAATCAGAATGGTTTGGGTTGGAAAGGACTTTGAAGATCATCTAGTTCCAATCCCCCTGCTATGGGCAGGCCCACCTCCCACTAGATCAAGGTTGCTCAAAGCCCCATCCAGCCTGGCCTTGAACACCTCCAGGGATGGGGCATCCACAGCATCTCTAGGAAACCTGTGCCAGTGCCTTATTGCTGTCATATTAAAGATTTTCTTCCTTGTTTCTAATCTAAATCTCCCCTCTTTTAGTTTAAAGCCATTATCCCTTGTCCTATTGTTACACGTCCTGATAAAGAGTCCCACCCCAGCTTTCCTGTAGAATCCTAGAATCATGAAGCTTGGAAAAGCCCTCCAAGATCATCTGGTCTAACCATCACCTGATCACCAATGTCACCACCAAACCATGTCCCCAAGCACCACGTCCAACCTCTCCTTGAACACCCCCAGGGATGGTGATGCCACTGCCTCCCTGGGCAACCCATCCCAAGGCCTGACTGCTCTTTCTGAGCAGAAATGTCTCCTCATTTCCAGCATGAACCTCCCCTGGCACAACTTGGGCCCATTCCCTTCTTATCGATGGGTGTCACATTTGCAAGTCTCCAGTCATCTGCAACATCTCCAGTTGACTAGGCCCGCTGATACATGATGGAAATGATGGAGGGGATCCTTCCTCAGCACTGGTGAGGCCCCGTCTGCAGTACTGGGAACAGGTCTGGGCTCCCCAGGATGAGAGAGACCTGGACGTACGGGAAAGAGGCCATGAAGACACTGCATTCCTAACTCATCTAACAGTCCAGCCATCAAATTCATCTCTCTCCAAGACTGTTCTGTCCAAGGCCATTTCCAAAACCATCAACAATCGTCTCAGAGTTTGTGCAGGATGGGAAAAGCCCCCGCGCTGAAGCAGGCCAAGAGCAGCTGCTCCTGGCAGGAGGACCAGGGGTGAACAGGGACTCACAAGCCCCCCCGGCCCTAATTCATCTAATAGTCCGGTACATCTCGCACACCAGAGTAAATCAGGAAACAATAATTTTATACGCCCCCCGGGATAATAAGCTGATAAAAAATACAACCAGTATGCATTTGTCAAGACCAAATGCTATCCTGACAATCTAATTCCCTTCACTGATGGCTTAATTGGCCTTGAGGATGGGGAGACCAGGCTGAGCCTCACTATGACCAACTCCCAGGGCAGGATGAGGCCTTGGTGATGCAGCTTGGGGAAGGGTCTGCAAACCCCCAATCCCAACCTGCTTCCTAAATGCAAGGCTAGGTGGCAGCCAGCCTGGGGCTCTGGGAATGTGTGTCAGCTGTGCAAGGCTGCTCCAGAAGGGTAAAACCTCTAATTTTGAGGTGGATGTGGTGGGAGTGTTTTGGGGGAGGACAGAGCAAAGGCAGCAGTCCCTGGGCAGGACTCCGTACGATTTTACATTTGCATCCCACTAGGCCGGGGTGCGGGCCAGCACAGGCAGGCAGCAGAAAAAACAACAGACCCACAGCTGAAACACAAAGAGTAAATTTATTTTCATTACAGAATCACAGAATAGTCTAGTTTGGAAGAGACCTCCAAGATCACCTAGTCCAACCTCTGACCTAACACTAACCAGTCCTCCACTAAACCATACCACCAAGCTCTACATCTAAACGTCTTTTCAAGACCTCCAGGGATGGTGACTTAACCACTTCCCTGGGCAGCCCGTTCCAATGCCTAACAACCCTTTTGGTAAAGAAGTTTTCCCTAATATCCAACCTAAACCTCCCTTGGCACAACTTCAGCCCATTCCCTCTCATCCTATCATTGGTGTGTGTATATTTGATGCCATACTTCTGATGCAGCAACTGTTGATAAAATCACAGAAGCCCGGAGCAGTTTGGGCTGGCAGGGCCCTCAGAGCCCCCCCCAGTGCCACCCCCTGCAAGGTCTTAACACCCTTTGGTACATGTGTGTGATGTCGGTCTCTGACAGAAGATCTGCAGCTGGTAAGGGGCCTCTCAGCCTCCAGCAGTGTCCTGGAGAGCTGTCCCTGATCGTGGGGTGGCCGCCACCACGCGGCCCGCTGCTGTGCAGGGAAAGCCCCCAAAAGCTCATGCAGCCATATTTATGGAATAAAGCGGTTGGCTTGTAGTCAGACTACAAAAAATGGGAAAGGCAAGCACAACACTCCTTGCACCCACGACTTCTTTTACTCCCTGATAAATTAGTCTTGGAAGAACCTCCTGCTATTCGCTTGTTAATCACATGATGATGAAATGGCCTCAAGTTGCACGAGGGGACGTTTAGGTTGGATATTAGGGAAAATTTGTTCACTAAAGGGTTGCGAGGCATTGGAAGAGGATGCCCAGGAAAGTGGTTGGGCCACCATCCCTGGAGGTGTTCAAAAGGCGTGTAGAGGTGGCGCTTAGGGACATGGTGTAGTGGTAGACTGCTCAGTGCTAGGTTAACAGATGGACGTGGTGGTCTTGGAGGTCTGTGCCAACCTAAATGATTCCATGGTCCTGGGAACTGGTTTCCAGGCTGAAGAACATCAAAGCACACCACACAACCTGATTCAGGGGGGTTCCAAAGAACAGGCAGGAATCAAGGAAGTTCGTGGCCTGGTCAGGGCCTAGGCCTTTCTTTCTTGGGAGCCCGAGCCAAGCTGCTATGGGCTAGGTCAAGGAGTTGAGTGCATCCATCGCAGTTAACCGTAGGTATTCTTGTTAGTGGTGGTTGGCAGTAATCTGTAATCAGGTAGAGAAGCTTAGGGAATAAAGCCTCGGTGTCCTCATGTATCATGGACTCCTGTGAACCACCAGCTGCAATTTCCATGCACCCAAGGGTGACACAGGAAAGGTGTTGGGTGGCAGTGCCTGCAGGGTGGTAGGGGACATCCCTTGGCACAGATGTCCCTCCAGACATCTTCCAGTGCTTGTTTTACCACCTCTACCAGGGTGCACTTCCCCAGTTTGGTGCCTCTCAGCCCCAGTTTGGACCTGTTTGCCCTTTGGAGGATGCAGGCCTGAGCAGCTCCAAGGGGCAGGAGAAGGACAGCAGCTCAGCTCTGTGCTGATGTCCCAGGATCCCGGGACAGGAACAGCCGGATGGACTGCCACAATGCCCAGGACATCCCGAATCAACAGCCCCAGGAGGTCATACAGCAGCCAAGAAGAGGAAGCCTTGAGTGAGCATCCTCTTGTGCATCCCTCTGGAGCCCATGGTGCTGCAGGAGGTTACCAGCGTGAAGGCAGGGGAGACAAAGGAAGGGATGGGCAGCAGCTGGGGCACACCAGGAGATGTGCTGTAGAAATCCAGATTCTGAAGGAGCAGGGGCAACAGGACAGGGGACACACAGAGAGTGTCATCTGCCTGGATGCCCAAAACAGCCCCAACAGGATCCCTCAGCACAATGGCTTAGAAAGGTAAGGCTGGGATAAGAGAGAGGGTCCTAACATGGAAAAGCAGTTACTGAAAAGGGAGAAAGAACAAATGGTGAATTGTCACTGTGGAGGGAAGCCTCCGGGGAACACCCCCTGAATACTCAAGAGAAGATGGGAGCTGTGGTGGTGGCACTGACCAGTAGTAAGGGGCTGCAAAGGCTGTGGCAGGATGGAAGGAGACCGGCTGCTGAAAGGGCAGACTGCTCTGCAAAGAGATGCACACCCAAAAAGCAGGCTCAGCCTCACGCCTCCAGGGATGAATATGACGCCAGCTCCCCAGGCGAGACCTTGGGGTTGTAACAAGCAGGTCCACAATGGCAAAGATGTTCGAGCCAGGGAGCTGGGAAGAAACGTGTCTGCGGGGCAGGGGAAAATGTGCACGTGGCAAGGGTTTGCTGGGCCAGGAGCACGCTTGCTGGAAGCATCCTGCTTTGTGAAGCCTGGAGCAGACGGAGCTTTCTCCCACCTGACCGTGGGAGCAGAAAGGAGCCACCAGCACAAGGAGCTCCTGCCCCTGCAGCACCCCCACCGCCAGCAGGAGCACTGATTCCCACTCTGGGCATTCACATCTTCAACACGTGCTGCCCCCAGTGAGATTTGGGATTAGGGGAGGTGAGGTTTGGGATTGGGGGAGGTGAGATTTGGGATTAGGGGAGGTGAGATTTGGGATTTGGGGAGCCATGCCAGCAGGGACTACAGGAATAAAAGTACAAACGGGTGCAAAACCAGATGGCACAGCATGAAACAACCTGTGGTCCATGCAGGGGAGCAGCAGGACCTGGCCCCAGCCAGTGCTCCACTGCCCTATAAACTCGGGGTCCCCAGCCCCCTGCAAGCCCCAGCCCCCTACAAGCCCCAGCCCCGGCTCTTTGCAGAACAGAATGGGCAAATTGGGAGTGAGCCCCCATCACCCAGTAACTCCCCTGTCACCCACCACGCTGGCACCCTCAGGCTGCCCTGGCTGTGCCCCAGACCCCCGGGGGATCCAAGCACAACAGCAGTGCCAGGACCCCATATGCAGCTGGGCTGCTGTGCATGGGTACAACAGGCTCCCAGCAAGGAGTGGGGAACCTTCTACCTCATGCCCAAAGCCAAGGCTGCCTCTCCTCGCTGTCTGGGAGGCAGCAGGTCCCTCAAGCACAGCCACTCTGGAGGTTCCACAGCTCCAGCCACGTTTGTTGAGGCCCTCAGCCCTGCCCTGCTGCTCTGCACACCCTGCCAGCCCCGGGGTCGGAGGCAGAGGGTGCCCCAGCACCTCCTTCGTGGGCTCCCCCATCGATGCGCTGCTCCCGGGCACAGCCAAGGAAGGTGTCACACCTCCGTGTCCCCTCTCTGTATCCCTCACACCCTGGGGTTGCAGCAGGATCTGGTGGCTGGGGACAATCCCTGCTGTGTTATTGCCACAGGGCTCCCCACACCCCGCGGGGCGCAGTGGCACCTTGTGGGACCCGGTGTCACCCGGCAGCAGGTGGCTCACGGGGCGAGGGGCGAGGGCAGGCTCCTTCTCCTCGCGCAGCCCTGCCTCTCCAGCCAGGTTTGGGTTTTTCTGGGGGACACGGTAGCCTCGGGACTCCTTCCAGCACTGCTTCCATGTCGTGTGCTTAATTCCAGCCGCCGCTTTGTCATCCCATGGCATCGCCTCCCTGCTCGCAAGCTCCTGTCCACGTCACTCTGAGGACAGAGGTGACCGCAGACCATCTGGAGGCACCCCCGGCGTCCTCGCGGCCGGTGCCCCCCGTGGATGCGCTAAGGGGGATGCTCACCCCCGGCAATGCTCAGCAGCTCCTCCAGCTCCTGCTGCAGCCGCAGCCCCAGCAGCTCCCGCAGCAGCTCTCGGCGCCGGCTGCGGGGGGCGACCCCCATGCGCCGCAGGGTCCCCTCGGTCATTCGCAGTAGGGCCCGGCCGCTGACCCCGTGCTCGGCCGCCAGCTGCACCAGGTCCCCGTCCCCGCACCGCGCATCCAGCCAGGCGCACACCTCCGGCACTGACCACTGTGCTGGGGGCCCCTCCGAGACCTGCACCGGGAAGAGAGGGGTGAGCTGGGGTGTCCCCTCGCCCCCCCAGCCCGTCCCTCCAGCCCCGTGGGGGATACGGAGTCAGGCTGGCTGCTCCATGCCCAAATTCCACCCCTCCCCGAAATGGGACCCTTCTACCATCCCCGTGCCCATGCTGGTGCCGGTGCTCACATCCCCGTGGGGTCTCCCGTTCACCCCCGGGGACACTCCAGTCCCCAGTCCCCCAGCCCCCAGCCCCTGCCCTCACTCACCTCGGCCAGCGAACATCCCTCCGACAGAACCTCGGCACCATCCTGCACCTCGGCACCATCCTGCGCCTCGGTGTCCATGTGGGGGTCCGGCAGGGCGCGGGGGCAGCTGGGGCTCCCTACAGAGGGGGCTGCAAAAGCTGGGGTGAGCACAGCCCCCTGCACCCCTGTTCCACACCATCCCCTGGGGTGTGGTGGCTGCCCTCCCCCAGTGCAGACCCCTCCTGCCCACCCAATTCCCGTCCCCCCAGTTGGAACTGGGACAAGGCCCCAGCACCCATCCTGCCGCGTGGGCGCACGGAGCCGGGCACACCCGGGAAGCGAGACCAGCCCCAGCTCCCCACCACCTCCGCAAGCCCCGGGGGGCTCCGGCGTGCCCTGGCACCCCCAAGCCAGCCCAGACCCCTTCCCCAGCCCAACATCCTCCTCCCAACCACCCTGCAGCTCACACCTCCGCCCTGGGTCGAGCAGGAACCCACCGCATGGGAAGCAGGAGAGCAAAAGGAACCTTTGCCCGGGCGCTCCCTCTGCAGGCACCCCAACAGCACCCAGGGCTGCCAGGGGCGCGGCGGCTGCTCTGCGAGCTCCAATCGTGCTCCCCCTTCCTCTTTGCCCTACCCCAGCCCTGGCTTCACCCTCCCCACCCAGCTCCAGGGGTTGGCGAGACCCCAGCCAGAGCCAGACACAAGGTTTTCCAGGGGTTGGAGGAGGGCAGAGCGGGGCAGCATCCTTACCACAACCAGGTGCAGGAGCTCTGCAAAGGCTCCCCCCTCTCCCATCCCCGTTAGGTGCAGAAGGGGCCCATCGCAGCCCGTCCCACGGGGTAAAAGCCCCCACGCAGATCGGCACGGGGCGCACCGCAGCAGCCTCACCTCCAGCGCGAGCGCCAGAACAGGGCGAGCCCCGAGGATGAGTCACATCCCGAAGTGTTGCAGCCCTGCCCCTACCTGCAACAGTCCCCGCTGCCCGTGCCCCCCTTCCACGCAGCCCCGGGGGGGGTCCTGGGGCCAGCTCAGTGCCCACGCAGGCAGCGCCAGGCTGGGTAGCAAAGTGAGCAACCAGACATCGCTGTCGGGTGGCAAAATATCTTTAAAGGCTGCTGAAGCCAACACATCCCGCAAAGTAGGAGTGCACCAAGCTATTAAGCAACTTCCAGGGGTGGGGAGAAAAAAAAATAAAAGAAAAAAAAAAAGTCTTGTGCATCCAGGTAGACGCAGAGCTGGCAGGACGTTGACGGAGCCCTGGGAACGTGCTCCTACGTGTGTGGGAACGCCGGGGAGTGCAGTGGTGCTGCTTCACACTGTCCTACCCCAATGGGCTGGGAGGCATGGAAAGGAGGGTGGGGATCAGTGCCTGGTCTCCACAGCACCTCTCCCCATCCCCAGACCCCAAAAAGACCTCTGCCCCGTGAAGCTCTTGGTGACGTGGACGCCCCCAGCTACCCAAATGTGGGCAGAGGGATGGATTTTCAGCCACTCCAGCTGCCCAGAACGGTCCGACCGCAGCAGAGCCTCCCTCTGCTGGGACACCAGGTCCACAAAGCACACGAGGTGTTTATAGAAAACCAAAGTGCTGCCCCTGCTCCTCAGCTTCCCTCCCACCCACAGGCAGCTCGGCACAGAGCAGCAGCATTGCACAAGACTTTCAGCCAGCACCAAGCAGGCAGCACCCGCAGTCCCACCCAGCTCTTATCGCAGCTTTGCCTCCGCAATTGCAGGGCTGCTCAGCAGCAGGTGGCTGGCAGAGGCAAGGTTCCTTCCGTACAAGGGAGCCGAAGATTTTTGCAGGGTGTTTTGGAAGATTTCTGTAGTGCCTGGCATAGCCCTAGCCACCCTCATTGTAATAAAAACATGAAAAGATGAGGGAGGAAAATAACTCAGAACATTAACCAAAAGGGCAGGAACAACAATCTCATGTTCGCAAAATCCTGGGAGAATGACGAGTCTGCAGAACTGATGTTTGTTTGTCACCAGCTTGTTTCTGCCCAAGTGTTATCCTGTCCCTATTTCTGAATTTTAAAAACATCAGACACCAAAAACTGTGGAATTAGGGTGCACAGAGAGGCAAGGGAGAGGGGGGAAAAAAAACACCAGCCAAACTTTCTTTTCTCTCCTGGTTTATTGTGGCAAACATCAGCGAGATTCAATTCTGAGGCAATTTGCTCTTTCCATGCTGTTCAGACATCGTGCAATCTTTCCCCTTTGAACCAGGTCAGCCACTTGAGTTTAAACCTGCTTCTGAAGTTGTTACTCCCTACAACGGCACGTTACCCCACATCTCAGCCTGCCGACATTCAGCACTTTGTGGATCTCCTCACCTCTGAGCTTCATTCTTTGTACAGCACTTGGGAATCCTTCTTTTTTTCTTTTCCAGGGAAAAAGAAAATAATAAATCTTGCTTCCTGAAGAATTACAGTAGAAATCAGACTGGCTACAAGGACCTCGGAGACACTAAGAGCCACATTAACTTTTATTTTCCTCGACCTGGAATACGTCTTAGAGTGCGTTTATTAGCTGAAAATTACCAGCAGTGTAGCTAAAAGGTATTTACAAAGGCCACCAAAAATCCTTCCCAAGAAGGATTGTTTGTATCTTTTTATTAGTGCATTGAAATGGCATTGCCAGGCACAGAATACTTGTTGATGAATACTCGTTCAGCAGTCCCTTGTCCCATTACTGAGGGTAGAGCTCCACTAGCGTCGCGTGCCCCTAGAAATGGAGAGAAAAAGAGAACAGGCACAGAAAGGACTGGGTATTACAGGCAGCAGTCAACAGGAGATGCCCACCTCCCGCCCATACTAAAATAAAGGTGAGGTGGGAGCCCAGAGCTGACTCACGATCAGATTTGCTCTGGCAGCTCCGTGCCAGCACAGGGCTGCTCCAGGTGCCGAGGCAGACCAGCACACCACGCTGCTCCCAAGGCAGCCCCTAAAGCACTCAGCGAGGGGTGAGCCAGGGCCAGGTCCTCGGGTTACCCACAGAACTACCCCCAGGCAGCACAATGCTCAACCAGGGCTCCCATCCCCAACCTGATGGAAATCAGGAACATTCCATCTCCCACCCATTTTTCTTGTAGTGTGGGTGATTAGGGTCTGGTGGCCAGAAGATGTCGCGCTGTACGGAAAGGTGGAGCCTTTCCCCTGATGGACAGTAGCGCGTGGTCTGTGGCGTAAGCAAGCGGAAATGACGTTGTGGGCCTCGGCTATATAGCACTGTGTAACTCGGCAATAAACACCATTTGCCATCCAGCACATTGGTGTCTGTGAGCCGATGGACCGAGCGGCCTGGGGTTGGTCGCTGTGCCGTTCCTGAACAAGGTCGCCACTGCCCCTGAAGGCAACAAGTGGTGCCGAAACCCGGGAAAACTCCTGGATTCGGGTGAACAGCGGCCGGAGCGGCAGGACCAGCCCAGAGGGGAGGACGCTCCCAGCCCAACAAGGAAGATGGAAACCCTTGTGAAGGTCGTATCAAAATTACCCAAGCAATGGGGTGAGTTAGCTGAGGAAGCCAGGGGCGCCACTGGGGATCCAGGGTCTGATGAAATCTGGGCGAGACCACCGCCATATACGCCCCAAGACGGCGCCAAACTAGAAGACGAAGGGTGGGGCAAAGATGCCTCCTGCGTGAGCGGGGAGGAAGTGCTAGGTTTAACTAACACACGCAAATGGTGGAGGTGAACGAGAAAGAGAAGGGTTGTGGGGGCGACCGGGAAGGAGGTAGAAACGCAAGCGAGGGCCAGAGAGCCAATCAGAACGTCCATCCGAAAAAATGCTCTTGTGGGGCAAACACCTCACCAAGAAGAAGGCGGGGCGAGCCACGAGGGAGAGAACGGCCTGCCCACAAGGGTGGTGGGCTCGATGGAAGGGTACTGGAACTCGGAGGTGACTAGTCAGTAGAGTTCCGACTCTGGATCAGATACTGATTCAAATTCGGAGGAGGAGGAGGAAATGGGGACAGATAGAGTCAAAAGCAAAAATATCCCCATCCGAAATAAAGCAGAACCGTGAGGGGGAGAAATTTCTCTCATGGATTGGAGGAAAATTAAGATTGTGTGCGCTGACTGGGCCCCATTTGCCACACTAGCATTCCCGGTCCAGGTGACAGACGGGGGACAGAGGGTCCACTCGCCAATAAACCCTAAGAATGTACAAGCGATTGTTAAAGCCATCGCGGATAAAGGGCTTAATTCTGCAATGGTCTCCACCCTCATAGATGGTGTTTTTGGGGGAGACAATATGCTCCCGTTTGATATAAAACAAACTTGTAGACTGATCTTTGACGAGGAAGGGATGATCGTTTCTAAACAAGAATGGGAGGACAACTGTACGAGACAACTGGCCCAAGTAACTGGGGTGGATCACCCACTATATGGCTCTAGCCTGCAGCGGCTAATGGGTACGGACCCAACAATGATCACCCCCCAGGCGCAAGCCCAGGGCCTGCAGGCCCATGAAGTTATGGCAACTACTCCTGCGGCCAGAGAAGCTATTCATACAGCCTCTAGAGTTATTGCCAAACCATCGCCATGGTCAAAAATAAAACAAAGTGAAAGCGAGAGCTTTTCACAATTTGTAGATCGTCTCCAGGCAGCGGTCGACTCTTTGACACTGCCCATGGAGGCAAAAGGCCCAGTCGTAGCAGAATGCCTATGCCAGCAGTGTAATTCGGCAACCAAAGAAATCTTGCGATCACTGCCGGCGGGGTCTAGCATCGCGGACATGATTAAACATGTCGCAAAAGAAGAGCACCTAACCCCGATCCAGGTAGCTGTTCGCACCGCAATAGCTAACGTGATGGCATGTTTTAAATGTGGCCAGGCAGGCCACATCACGGCAAATTGCCCTCAGTTGGGGGGTCCGCCAACAGCGCTCCCCCCATGCCAAAACAGACCCAGAAGACTGTGTTGGGTCTGTGGAAAGAAAGGGCACTTTGCCAAGGAATGCAGATCTAAATCCCAGGGAAATGGGAGGGGGAGAGGGCAATTGGGCCACGCACAGCCCTCTCCCACTTGGGACATGAGGCGGTCCAACTATGCCAACCCCAGATGGGGTGCGGTGCCCCCGAACCCACTGCCCCCTCAAGAGGGGACCAATTTTATGGCTCAACCGACAGTCCAGCCAAACCTGTCCTTATCTCAGGGACAGCAAGGACCACCCTCTGGGGGCAAGACCCCAGGGTGGCCCTGGCAGTAAAGTGTGATAACCCGCCAGTGGTGTGGGGGATCTGTTCCCTTTATGATACCTTAAATGACACCACCATTAGTGTCTCCTTTTTGATTGATACTGGAGCAGACATTACAGTTATCCCTGAGACGAGCTGGCCTCCGAGTTGGAAATTGGAAGATGTCCCCATGGTGGGTGGAGTTGGGGGATTAACCCAAGCTCGCAAGAGCGCTCAATTGGTTGTAATCACGCTCCACACTAAAAAGGGACCGGAGAAAACCATTACTCTCTTCCCACATGTCATGTCAAAAGTCCCTCCCCTGTTGGGAAGGGACGCTTTAGCCCTATTAAAAGCCAGGGTGACAAATTTACCATAAGGGCCACTGCCGCATACCCACTTCCACCGATTAGACTGATGTGGAAATCGTCCGACCCAGTGTGGGTCGAGCAATGGCCGCTGTCGAGGCCTCGAATGGGTGCTCTTCTCGAGCTAGTCGACCGCGAACTACAACGAGGTCATATAGAGCCTTCTACTAGCCCATGGAACACTCCAGTTTTTGTAGTACCCAAGCGAACCAGTGAAGAATTTCGCCTCCTCCATGAGTAAAGTAAAGTAAAGTGAAGTAAACAAGATAATTCAACCAATGGGTCCTGTCCAAACGTTGTTGCCTATGAACTCTATGATACCGGAAGGGCAACCTTGTGCCGTCCTTGATATTAAGGACTGTTTTTTCTCGATACCTCTACATGAAGAAGACAAGGAGCGGTTTGCTTTCTCTGTTGTGTTTCCAAACAGCCAACGCCCCAACTTACGCTTCCAGTGGAAAGTGCTGCCTCAAGGAATGATCAACTCGCCTACTATCTGCCAGATCACGGTGGATCAGGCGCTGGCGCCAGTTCGGCGCAGTGACCCTACCGCGTCTATCATCCAGTACATGGACGATACCCTGATCGCTGCGCCGTCAGGAAGTCAAGTGGACCAGCTAGTGTCAACAGTCTCAGAAACTCTAAAAACAAACGGGTTTGAAATCGCGAGCGCAAAAATTAAAAAAGGACCATGTGTAAGTTTTTGGGGAGTGGGGATCACAAGTTCTTACATAACCTCCCCCCCCCCCCAGTTCGGAACATCAAAACGCTCCATGATATGCAACAATTAGTGGGATCCTTACAATGGCTCTGCAATATTGTCCTGATTCCTCCCGAAACCATGGCTCCCCTGTACGATCTTTTAAAAGGAAAAAAACCATGGGAGCAAAAGACTCTGACAACAGAAGCAATGAACTCTCTCGATTTTATCGAGCGAAAAGTATCATTAAGCATGCTCGCCAGGTGGAACCCGAATGAACCACTTGATCTGTATGTATACTTCACGGAAAGGGGGAGAGTAGGGGCACTAGCCAAGGGCCCCCCTCAAAAAGTTCAACCAATACAGTGGACAGTCCTAGGAAAACCGTCACGTGCATTCTCTCCAGGAGTCGAGTGCCTTGGTAACCTCATCATGAAAGGCCAAAAACTCGCCCTAAGACACCTAGGTATCGAACCCGCCACGATATATCTACCCTTTTGTAAACAGCTGCTACCGCAATCAGTAGTGATGTCGGAATCTCTAGCCATAGCCCTTGCCGGATTTCGCAGAGAAGTTCAATACGCTATTAAGCCCCCTTGGGCTCAAATGCTGAAAATTGTCAACATCGACCTCCAACGGAAGATCATGGACTGGCCCCAATGGGGACCAACGGTCTTCACAGGTGCATCCTCAGCAACCTCAACCGCAGCAGCGGTATGGCAATCGGGAGGAGAATGACACAGCATTAAAATGAACGATCGTGCGCTTTCAGTCCAGCAATTAGAAGCGACGGCCGTAGTACTAGCCTGTGGACTGTTCCCAATGGAACACCTCAACATAGTGACCGATTCAATGTTCGTAGCCAAACTTTGCTTGGCCATGTCGGGGCCCGGCGTGTCAACATCCACGGTCGCTCTAATGCTAGAAGAAGCACTTTTCTCCCGAAAAGGCACTATATCGGTCACCCACGTCAACAGCCACAACCCAATCAAAGGGTTTTACCAAATCAGTAACGACAAAGCAGACGCCGCTGCAAAAAGATTATGGACACTAAAAGATGCCCGCTAGCTACATGAGTCCCTCCACACTGGAGCTAAAGCGCTAGCTAAGAGATGTGGGATTTCGACCACCGACGCGAAACACATAGTAGCTACGTGTCCCCACTGTCAAAAAGCACTCCTATGGTCCAGTGGAGTCAACCCCAGAGGTCTCAAAGCCTCTGAGGTGTGGCAGACAGATTTTATGCTCTTTCAGTTGCTGAGACCTCGAGTGTGGCTAGCGGTAACCGTAGACGTATATAGCGGGGTGATCGTAGCCACACAACACTTTAAGGCCGATTCCAAAGCAACCATTCAACATTGGCTGACAGCCATGGCGTGGCTTGGCGTCCCTAATCAGATCAAAACGGACAATGGTTCGAATTTTGTGTCCAAATCAGCCCAGGCATTCGCTCAGAAATGAGGTATTACTCTAATATACGGCATCCCGTATAATAGTACAGGACAAGCCATAGTCGAACGAGTGAATCAAACTCTGAAATCTAAGTTAGAGGTATTAGCAAAAGCAGAAGGTTTTACCACCACCGTTCCCTCGGGAGACCAAGCACACTTGCTAGCGACCACTTTGTTAGCACTAAATCAATTCCCCAGGGGAGAGGAGGTGAATAGCCCCATCCAAAAACATTGGGCCACTCGAGCACAAGATGAAGGCCTGTCAGTTATAGTTAGAAACGAGCTGGGAGAATGGGAACAAGGGTGGAAATTAGTTCTGACAGGGCGAGGGTATGCTGCAGTCGAAAAAGATGGCAGGGTCAAATGGTGTCCGCTTAAGTCCATCAAACCGGACCTTCAGAATAAAACTAATGAAAACTGTGAGCTTCTGTTCACAGGAATGGATCATCGGATGCCCCTGCAATCTGTATACTCACGTGACAAGAGAAGCCAATAAGTCGGCAAGCGTCCTGTCTACGCCTGAGAGTTCCACACTGGCAGAATCCAGACAACAGCGAAGTGGCCTCCGTTGGGGGGAAGGGGAGGTTACTTTTTGTGATCTTTGGACCTTGTATACTAAATAATTTTGTGTCATTTGTTGGAAGCCGGTTAGAGAAAGTTGGCATTGTGTTGGTAGAACACCAACAACTACTTTAAGAGTATTTACTCAGGGTTATCCCCAGTTATCCCTAGTTATCCCAAGTTACACCCCACTGTTACCAGTTACCTCCTAGTTTTCTCCTGGTTATTGTGCCTTATGTTTTTTGTTAAAGTTATGATGTCTACCTCTTAAGATTGTTATAAAGTATAAAACTGAGACGGGAGCAGAATTGTTTTTTAGATTGTTATATTTTAGCTAATTTGGTTGTGCATAGGGAGGGGGGAAATGTGGGTGGTTAGGGTCTGGTGGCTGGAAGATGTCGCGCTGTACGGAAAGGCGGAGCCCCTCCCTTGATGGGCAGTAGCGCGTGGTCTGTGGCGTAAGCAAGCGGAAGTGACGTTGTGGGCATCAGCTATATAACACCATGTGACTCGACAATAAACGCCATTTGCCATCCACCACATTGGTGTCTGTGAGCTGATGGACCGAGCGGCATGGGGTTGGTCGCTGTGCCGCTCCTGAACCAGGTCGCCACTGCCCCCTGAAGGCAACACCGGAGAGGGCTGCTCCTCCGTCCCCTACCCCCGAGCAGAGCCCATTTCCCCTGTGCGAAAAGCCCTGCTGCCCTCCGGGCATCTCGCAGCCCAGTAGGATATGGGTGAAACAGCAAGCAGGAGGCCGCCAAGGGGTCTCCGCATGTGGCCCCTACCCTGCCCAGTGCATGTCAGCAGAGACCTACCTGCCCTCCCTGGTGCTCCGCAGCTCCAGTAGCATCTCAGCCGAGCTCCCGCACCATCTCAGCGCAGCCCCTTGTGGTGGTTTTACTCAGGTGGGCAGCCGAGCTCCACCACAACCGCTCTCTCACTCCCCCTCTCCTCAAAAAGGAAGGGGGAGAAAACACAACACAGAGAACTCGAGGTTTGAGATGAGAAAGGTTTAATTAAAGGGAAAGGGAATGGGGAGGAAAAACAGAAACAAAAGAAACAGTCAGTCCGCGCGGAAGCACAGAGAGAGGAAAAATTATTCTCTACTTCCCATCAGCAAGCGGTGTTCGGCCACGTCCTGGGAAGCAGGGCCTCAAACGCGTAGCGGTTGTTCAGGAGGAACAGCCCTCTCCCCCACGAGAGCCCCCCCTTTTATTGCTGAGTGTGACATCAGGTGTTATGGAATATCCCTTTGGTTGGTTTAGGTCAGCTGCCCTGGCAATGTCCCCTCCCCATCACTTGCCCACCCCCAGCCTGTTGGCTCTTGGGGGCTTGGAAGGAGTCCTGATGCCAGCACTACGCAGCAATAGACACAACACTGGAGTGATATCAGTCCTGTTCCAGCTACGAGTGCAGAGCACAGCACTGTGCGGGCTGCTGCAGGGAAAAGGTGACTCCAGCTCAGACAGACCCAACACATCATAGAAGGAGATAAGCTTGGTTTCATAACCTCTCCTGGCACCGAGGTCAAGCTCACAGGCCTTTAGTTCCCTGTGTCCTTCTTATGACTCTTCTTATAGATAGCCATCACATTTGCAAGTCTCCAGTCATCTGCGACATCTCCAGTTGACCAGGACCGCTGATATATGATGGAAATTGGCTCAGCAATCACATCTGCTAGTTCCCTCAGCACACTCAGGTGGATCCCATCTGGCCCCATGGACTTGTGACAGTCCAGGTGGAGCAGTAGGTCTCTTACTCTTTCTATCTGAACATATGTATATAAAGCAAGTGAGCTGTTTGGGGATGTCAAATACACTCACACACACACTTGAGCCATAGAACGAAACAACAAAGAATTTCTTAATGAGTTAGCTTGTTAAAATTAATGAGTTAATGAGTTAGCATTGTTATACCAACAATGCCTTTTTCAAATCAGACCAACCTAAAAGTTTTTAGTCCTAACACATGCCACTGCATGGTCTGAGAGTGGAACACGCTGGTACTCACCTACACATGGTACATGGTTTTGATACAGCATGGTGTCAAAATAGAGATGCTATGAAACTGCGTAAAAAGGATAGCAAGCATGGGCTACAACATGCAGCACAGGCAGATGCAGTGAGAACTAACAAAGTGTAGAGTGATCACTTTTGTAACCAAGGCCACCCCCAACGCCAGGACAAGCTGTTCCACAACAGACCAAACAACTTACACATGCCACCGCGTGGTCCACTGTTGGAAGAGATCGATATTCCACAATCCGTACTACACACTGTTGGAACAGAGAGTCTATTACTGATATCAGCCAGGGCAATAGACATGGAACACAGAATGCAATTCATAGGAGAATTACACAGTAGTTTTGTAGCCATGCCACCACCACCCCCCGCCCCACACACACACACCCGCCCCATACAGTCTCCAAATTGCTTCCTGCTATCATTCATCTTCAGTTGTTTGCTTAATTCTTCTCATTCCTTCACTGGTACCAACTGGGAATGATTGTACAACACATACCCCCAGAGTCCTCGCAACTGTGACCATGGACAAGTAACAAAAATCAATTGCAGTTCTATTTTGTAGCAAAGCATGCCTTATTAAATTTAGGCCAAGCAGCAAGCCAGATAGCGCATAGTGGCATTGCTAAATTTCCTTAGCCAGCACCTTAGGTGATTTAGGGTGGTTAACACTCAAGCACTAGCCAGGACAGGTTTCATACTATTCATCCACCATAAAACTAAGTCATTTTCCATGCATACATGAAAAATGTGCAATAGGTGACCGAGAACGAGCCCAGGAAGCTCAATCCTTGGGACAGGAGGATTGGTGTCTCCCAGCTCTGGATAACCAACCATTCCAGGAGTGACTCCAGGTCTCGCAGATTGACGCTCAGGACACGTATTGGCCACAAAAGTGGCTACCCATTGATTTCCCAAAGGGGCTCCAACCAGACAGGTGGAAAAAGGTTCTGCGGTGTAGCAAGACCCAGGCACGTGGTCTTGGCCTGGGGCATTAGTCTGGGTTACCATATGTTCTGTTGAGGGAGTGCGACGATCCAGGCCAACCTGAAAAACAGCCAGGGGGGATCAGGGGTGAAAGATAGCAGCTGGGAGAGAAACAGAAGTGATAAACACCCTTACAGACACTAAGGTCAGTGAAGAAGGAGGGAGAGGAAGTGTTGCAGGTGTCGGAGCTGAAGTTCCCCTGCGGCCTGTGGTGAGGACCGTGGTAAAGCAGAATGTCCCCCTGCAGCCCATGGAGTACCACGGTGGAGCAGGGTTCCACGCTGCAGCCTGTGGAGGAGACCACGCAGGAGCAGGTGGACCTCCACAGAACGAGACTGCCACCTGTGGAGGATCCCCACTGGAGCAGATTCCAGGCCGGACCTGTAGCCCGTGGAGAGGAGCCCAGGCAGGAGCAGGTGACCTGACAGGAGCTGCTGCCTGTGGGGGACCCATGCTGGAGCAGTTTGCTCCTGAGGGTTGGACCCCACGGTACAGACCCATATCTGGAGCAGTTTTGGAAGAGCTGCTGCCTGTGGGCAGCCCACACAGGATCAGTTCAGGAAGGACGGCATACTGTGGGAGGGACCCTGTGTGGAGCAGGGACAGAGAGTGACCAAGAACGAGCGGCAGAGACAAAGTGCCATAGACCAACCACAACTCCCATTCCCCCATTCCCCTGCATCTCGTGGGAAAGAAGGAGGTGGAGGAGGGTGGATGGGGAGAAGGCATTTTTGGTTCCTTTCCTTTGTTTCTCACTTCTCTAGACCATTCTTTTGCCTGTAATAGGCAACAAATTTTCTAATCTCCCTACTCTGAATCTGTTTTGCCCATCAACAATTTTGAGTAATTGTTGAGCAATGTCCTCGTCCTTATCTCAAGCCTTGAGCCCTTTGTATCATATTTTCTCCCCTTTTTCCTTTGAGGTGGAGGAGTGAGAGTGGCTGAGGTGGAGCTCGGCTGCCCATTCGAGCAAAACCACCACACATAACTACCTCGGTAGCAACTAGAATGTGAGCCTCCTCCACTATTTTTCCTACCCGGACTGCTTGCATTTGCAACTTGAGTTTCATGAGTTTCCCCGTGACTGGTTGCTCCCCTAGACCCCGAACCAGGCTTAAAGCTCCGTTATGTTTTCCTGGGTTACCATGTATAATACTGACCTCTGCCCCAGCGTCCACTAACGCCCTAATCAGTTGCTTGTTTATTTGGTTCCACCATGTAGTTCAAAGGATAAAGAGCTGTGGGTGCTGTCCAGTTACATAATTGTCCATAAGTTCTGGGGTGATTCGGGTCCCAGTGGGGGTCTGTCAGGGAAATACAAAGAATTTATTAATGAGTTAGCTTGTTAACATACCAACCCCAGGGTGATGACAAGGGTACTGATGTGCACAATGCTTTTCCCAGTCATTGGTGTCATAGATACTGTTAGAAATGGCTCATTCTTCAAAATAGGATTAAATAAAAAATAGGATTTATTAAAAGAATAGAGATAAGCAAACAGCGCTGGGTGCACCGGGAGTCTCCGCTCCACCAGGACGCACACCAGTTACATCAAGTAGCTGATTTTTATGCTCCTAGACTAATACATATTCATTACTACTTCTAAAAAAAATAGGTTATTATAATTAGCTTCCGGGACCCAGTCCCTCCTACTGGAGCATTTGCATCAGTCTCCGGTGGTCCCTCTGGGGGTTTCTAGGGGTCTTTCATGCTGAAGGCTCGTAGTCTTCCTCTCCAATTTTTTTCTCGTCCTTCCCCTTTGTACTTCCTTGGCACCGTGTCGAGTGTATACAGCATCCCCTGCAGGTCTTGTCTCCCAGCTGTCCTTCAGCTTCTTTTTTTTTCTTCTTCTTAATCTCTTGGCCACCTGGCCAGATATCAGAGGTTTGCATAGTATCCCATAACAGTCACTAGTTGTTATCAGTTGTTCTGAAACCCCCAGACATCAAAGACTTCATACAAACACAAGTAGCTTTCTTATTAAGACATTCCTCACCAGCCATTCACAGGGACAGTCACACCTATAGCAGTGTTAAGTTAATCTCGAAGAAGACAAAAAAAAGAAAGGCTGTAACTGTTAGAAATAGAAGTCCGGAATAACAAAAGCAAACAGGTTCATAAATTTGAGCAGTATTTTCTGAAGACTTGATAAATTGACTAGAATGAGGGGGAGACTGGGACACACTGCATCTGTGGTTCAAGAATTAAATTGCCAGTGCAGGACCCAGAGGCAGACAGGACTGTTCTTTATTGACACGAATTGTTAAAACATTCCTAACAATACTTAGCCAGGTCGTGGTCGGCATCCTGTTGGTGCGGTAGGCATCAATGTCTTGCAGGTTTCCCTGGGGAGGCAAAATTAACCTTGGTTGATGTTCCTGCCTCCCCCCCCCCCCGACACAGAGCAACTTGCTGTGTTTATAGGTTGTGCCCCTGCACAACCAAGGTAAACGACCTGATGTGATCTTCTTGGACTTTAGCAAAGCTTTTGACACAGTTTCCCATAGGATCCTGCTGGACAAAATGTCCAGCGTAGAGATAAAAAAAAAAAAAATCATACGATGGGTGAGCAATTGGCTGATGAGCAGGCCTCAAAGGGTTGTGGTAAATGGGGCCACTTCTGGATGGCAGATGGTCACTAGTGGGGTCCCCCAAGGCTCCACTTTAAAGAGTCAGTCCTCTTCAATCTTTTTATAAACAATTTGGATGTAGGATTAGAATGTGTTTGGAGCAAATTTGCCAACGACACCAAACGTGAAGGAGTTGTAGACTCGGATGAGGTTGGAAAGGCCTTGCAGAGAGATCTGGACAGACTGGAGAGCTGTGCGATCACCAACCACATGAAGTTTAACAAGAGCAAGTGCCAGGTCCTGCTCCTGGGATGGGGCAACCCTGGCTATACGTACAGACTGGGGGACGAAATGCTGTAGAGCAGCCCCACAGAGAGGGGTCTGGGGGTTGTGGTTGACAGCAAGTTGAATATGAGCCAGCAGTGTGCCCTGGCAGCCAGGAGTGCCAACCGTGTCCTGGGGTGCATCAAGCACGACATCTCCAGTTGGTCGAGGGAAGTGATTGTCCTGCTCTGCTCTGCTCTGCACTGGTGCAGCCTCTCCTTGAGTACTGTGTGCAGTTCTGGGCACCACAGTACAAGAAGGACATTAAACTGCTGGAGAGTGTCCAGAGGAGGGCGACGAAGATGGTGAAGGGCCTAGAGGGGAAGACGTATGAGGAACAGCTGAGGGCACTGGGCCTGTTCAGCCTCGAAAGAGGAGGCTGAGGGGAGACCTCATCGTAGAACAGCTTCCTCACTAGGGGGAGTGGAGGAGCAGGCGCCAATCTGTACTCCTTAATCACCAGTGATAGCACCTGTTGGAATTTTGTCAAGCTGAGGCAGGGGAGGTTTAGGCTAAACATCAGGAAGAGGTTCCTTACTGAGAGGGTGGTCGCACACTGGAACAGGCTCCCCAGGGATGTAGTCACTGCACCAAGCGTGTCGGAATTGCGCCAGGAGTTGGACTCAATGATCCGTACAGGTCCCTTCCAACTCAGGATATTCTATGATTCTCTGATTCTGTGCATAATCCCAAAGTCAGGGCAGCGCACAATTGGTGGCCGTGGCCTCACAGAGCACTTGGCAATACTTGACAGGCTACTGCGATAACGCACAGCCACGTGCCCAGGGTGTGCTGTGCTGATAGCAGTATTTTTTCAATCCAGGTGACTTGCAGCCTGGTGCCATAGTGCTGAACAAGCAATATGTACTATCAAAGGTTAGAGTTCTTCCTTGCTACTTTCACAGCAATCCCTGTTTCACATTGGACCAACCTAGCTGTTTAGTTCTAACACATACCCGTCCATTGGGATTTATTTCTTTTTCATCATTCTCTGTGAATAAACTGTTATTCTTTTTTCACAGGTCTTCAACTGCAATCCTAATTTGACTATTCAATCTCCCCCGAATTAATTTGTTCCTGCTTCAGGTACATGTAACAATTGCCAGGTGACCCTTTTAGTCTCCCAGTTTAATTCAGTAGACTCAAAAAGTGACACCAACATTCCAGACCTGTCTACCTCTGTTATTCTTAAGGTATTACTAGTCAAATTAAGTCCTGGTATCTTATAAGCTAAGGATGATTTGGCTGCCCCAAATTCTATCTGCTAAGAATACAGACTCCTTATTAGGCCCCACCTCCAAATTTATCAAGGGGTCTTGGTGGGACGACTCTTCAGAGAACCTCTGACTGCCCTATTCTGAGTTTTTGATAGTGAACAATCTCTCTTCCCTTTTCAGTTCAGGGCATTCTCCTTTAAAATGACCAATCTGCCTGCATTTCAAACATCTTCTCTGTACCTGTTCCTGTTGTGGCCGGGGAGCAGGTGGCCACTTTGATTTTCCATTCCTGTTTCCTTTTTCTTCTTGATTCTTCCAAAAGTGGAGATTTGTTATTAACATGTAAATTTAAGTCTTTCTCAGGCCTATATGCTGGCCAAACTACTGCAGGAGGCATTGTAGAACTGCAGGAGGCTCTTACTGACCCATTTCTCCAGGCTGGCTGGATCCCTTGGGTGGGCTGCAGCACCCTCTGGTGTATCCCCTGCTCCTGCCAGCTTTGTGCCATCTGAAGACCTGGTAAGGGCTCCCTCTGCGCCATCACCCACATCATCAATGAGGATTAAAGTCAAACTGAACCAGACCCGCTACTGACCCCAGGGTACTCTGCTGGTTACTGGCCTCCAACTAAACCAGTCCATGGCCTTTCAAACAGTTTTTGATCCACATCATGCTGCACATCCAGCCCAAACGCTGCCTGCTTGTCTATGAGGATCTGAGGGGAGCCAGGGTCAAAGTGCTGTCTGATAAAGCTTTCACATTTCTTACCCAGTGTGCAATACTCCAGATACACACAATAGGTTGTGATATTGGTTTTTAGAGCATTTCACAAATCTGAGTGCCAAGTTGCTTTTCCACAAAGCCGGCCCGAATCTTGACTTTCCCTGATGATTTTTATAAAATTCTACACAGTAGAATTTTAAACTTATAAACTCCCTTTTACCCAGGGAGTTTGTTGAGTCCACTTCTGTGGTGGTTTTACTTGGGTGGGCAGCTGAGCTCCACCACAGCCACTCTCTCGCTCCCCCTCCTCAGAGGGGAGCAGGGAGAAAATACGATGAAAAGGGCTCAAAGGTTGAGATAAGGACAAGGATATCACACAGTAATTATTGTGACGGGCAAAACAGACTTGGCATAGGGAGATAGTAAGATTTATTGCTTATTACTAAACAAGCTAGAGAACTGAGAAACAAAGGAGAGAAACCAAAGGCACCTTCCCCACATCCACCCTCTTCCAACTCCTTCCCCCAAGCAGCGCAGGGTAATGGGGGAATGGGAGTTGTGGTCAGTCTATGGCACTTTGTCTCTGCCGCTCCTTCTTGGTCACTCTCTGTCCCTGCTCCACGCGGGGTCCCACCCACGGGTTGCCATCCTTCCCAAACTGAGCCTGCGGGGGCTTCCCACAGGCAGCAGCTCTTCCAGAACTGCTCCAGATATGGGTCCATACCACGGGGTCCATCCCTGTGAGGGGAAGAAGAGGGGAAGGAGGGGGGGGGGGCTCTCATTATGAACACTTCTGTCCTCCCAAACAACTGCTATATGTATTGAGGCCCTGCATCCTGGGATTTAGCTGAACGTCATTCATTGATGGGAAGTAGACAGGAATTTCTTTTCTCTCTCCCTGTGCTTCCGCAAAGCCTTCACTTGTGTTTATTTTTTTCTGCTTGTTTTGGTTTTTCCTTCTTTTCCTTTTTTTCCCCATTAATTAAATTAGATTAAATTTAATTTAATTAAATTAGATTCAATTAGATTAAATTAAATTAGATTAAATTAGATTAAATTAAATTAATTTAAATTCGCTTATCTCAGTCCATGAGTTTTTTGGGTTTTGTTTTCTTTTAAGCATACTTTCTTCTCCACATCTTCTTCAAAGGAGGGGGAGTGAGAGCACATTGTGGTGGAGTTCAGCTGCCCAGCAAAGTAAAACCACCATACCCCCCTGCCTGGGGCTTGGGATGCAGATGCCCCAGCAGCCTGGCTCAGCCCCAGCACAACCTGCAGCTGCCAAATTTCACTTTCAGGTGCTGTATCATCTAATGTCCTGACTTCCAAGAAAGAAGAAAGCCTCTCCCTGCTGTGTAAACAGGAAGCTTCAACCAGTGCAGAGGCTTGGGGCTCTGTAAGGGGTGGGGTAAGAGCTGGACTTTGGCAGTGCAAGAGCTGGGCTGAGGCAGTGCAGCAGCTGGGCTGAGAGGCTGCCGGAGCTGGGCTGAGGCGGTGCAGAAGCTGCAGAGCACCAGGGAGGGCAGGTAGGTCCCCGCTGACTTGCGCTGGGCAGGGCAGGGGCCACACAGCGAGCCCCGTTTTCCCCCAGGCCTCTGGTGCCCAACCACCCTCTTGGTGAAGAACATTTTCCTGATATCCAGCCTGACCCTCCACTGTCCCAGCTCCATGCCGTTCCCTCGGGTCCTATTGCTGGTCACCAGAAAGCAGCACCTGCCCCTCCGCTCCACTCGTGAGGAAGTTGGAGGCCACTATGAGGTCTCCCCTCAATCTCCTCTTCTCCAGGCTGAACAATCCAAGTGACTTCAGCCGCTCCTCATATGTCTTCCCCTCTAGAAAATTTACCATCGTTGTTCCCTTAGTTAGTAGTTTTGCATGACAAAAGTGTAAGGGTATGTGGATGGCGAGAGTGTTGGCTTCATTAAGGTTATCCAGTCTCCAGTTGCTACTTGATGGGCCAGAGATTGCCTCTCTCCAGGCAATCCCTTTCTCTACCTCGTGTGGGCGAGTGCTCTAAGGATGAGGAGCCAGTGACGGGTGAGACCAGTCCTGCTAGGTTATACATGGGTGCTGTTGAAGACAGCGCCTTGTCCATGGCTATTTGTGCAGCCGTGCCAGTGGTTGCGTGTGTCTGTCTGTCTGTGTCTGCCTGTCTCGGGGGTGTCCGAGGCTGGGTTCCAGCAGCAGGGCAGAAGAAATGCGTGGGCCAGGAACTATGGAGAGGCCTCTTCGAAGGGGTGGTGGCCTCCTCTAACCTGATGTAACCAAAGTCTCTTTTCCCCTTCCACAGCCATGGAGTCACAGGAGGAGAGAGCAGATGCTGGGGATAAGGCACGAATTGCTAAGCAATTGCTGGCAGAAGCACTTGAGAAGGAAGGACTTGATGAAGAATACTGGCTCCCCAAACTGTCAGAGATATTGGGTGTTAAGTCAATAAATGCTTTGAAATATCTGCAATATGAAGACTACATTAAACTGGAGTGTGAAATACGGTCCCCCTGGGAGACCAAGGCACTCCGAAAGCTCTTGGGAACCACAGACAACGAAACAGCTGTTGATGAGCTGCAGAAGCAGCACTTGGAGATGATGAAGCAGAGACAAGAAGCAGCCAAGTCAATCCTACGGGAGCTGGAAGAAATGCAGAAGAGCCGCAGACACAGCAAGGAAAAGATAAGACAAAAAGAGACAGGACATGGGATTCCCAGGGAGTTCTGGGCACCACCAGTACTGGCACCACCAGTACCATTGCTGGATGAGCTGGTGAGCATCCAGAAGCAACTGGAGCAGCAGGAGAAGTCCATGGGGGAGAGGGAGAACGTCTCTGACGAGGAGGTCCTGAGGCGGGCATCGGGAGGCCTGGCTCTGCAGGGGATTTACCAAACCAAGAGCCTGGAGGATGTGCTGGCAAAGCGAGAGCAACTCATCAGGGTCCCTGATGGCTTCATGCTCACTGGTCCAGTGCAAGGGTCGCTGCTTGACAGGAAGGAGTTCTCCTCCTCTGCAGCAGAAGCCACTTTCACCAAGTCCATGGAGCAGCTGGGGTTCAGCATCAGCGCTTCTGCCAGTGACAGGTTCTCAGGGCTCATTGTTGAAAGAGGTGTAGATTCCAGCAAGTCCTCACAGTCAGAGGACTCCCGTTGGTCACACTCGGAGCAGGCGTACATTTGCACCACCATGTACCAGTACATGCCTCTGGCCTCCTACTACTTCCAAAAGGACCAGCTTCGCCTCTCAGACACAGCCCTGCGAGAGCTGCAAGACATCGAACAGCTTCTGAGCATCACCCAGGAGGCAGACAGGTTCCACCTACTGAAGAGCAGGTGCGCCAGCTTCTTCAGCAGGTTTGGGTCCCACGTGAACCAGGGACCCATCCACTTTGGGGGAATATTCTGGTGCAAAGCATCTGCCGAAGGTTTCAGGGCAGAGCAATGGGATGAGATGAAGCAACAAACATCTGAAGCACTGAACAGCTACGTCGGGGCTAGCTTCAGCGGCTTCGGTACCAAGTGGGGAGTGAAGGGGGATGCTTCAAAGTCCAGCTCACAGGCATCATTTCAGGGAAGAGACAGAAGCAGCACCCACAGAGCAGTTCAGCTCTATGTGACCAAAACAGGGGGCCCAGCAGAGACAGATTCCCTTCCCGAGTGGAAATGCGGGCTTGTGGCCAATAACACAACCTGGTGTGTGATCGACCGGGGCTCTCAGCTGATCCCAGTGTGGGACATAATCCTGTCCAACCACAGCAGCGATTTTAAATCCTCCCATCAAATGAGCAGCGGCCTCAGGACTGTCTACGAAGCGCTAACGAATCACAGCACCAGTGTGATCTTTGGAGAGGAACTGGCCAGTGCTGTAGAAGAGGCCAGAGCTTTCCTGGAACAAGTGAAGACCTGGATGGGGATAGTGGATGAAAAGAAACTGCTCATGTTGCTAGATTTTAAACAGGGTCTGAATAACAGAACAAAAAATCACAGTGTCTGGATCAACATATGTCTGTCAGACAAAGCATTGCAGGAGTTCCTGGTGAACACTGTTTCTTTTTGCCAGAAGTCTTCTCCAGAAAACACCACCTACATCAAATCTCTGCTGCAGTGCCTGCTTGATCCTCACATCTATTTTGTCAGGGACTTCCCCAGAGCTTCCTTTATTATGCAGTGGGTCTTCCAGAAGGAACAGACACTTCCCAAAATTTCCAATATTTCCAATCTTGAAGATCTCAATACGACACTGCTGCAAATGAAGGAGTACATCATGGAAGTCACCTACGCACCGGCAACTTCTGTATCTGCCATTCATGACGCAAAGATCAAAGCCACCTTCACTATAAGCCTGGCTGTTTCTTCCTTGCTCCAGTCTCTGCAGCAAAGGGCACAGGAAGACATAGAACTCTTAGTGCTCTTAGTTACAGCCAGCACGGGATACCAAGTAGAAAGCAGCACATTTCAGTGCCTCCTTGGGTGTCGAGAAATTAATTTCATGATACAGGAAATGCACGTGGCACATAACAAATATCAGAGCCTGAAGGAACAGGATGTTTACAGAGCTCAGGCCTTCCTGCTGCTGACGGGGCTCACCATAACTTCTGAAAACAAGAAGGTGACCCCTGAGCAGAAGAATGACCGCTTAGTTTTCATGAAAGAAAAGATGAAAAACACATGGTCCACAGAGATGAAAGCTCTCCTCGAAAAGCACAATGCATTCAAAGACTGGGAGATGCTGGAAAGAGATTTGCAATACTTCATCAATAGTCGAGTGGAGAACATATCTGAGAACCTGAAGAAAGACAGTATAACCAGAGATCTGGAAGATGCTTTTCAAGGCATGCAGCCTCCCAGTCACTGCAAACCCAAATCAGACAGCAGCAAATCCAAAGCAAGTCAAGCCATTACAAACCCAGAGTTCCTCAACTTACTTAAGCGCCTCGGGCTGGAAAGGTACTATCCAAGAAAAGTGGGCACAGAAGATTTCCACATAATACACCAGACATCTGTACACAACAGCCAGCCCAGCAAGGACAGCGAGCTACCATTTTACTTCCTGCAAAGGCTCCTGACCGTGGATTATCGGGTGAGGTACCTGACTTGCAAGGAGACGAGTAAGCCAGGAGTTGTTCCCACACCAAACACCTCAGCGGAGGAGCACGAGCCCTCTGATTCCTTTGATGACTTTCTCAGTGACTTGGACAAAGGAGCCCCTGAATCTGCAAGCAGGGAGAGTCATGTGCACCCCATGGACCTCCAGATGGCAATTTTTCATTGTGCTGATGATTTCATGAGACAGTACCTTTCATCCAAGCTCGCTTTCTGCCAGTTTGCACTACCCCTCCTGGTACCAAACCCGGGCACTTCACAGATAGAGTTCCCTCTCTGGTCCTTCAGCCAAATCAAGAAGAGCTGGAAATGGACGGAAGGATCGGGAGAGCAGATGAGCATTAGCAGTCACAACAACAAACTCATTTATCAGGCAGAGATGCCCATCGTGTCTTTCCTCCGCATCGGCAGCTCTCCTTCCTCTTCCAAGTCTCAGCTCCTGAATGCCCTGCTGAGCAGGAAGAAACACGACACTTTTTTCCACCGCCATTGCAAAGGCAGCACCAAAGACTGCTTCCTGATGAAAGGTGTTGTGGAGATCTCCTGGTACCTTCCCTGTGGTAGCGATGACGACAGCTTTAATGGCCCTGTTGCTTTCTGTAACCTGCACGGAGATGCAAGGGATCATGAACCCCAGCTGCAGTTTTTACAGGAGATCTCTGCTGTGATCGTGGTTCTTGTTTCGGAGTTGGATCAGAGCAACGAGAAGAAAGGCAGGAGAATTTTACATGATCTGTGGCAGTCTCAGAGGCCTTTGGTTTGCCTTTTCACTGAGAAAGAGAGCATTGCAGGTGGCCGATCTGGCCAAAACGTAAGAATAGGGATCAAGACCAGAAATGAAGCAGAATTAGTGGCTGAGCTGACAAAAACCATCCGAGACCTAGTGGAAGGGTCGAGCATGCTTGTTAGCCTCAATGAATGCCTGAGCACAGCTCGCCAGCACGGCTTCTTAGTCGATGAAGATGCAGAAGCGTGCATGACAGCCAAAGAAACAGCAATCAAACTGGTGAATCTGTTGAAGAAGGAGAAGTTGTCTGAGATCAAATCACAGCTACTGCCTCTTCAGGGAAAACTGTGGTACATGTGGTGTAAAAAGGATAAAGAACTCACTCGCTTGCAGGAAAAGAGGAACAAGAGCATAGAGCATCATCGAAGCCAAATTGAATCGGAGAAGTCAGCAATACGAAGAGAGCAACTAGGCAAAGCGTTTCCCCTCAATCAGCTGATGAAAACAGTCCTTGACTTTCTCCAGTCACAGCCAGACAATACCAAGAAATTCTTTCTGCAGTGGATGAAGATCTTCATGGACGACATGTCCTCTGATCGCCTTGATGAGCTGAAGAGAGAGTATCATCACTTATGGTCTCAAATCCTGGCATTAAAGAAAAACAATGAAAATAACAACCTGAAAACTCAATTGATGAAGAAATTAGATGCCCTTTCTGATGAAATCAATGATTCGTCCATTGGCCTTGAGCATATTTTGAGAGAGGTGGGGCAGATTTATGAGGCACTGGAATCAACAAACTCCAAAGAAAAATGGTATGTCAAACTATCTGAAATTGCTGCCGATCTGATGGTTTTAGGGTATCCCATTGAGCTGATGGATGGTGATGCTTCTTACGTACCACTGCAATGGATTGGAGCCGTCTTTGACAGGTTAATTGAGAAGCTAGGGGACAAGCGAGTATTTGTGCTTTCCGTGCTTGGCATCCAGAGCACAGGGAAGTCAACCCTGTTGAATGCCATGTTTGGTCTGCAGTTTAACGTCAGCGCAGGGAGGTGCACCCGGGGAGCGTTTATGCAGCTCATTAAAGTGGACGAGAAGCTCCAACAGGATTTGAACTTTGATTACCTGCTCGTTGTTGACACAGAAGGACTTCGTGCCATAGAGATGGCCAATAAGCAGTCACTTAACCATGACAATGAGCTGGCCACCTTTGTCATTGGCATCGGCAACATGACTCTGATCAACATCTTTGGAGAAAATCCTTCGGAAATGCAAGACGTCCTTCAGATTGCTGTGCAGGCTTTCCTGAGGATGAAACAAGTTAATCTTTCCCCAGGCTGCCTCTTTGTGCACCAAAACTTGGGCGAAATAACCGCAAAGGAACAGAACATGGAAGGACAAAGACGTCTGCATGAAAAGCTGGATGAAATGACCATGATTGCGGCCCAGCAGGAATTCTGTGACATCACCTGCTTCAGCGACGTCATCCGCTTTGACGTGAACACCCACATTCATTACTTTGCTCACCTGTGGGAAGGAAACCCACCGATGGCACCGCCCAACCCCACCTACAGCCAGAACGTCCAGGAATTAAAGAGCAAAATTCTCCAAGCTGCCAAGAAGGAATCGCACAGCAGCGTTTTGAGGCTCTCCAGCTTGAAAGTTCGTATTAATGACCTGTGGAATGCCTTGCTGAATGAAAACTTTGTTTTCAGCTTCAAGAATTCAGTGGAGATTGCTGCCTACAAGAAACTGGAAACTGCATTTAGTCAGTGGACCTGGCAGCTGAGAAGTCACATCTTAGACTTGCAAATGACACTGGAGAACAAGGTGCGGAATGGGGAGTTGGACAAGGTCACCATGGAACACCTTGAAAAACTGGTGCAAGAGAGAAGTGATGCCATCACCAAGAACATGGAAACATTCTTCAGTGAAGACAGAGACCGTGAAATACTGATCCAGTGGAAATGCAGCACAGAACTGAAGCTGAAAGAACTGAGAGAGTCCCTTCTTGCTGAAACGCGAAGGAAGTGTGAGAAACTTCTAGAAGTAAAGAAGAGCCAGAGTAAAATGGATGAGAGGAAGTCTGAATATGAAAACGAGCTCCTGAGAAAGAGCAGAGAGTTGGCCCTGTCTCTAAAAGGCCAGAAATTAGGTGAAAGTGAACTGAGAAACCACTTCAATTCCCTCTGGATACAGTGGGTTACTGAAGTGTCCTCTGCTGCTCCCCCTCTGGAACAGGTGGACATTGATGTGGACATAGAAGATGTGCTTCTAGATCACTTTAAGGAGCCTAAGGTAGATATACGAATCAGAATGTTTTCCCAAAAGACTGTCTTTTGTGTTGACAAAGAGAAACACGTGTCTAGGAAGAAAAGTTTTTTTGGCTTTTCTAAAAGTTTGGACGATGCAGATGAGAACAGCATGCAACGCATTACAGATAGCATCATAAAGCGTGTGAACGAAAACATTGAGAAGAAGGAAAAGGACAAAATGGATTACAGTCGAACTTTTATTCATGAAATACTAAATGAAGTGGAGGAAGGTATGAACTCTGTCCCTATCACTGCAAATTACAGTTTTAATAAAGATTACAAAATGGAAATATCACTGTACCTGTGCAGAATGGCAGCAGAAAGGTTTAAAGACATGCATGCAGCATTCAGGAAAGCAAATGATCCAGTCGTCTACCTGGAGAGCAAGAGAGAAGACTTCTTTAAATGTTTCCAGATTTCCTGCCAAGGAGCCTCTAGTATCACAACATTTGCTGATTTCCTGTGCAGCAAGATTGCCCCAGCTCTTCGACGTGCCATCTATGAGAAGACAGCTCTTGACATAGCTCGAGACGTGAAGGATAAAATTCCAGATTTCGGAGGCAATAGATCCACTCTGGAATATTACATGCTGAAATACCTAGCAGAAGAAGAAGAATTTGTGAATTTCATGTATTATCTTAATGCCCCAGGAGAATTTTTAAATAATTACATTAAAACAAAAGTTGAGACGTACTGTTTAGATAAGTACAGAAGGCTAGAGATTTTTTTGAGACAGTGCCTCTCTCATTACTATGAAAACATTCAGTCAGCTGTTTTTACATCAACCACGGTTGTCAAAGACAGAAAAGACAGAAAGGATAAAATCTCTCTTTGGCTGGATGAATTCTGCAGAGCACTTGGAGACGTGCTAAACTTGCCCAGGAGCGACCTGAAGGGCATTGAACATCAGGAGATAACATACGTAGAGTTCCTGAATAATGCCATGACAGAAGCACTGTCTCCCGTTATTGATGATCTCAGGAAGGAGTTTGAAGAAGCTCGTATGAGCTCCTTTGAAAGGCAGCCTCACACAATACTGGCTGAGCAGTTTGCAGGGTGCCAGGAGCAGTGTCCATTTTGTGGGGCTGTTTGCACTAACACTATGCCAAACCATGACGGAGACCACCGGGTTGTCTTCCATCGTCCACAAGTTTTGAGAGGATACAGATGGCATAAAACAGACAACCTAGTCATTGATATTTGTTCTAGCCTTGTTTCAAGTGATTGCATATTCAGGATTGGTGAAGACAGATGGATCCCCTACAAGAAATACCAGGATGCAGGACCTCCCTATTCCACTTGGAGCATTCTTCCTGATCCATCCATGCAAGCATACTGGAAATGGTTTGTGTCTTCTTTCAGGACACAGCTAGAACAATGCTACAATGGGAAATTTCATGGCAAAGGAGAAATCCCTGCTTCGTGGCAGGAAGTTACAAAGCAGAACGCACTCGCTGAACTGGAGAAATGTTAGGCTAAGTTGGTATGAAGGAGAAACTGCAAGTGCTTTGCATTTTAGTAGAACGTAATACGAGGATAACCACAAAATCTTCTTGTAATGATTATGACTTAAACCATGTCAATAAAATTAAATGTAATTGCTGCAACTTTGGGTAAACTAAGGAGTGCTTCTCATGCTGCTGCTCAGCAATTCCCTTGCTGTGTGATAAAGTCAAAGTCCTCTTCCTTTCTTGCCATAAATATTTACCTCAGCTTTGTCTTAAAGCAAACTAGAAGAACATTCCTGCAGGAAGAAGTCATACTGCCAAGATCAAGACCAAGTGCCAGATGAAGAGCAAAGGCAACATTAGCAAGTACCGGTTTTATCAGCTGCTATGGGAAAAGATATGACACTGGCAAAAGAACAGTTTCCCTGCAGCAATACTTGTCACACTTGCAGAAAGGACAGCGGGGTCTGCGAGCAGGTGAACATTTTTGGGGAACTTGGCTATTTTGGTTTTTGGGATTCTTATTTGCATTCATAAACTCAGTACTCAGGTGCTGTTCTCTTTCTGATGCCATTAAAGCAATTAACGCTGCAGCCTATGCGGATTTAGACAGTGATTTTAACTCTGTGGGTATTAGGTATAAGTCCTAGGTTAAGATGTGCCCCCACTTCCATGAGCCATTCCTACTCATGAGCCTGGCAAAGTTCCCTGCAGCTCCTAGCCACCCCAACTGCTTTTGCCAAGCACTTCTGTGTTGGGTAAAAGCCCTTTATAACCAATGTAGAGAATTAGACAGCTTTGCAGCTTCCTCAGCAGCTGTCAGCAGTGCATGATCTTAGCGTTTGTGCCTTCAAGATGGGCAGGTGGCAACTGAACAAAAATGGTATGGAGAACATGGAAGTGGCTCTGCCTGCACCAGTGCAGTGGCAGGGAGTGTTTACTGTGCACTTTTCCTGCAATCCTGCTGCAAACCCAATGACCAGAGTCTCCTGAAGAGCTGTCAAGAGTGGTGATTCATTATAATGCTTTGTAGTCTTTGCTAATAAACTGTTTGAGTTGGACTGGACTGGTCTCTGCGCGCTTCATTTCAAGGTGAGCTACAATTATCCTAGAATCATAAAATCAGAATGGTTTGGGTTGGAAAGAACTTTGAAGATCATCTAGTCCCAACCCCCCTGCTATGGGCAGGGCCACCTCCCACTAGATCAAGGTTGCTCAAAGCCCCATCCAGCCTGGCCTTGAACACCTCCAGGGATGGGGCATCCACAGCATCTCTAGGAAACCTGTGCCAGTGCCTCACTGCTGTCATAAAGATTTTCTTCCTAATTTCTAATCTAAATCTCCCCTCTTTTAGTTTAAAGCCATTACCCCTTGTCCTATTGCTACACGTCCTGATAGAGTCCCACCCCAGCTTTCCTGTAGAATCCTAGAATCATGAAGGTTGGAAAAGCCCACCAAGATCATCTGGTCCAACCATCACCTGATCACCAATGTCACCCACCAAACCATGTCCCCAAGCACCATGTCCAACCTCTCCTTGAACACCCCCAGGGATGGTAATGCCACTGCCTCCCTGGGAAACCCATCCCAATGCCTGACTGCTCTTTCTGAGCAGAAATGTCTCCTCATTTCCAGCATGAACCTCCCCTGGCACAACTTGGGCCCATTCCCTTCTTATCAATGGGTGTCACATTTGCACGTCTCCAGTCATCTGCAACATCTCCAGTTGACTAGTGATTTAAAGATCAAAGCCGAATTTCCTTAAGTGGTATATTCTTTATTGCAGCGCTGGATGCACGGGGGATCTTTCCACCAAAAACTCTGCTTATTTCCTTTGTATTATGATGGACAGTAATTAGAGTCTTTTCTCCATTTTCCTGAATGCCTTTTAAAATTTTAATTAGGTCTTGCTGTTTAACTAGTTGCTTCACTAGTGTGAGGTTCATCCCAATAGGTGTAGGTAGTAACTTATGATACATTGTGTTGTTAGACTTGATCAGCTCGTGGGATACCACTGGTGCCAAATATAGAAAATCACACCCGACGATTCTAACAAAATTACAAATACAAAAATTAGAATGATTTTTGCTATGGAGAGTTATATTCTCTTTGTCTATTTCTACAAAATCACAAGCAGTTCTTAAACACATGCACCCTTGACCAACATATACAAGCACAGTCTTTTGACCAGTATTTGGATGAATTTCAAAGTGGCAGATACCTTGCTCAGTGTCAAAACATACATCCTGAGCATCAATTGTATTACTTTCACAAATAAATCCTTGTTGTTCCCGGGTAACACATGATTCTAGATTTACAGACTGCCATTTCCCATTCTTCATTCGTGCGCATGTTCTATACTCCGAAGGATAAAGCACTGTCTTTTCATGGTTTAATCCTAGTGCAAGGATCGGGTGAATAACATGAACCATGGCATTACGTATAGTAAGCACGAAGGCAGTAGCCATGTTAACAACGGGATCATAAGTAAAAGACACCAGGTTCCACCAAGACTGGAACTTCTTCTCAAAATCATTGGTATTGTCCCAAACTGCCTTTCGGACTTCAGCTGGAAAAATGCCTTCACTTCCTTCCCTAATAATCAGAGCAGCCATTGCCTGCAACCATAACTGTCCTTGCATACAACTAAGAGCTAAGGATACATTATCTTGAACCATACTAAGTGCATCTATTATTAGTTTGTGGTCTTGGTCTTCTGCATTTTCCCATTTTGGTAACACCCTTGAAACTTGCCATTGGCTAGTTCCCAATGCCAATAAGGATGATTGTAGGGGTTGTTTTAATTTTGTCAAATCACTTGTTGCTGTGGCTAGCTTATTCATTAATATTTCTGAATCAATTCAATTTAAAATTCCTAACCCTGTTCCTAGCATTCCAGTTAAGTCTCTTCGTGTCCTGCCCCTGAAGTGTACTTGCTTCTGTGACCATATTGTCCAGTCTTCAAATGATGTTCTTAAGAAAGGAGAACAGGCTGGTTGAACTGCCGAGATGTTGATTTGTATTAGCAATTCAACACGCTTGAGTGACCATTCTGGATTAAATAACAATTGCTGTTGGCCCGTGTTCCTTACTATATACAGGCCTATTTCATAAATTTTGGGTTCCAGTTTAATTAGAGGTGGGGCATGGGTTGTAGAGGGTCTCACTGTTGTAGGAAGTGCCGCATATATTGTAAAATTTAATATGAGGCCCTCACCATTATTGACTTTGAACTGTTGGCCATTATTATTATTCCAAAAACACCTGATTTCTACATTCTGTGTTAATATAAAATTATACCAGCAATCCAATTTACCTGGGCGAATACAACCCTCTTGTTGTTCATTTTTGGAAATCGGTTTAACTAAAATCCCCGTTGCTTTCTTGTCGGTTGTTCCATTAAACATTCGACACCCTATTTTAATTTCACCCCCTATGGTTCTTTGGTGTGTCCACCCTTCCCATCATTTTCGCCATTCTGATGGTTTATATAAATAGTTACCATTTGTTCGCCAGATGACCATGACTGATAACTTTCCATTAAAATTCTTATCCTCTGTTGTTACGGCTTCAGTCCAAGGCCACCCACCATTCTCTATTATCACAGAGGCACCTTCTTGAATCACAATTACAACTATAAGCCATAAAAACAAAACAATTCTATGAACAAATCTTCTGCCAACCATATTACCAAATACTCCCAACCATAATGTCCTCATTTTGTTCAACTAAGCTTTAGTTTCAGTTCATCGTCACCTGGTGTTACTTTCCAAGGAGCTCCTGGAGCCTTCTTCACTCGGGAATAGTGGATCCAAGCAGCTTGTTCTCTAATCTTGATAGCAGTGTGAGTTGTCAGCAACACTTGATATGGTCCATTCCATTTTTCCTCTAGGGGTTGTCCTGAAAAAGTCTTTATATATATATAGTCCCCAGGCTTAAAGGGGTGGATTGGTTGATCCAACCCTCTAGCCCTGGTCCCTAACACAAATTTATGTACTTTATTTAATTGTTTTTGAAGTTCAGTTATATAAGTATATAAATATTCGGATCCCAGCTGCGTTAGATCCTCTCCACTAAATAGAAATTGATATGGCCTTCCATATAAAATTTCAAAGGGACTCAAATTCTCTTTTACTCTAGGTTTAACTCTAATTCTGAGTAATGCTAAAGGGAGGGATTGAGGCCATGACAAATTAGCCTCTTGTCAGATTTTAGCTATTTGTTGTTTAATTAAATGGTTCATTTTTTCTACCTGTCCACTTGCCTGTGGTCTATAAGGAGTATGTAGTTGCCAATCTATCTTTAAGATCTTACTTTTCTGTTGTACCACTTGTGCACAAAAATGTGAACCTCTATCAGAAGACATCGCTACTGGAATCCCGTAGCATGGTATTATTCCATTTAACAAGACTTTAACCACTTCTCTTGCTTTGTTTGTTTGACAGGGAAAAGCTTCAGGCCATCCTGAAAACGTGTCAGTCAGAACCAGTAAATAATGATACCCCCCTTTTCTAGGGAGTTCTGAAAAATCAATTTGCCACTGTTGTCCTGGATAATTTCCTTTACCAATTATTCCAAATTTTATTCTATTCTTAGTATTGGGGTTATTATGTAAACAGATGCTACATTGTTGAGTTACTTGTTTTATTGTTGTGTATAAATTTCGTCCCACTAATGTCTGACTCATGCTCTTATGCAATGTGTCAGCTCCCCAATGTGTTTTACTGTGTTCTGTAAGACCTATGGGCCATACCAAATTAGAGGTTATTATCACTCGGTTATCTTTTAAATATACCCATCCATCTGGTTTCCTTTTACCTTTCAAATCTTCAATTAATTTTAAGTCTTCTTTTGTATAATTTGGCTTTTGGTTCATGTATATAGTTTGGATTTTACCGTCTGGTATCAAAGACAATGCCTTCACCTCAATTATTTCAGCTGCCCGTTTAGCCTCCTGATCTGCCAATCGATTTCCAATTTCAAAATCGTCATTCCCCTTTTGGTGTCCCCGACAATGCATGATAGCTACCTTTTCTGGTTGTTTTACTGCCTCTAACAACCTTAAAATTTCTTCAGCATGTTTTATCTGTTTTCCCTGAGCAGTCAGCAATCCATGTTATTTCCAAATTTCTCCATGAGCATGTACCACACTGAATGCATATTTAGAATCTGTCCAAATAATTATTTTCCTTCCTGCTGCTAGTTCCAGTGCTCGCGTAAGAGCAATTATCTCTGCTTTCTGGGTGGATGTCCCGGGGGTAATTGTTTAGACTCGATTACCTGTTGAGCAGTTGTAACAGCATATCCTGCCTTACGTTGTCCTCGTTTTACAAAGCTGCTTCCATCAGTATACCAAGATTCATCAGCATCTTCTAAAGGTTCTTCCTTAAGATCGGCTCGACTAGAATACAGAGCCTCCATTGTTTCTATACAATCATGAGTTATAGGTTCATCCAGAGTTCCGCTAAGGAAAGAAGCTAGATTTACGACGTTAGTGCCCACAATTTCCACATCATCTTGTTCTACTCATATTGCTTGATATTTTAAAAATCTTTGTGGTGAAAGCCAATTATTTCCTTTTTGTTCCAAAACTGTTGAGACCGTATGGGAGACTAACACTGTCATTTTCTGTCCCATTGTAAACTTCCGAGCTTCTTGTATATTGATAACAACAGCTGCAACA